>NC_090943.1:133188399-133501611 GCF_040807025.1 Struthio camelus
TAATATTTTGGAATTGCTAAATCTAATGACATAATCATGCTTCTCTTCTCTTTGCTGCTTCCTTTGACACCAGATGTTTAAAGCACAGTAAAAAGAAACCTTAATGTTCTGTAATTAGTGGGTGAAAGCAACAAAAGTATATACGCGAGGGTTGTGTTGCTATTAAGATGTTGTCATATAATTTATGAGGGAAAGCAGCTGTTCTTTTTAACAATTTTCATTTGGTGTGCCTGGAATTTCCCTTGAGAAATGAGAGGTTGAGGGGATTTTCTACGACAAAAATGAGTGAGTTTCATACTTAATGAATAATTGTTATCATACAGAAATTCTACCCAGTAGGAGACAGGAAGCTTTGTAACAGCAAGAGCCATTCCAGTTTCATCATGTATTTCCCTGAATGTTGCAAGAAGTCCAGATCTTAGGCAACTACCTCATGGAACTCAAACCAGAAGCCAGAACAAAGTTTACCTACAGGACGTCAGATCTCTGCTGACCTCTGACTGTTTATTTGTTGAATTCTTTTTTTTCTTTTTTTGGAAGCTGCCACTTCTCTTTGCCTCAGCTCTGTCAGATCTACTTTGACACCAGTCTGAACACAATGGGTATTTCAGCTGTCTTGAGTGTGTCTGATTTTAAGAGAACAGCTGCTCAGAGCTTTCTAAAGACCAAATTTTTTTAAGGTATCACAACTTAACAACCCAAAAGAAGGAACTCAGAACACAGGCCTTAGTTCAATGGGCTTTGGGTCTTTGACTTATATCACAGTGAATTATATCTTCAAGCATTTTCTACCACATCTGTCGTAAGAGAAGAAATTATTTCCCACTTACGAAGAAATTGACAGAAATAGAAGAACATACTGGGAAGCATTACAGACAGAAGCAAGACTCAAATTAGAATTCAGCATCCAGATATTCAGTTAAGAGTCTTATAGCTTAACTATTTCCTATCAGCTGAGCAGCAATAACCTGCCTGTGAATACACGCTTAGTCTATGGCGATTTAAAGACAGGCTGACCTATCTCACTGCATGGTGGAAGAGGTGTAGCGGCTTAGTTTATGCATAGTAATGTTCTTCTTGTCTCTAGTCTCCAAACCCCATGCTTAGCCCTCTAGAACAAAACACCTGTGTAGAAACAACTTGAAATTCAACTTAAAACTAATGAATACACCTTATTAAATTATTGCACGGACTATATTTTTCTAAATGGGGAGAAAACTCCTTTTAACTTGTCTTTTGTTCACTGTTTTCCCAAGCCTCGAACAGACACGACGAATGAAAGCTTCTGACAGTGCTTGTGACCAGAAAAAGGTGCTGCTGCGTGCTCCAGGTTGATAAGGAGATCAACAGGGAGATACTGAGCACTACTTGCTCGGCTTTGTTTTCCAGGGTGGAACGGAGATCCAGGATTCCAGAACCACTTCCTTAGTTTAATCTAGTCCCTTTATCTCATTCCAAATTAAATTAAGTTTCCCTAATCTTTTATTGCATAATCTGCTAATATTTTTTGCAAATAGATGTTTAGGAGACAGCTGTTCTGTTTAACAACCGAGAAAACCAGGATCCTGCATGTAGTAAATAAACAGATGAAATGTTAGATTTAGAATTGCTTATTTGAGAAATACCAGCCCAGAAACATTGGCTGGGCCCTGGCTACCTATGTCTGTCTTCCCCAGCAATTCACATTCTCTTCCGGAAAACCGAAAAACTCTTCTGTTGCTTGCATGTGCTCAAAAGGTATGAGTCCCCCCAGCTGCAGCTTGTAACTCATTAGTTCGATTTATACAGATAAGATTTTAAAACAATAACACCAAATACTGAGAGCTTTGGTGCAAAACTGCATGAACTGGCAATGCTGAATTTCCTTGTGTTATATGTTGTTTCTGTCTTTAACTTCCTTCTCAGCAGTAATAGGCTGCCTGCAAACATGGATTACAGCAGGGAGAGCAAATAATAGTGTTCTTACTTGAACTAAGAATAACTGCATCCCAAAATCCTACTGACTTACCACAGGATTTCAAAATTTTTTCTTGTGGCTGATCATTTAGAACTGTCTTCTTGGCAGGGGTTTTAAGAATATTAGCTAGTACACTTGGGAAAATGTTTTTTGACCCTCAGCGGGGGTGTGAGGAGAATTTTAAAGGAAAGACCTTTTTTAGTATAGTTTTGTGGATTTTGATGTCTGCTCCCGCTTCAGTAACGGTGGATTGGTAGAATGTCTGAAATATCATTCCACTATGCCTCCATATGGCCAAGATTAAAAATAAATACAACTACAGCACATCTGTCAAAAGTAACTTACTATTTAATGAGAAATCGGAACTCCAGGAAAAAAAAAAAATCTTTGTTTCCTTTTTTGCAATACAGACGTATTTCTCCTGGCAGACTGGTCAATTGGGTATTGTTCTCATTAACTCATATGACTCCCAAGGTGTCAAAGAATTACTTTAGATGCGCAAAAAAAGGGAAATAAATGTTTTCTGAGATTTGTACACATATACATGAGTATATTTATCTGCATAATATAGTTAAAACTTAATGTCATAAGGATTCCCCCCTTCAAAGTTCAGGATTGCTGGAAATAATTCATAAAGGATTTCAGTATTTAGGAAAATCCTTGAAAAGCATGAAATTCTTTAAAGTGTATTTCTCCCTATTTTAAGAAAAAATCCTATGTTTCATGATAAGCTCCCTGCAAATCAGTGGGTTATGATAGGAACTCCCTTAGGAGGAAGGAACACTAAAAATATCTACCCTGAAACCGAAATCATACTGATTCCTTTGCTTGAGGAAGCATGTCAATAGAAAAGAAACGTTGTCCAGAGCTTCCCTAACCCCAGCTGTACTTTTCAAGGATATAGATGACACTGACGATAAGCCAGGCTGGCTCTACAGAGCACTTTGTTCATTCCCCAAAAGACCTGCTGCTCGAGGACTTTGTGTCAAGATAACTTACCTTGCTTTGCTAGCTATGCCCTCAGAGATGGAAAGAACTCCTGCTCCCAAGAGATTTCATAAGAGATGTGTTTTTTAAAAGTCTGTTTAAAGTCAGGTGTTTTTGTCTGCTTCCCTGAGAGAGGACTGTTTGTGACAGGTATTTATTTATTTCCAGAAGGTTTAGGTCAATATGCCTGAAGTATTGATCATACGGACAGAGAGTGAGATCCCGATTCCAGTTATGCTTGAGTAAAGGAAATTAAACTACTTCAGATTTAAATCAGGGTAATGAAGCTTAAAATATAGCCCACAGTTTGTTCTGTGATAGCTTGTCTTCTAGCGTTTGCTCAGAGGGATACATTTTTGGGAACCTATGGGTCCTTCAGTGTCTTTGACATAGTTTGTGCATTATAAACGTGTTCTACCCTTTGGTTGCTTTATTGTCACTGTGTCATTTACACAGACACTGTTGTAAACTACCGCAGAGAAAAACCTTCAGAGATCACGAGGTGGATTAAGCTTCCGTAGCTCCTATTAATTTTAATAGCTAATCCTAATTTAATCCTAATTTTAAAAATTAGGATGCCTGTCCTTAGGATGAAGCATATTAACAAGACTGTAGACAACATTTGTTTAGAAACGGATAGCTAAAATTCTGACCAGTCATAACAAACTCTGTTTTCTTTAAAAGAACCTATGTTTAATGATGAATCTTCTTCCCCCAGAAAAAAATATGTTTATGTTAAATAGGAAACTGAGGTGAGAGGATAAGTGATTTGTGTCAGACTTGCTGTCAGGAGGAGGAAGCCACATCATCTGAGGGGCAGTTAAGCAGTATGAACAAAAGTTTCAGTTAAAGAAATATATTGTTCCTGGACAAATGATTAGCTCAGATGAGACAACAAAACAGCAGAATTAAAGAAGGCATTCATTTCTTGTTAATGCAGGAGAAAGGAAGGCAGAAAAACAATCAACAGTAATGGAGAAAGATAAAAATTGAGTGGGAATTCTTGTGAGAAGGATAGAGGCCTGCTGGGAATCAGCCAGGACGAGGTCCAGCTCCATATGAAGATACTCTAAATTTAGGCTTTTTTGGTAGGTGTTTACGTGTGCTCCAGCTCCCCTTTATGTTCAGTGGAGAGCTACACAGTGTGGAACCCAGAGATCCAATCACTCTAGTGCCAGTAGGTGTCCACTCAAGGGTAATTGTCTCTACTACTTTAATGGGAGTTCAAGTACCTACCTCATATGTAGACATCTAAATGTTCATGTTTGTTCATTAAAACACATCTAAGCACCCTAATCTTGAATATAATATGCTATGTTGAAATGGCAGTTAAAGATGTGACAGAAGCCAAACTGAGAGCATAGTCATAGCAGCTCAAGCCAGAAAAACATAAAGGTAATCAGATAAAAGTGGTAGATGGAGATGAGGATGACGGTAAACTTAAAACTGGTTGAAACAACATAAGAAACTTGCCTTCCTTCTTCCCCTCTATCCCCAAAGTGAAAGTGCAGTGAACAAATTAGGAGAAAAATCAGACGAGTTAGCACAAGCTAAGGAAACTGAAAGTGATACCAAATGCTCAGCCATAGAGCCAATGTGATATCAACATACAGATATAGAGATATTCCAGTTCATATATATATAGAGAAGATAACCATTAGAAGTACTTGTACTGCTAGATATTAGGAAAAAAACCCAAATCTAATGTTTCTAATATGGAATAAAAATGTAAATGTGATGTGACTTTTGTATCTTAGTGCTATTCCTACTTGTTATTTTTTATTTGCAGTAGTGCCTGTGAGAATAAGGGAATGGTGCACATTCAAAGGTTGATGATAAACAGAGAGGATAGTCCTTGAGGTTCTTCATCAGTGAAGAATACATCACATTTCGAGATAGCACTTTTGCTGAACATGCTAGGCCATCTGCTCATGAGGCTTTTGGTTCCATTTCAGACACAACTGGCTTCAGCCCATCTCCAGCAGTCAATAAAAAGAAAGTTTCTACAAAATGAATTACTGTCCCAAAACACAAATCGCTTTTTGCAAATGTTGTGATAAAAGTTTCAGAGCAATGCAAAGGGGGCTACCATATGTGCAAACCCCTGTGGAGTGGTGGGGAGGGAGATGTTCCCGTTGTAGCTCTATGAAGCCATGTCTATTTTCATTTTAATATATCAGTATTAAATTCTATATTCATTCTTCTTTTTTTGTTAGTCAGTATTGAAAAAGTTACGGGTTTCGTTTAGTTTAAATATTCAGGTTTAACAATTGCTTTTTTTTTTCAAAGCACAATGTTAATGCTAGTAATCCCAAGAATGCAGCAAAATGGGCAAACATTTCATAGAATCACAGAAATGTTGGTTAGAAGGGATTTCTGGAAGTTTTCTAGCTCAACTTCTGACTTCAAACAGGACTGCCAACTCTAGCTCATGTCAGGTATGGATTTTTCCAGCCAACAACTGAAAAATTTCCATGAGTGGACATACCAAGACCTCTGCGGGTAACCTCTTCCAGTGCTGCACTACTTTGTTCATGAAGAAGTGTTTCCTAACAGCCAACCTGAACCTCTGAAGCCACAGTTGGTGTGTACCATCTGCTTGCAATAAAACTGTATTATGCAGAGGGACAGCACAGGCTCTAAGAACCACTGAAGTATGACATAAAGTTGATCAGTAGAAGTTAGGTAGAATCTATGAGATCTACATCTGTCTTGTCTGCACATTGGCAGACAAAGTCTAAGTCTTTTGTATACAGCATTTTATTTATAATCCTGTGTCTACAATCATGTGTCTGTCTTAAGCATAATATCAGAGGGGATTATCAGAGGCAATCAACTATCTGCTTTTGATTTAGCAATAGTTTCTACTTTTCAAACAGCATACCCGACTCAGACAGTAAAGATGTTTGGGATCAATATCCTGCTTGGCACAGGAAGACCACGAAAGAACTGCTGCCTCTATTATTTCTAGTATTATCTGTATCTTCTTCCAACAGGCAGGTCTTCTGCATGCTTTAAGGAGATAGTGGCTCTGCTTGAAAAAGCCTTGTGCAAAGTCTTTGGCAGGCTTAGCACTCACTGTTTTACTAAGCTTACATCAAAAATTTGACTGAGGTGATTTAAATTTCCTATATAGTTATCTATATATAATTAAAAGTGGCATCTATGTTCATCAATGGCCTCCTGACGTCCCCCTCCCCCCCAAAAAAAAAGTTAGTATTCTGTTGACTTTTTAAAATCAGGATGGTTCCTTGAATTTGGGATTTTCTCCCAGAATAAAATAACCTATTGACTGTCAAACTACAAACTAAGAGCCTTTCAGTAAGGGAGAAGTACAATGTGGGCTGGATTTTGAAAAGATGCTCGACTCTGTTGTGACATTTTTGCTAGTCCAGAACTGAGTGCCATGTTTCATTGAACTTGTATTACTATTTATTCAAAATATGTGCTCTCTGGAGCTCTTTATGGAGGTATTATCAAATAAATCAGTAAACCGCTCAGTCTAAGCTGAAGAATTGGGACTCTGGATTCTTTGGATCAAGCTGAATGTCCCAATGAAGCACTGGTGCCTAATACGGTTTCTTCTGGGCAGCACTGTTTCCTAAACAGTGTGATGAATCTTGCACTGCTATTGCCTATGCTGTTGCTGTTTTGTGAATACATAGAAGACTCCAGCCTTGAGGGCTACCAATCTGGCAACTTTCAAAAGCACTAAATTCCCATTAAAAATTAAAAGAAAGCAATAGGGCAGTCAGCAAAATGTGTGTCCTTCCAGTTGTGATGTCAGTAAACATGCTAACTAGGCAAATGGCATCTCAGTCAAAAAAAAGATAGGTAAAAGTTGTTGATCTTGACTAGGGGGGTGAAGTCTTGAATGCTTGCTGGCTGAAAGGATAAAAAAGTTAGCAGGACAGCATATATAAATGAATCTTTTTTTTTTAACTGATGATCATCATAGTACATACTATAGTCAACATGTTGAGATTCTTCACAACTGCTCAGCACTGTTATCTGCCATACTTGAATTTAAGGCCAAAGAAATTATAAAGCTATCCAGATAAAAATGAATGTAAAAATATTTAAAACCCCCATTAGTTGTACCTTTGAGTTAGAGAAAAATGGTGAACTTTCTGTTCAGAATATGATGAAAATCTTGGAAGGTTAATTTCATTTCATAAAAGGATACATTCCTTAGAGTCTACTTTGCCATTTTTAAAGAAAATCATAATGTAATCTTCTCATGTTAGCCCTAAGCAAGGTTTATTAAGTGAGATTTTACACAGTAAGTTCTCAAGTTTTACTGAAAAGCATATGACCAAATATATATTATTAGCCTAACATTTGAGTTCCCTTAAAAAATGAGTTGTCTACAGGAAAATTAAAATCCAAGTGCAAGAGCCAGTAGCCAGATAAAGAAAGCCTACACTTCAATCCCTAAAAAGCCCTTCGGCCTTACAAAGTGCATGAATTTTGCCTTAGGAGGCTAAACTGAGTTCAGACACGGACCTTCATTTGAGGTACCTTCATTGAGCAGCTAGTGGACAGCGTTCATATCCAGACACATAGTGCACAGGCATAGCCAGGTTGAAGACAAGACAGAGACGCTCATTCATATCAGTTCATGAATGACATGATTGTTGCTTTACTCCATTTGTTGTCATTTAGAGTAGGAATATTAATCAGGAAAGGGAAAAGTCTCTTTAGCAGACACTTTGAATACAACCCCTTATTTTCACATTGCATTTGCAACAACTAACACTAATTCTATGACTGTTAAACAGTGCATGAATTAAATATACCGATTATTCACATTTTCTGGATATACCTTCTGAATCTCCTTGCTCCAGATCATGCCAGAAGATAAACAGCTCATTTGGAACTCAATATATTGGATTACCAATAAATCACAATGAAAAATGTTCTTTGTTTTACTATCAGTTGAAAATCTTTTTAAATAAAAGAGAATTGAATCATGTAAATTTTATTTAGTAGTGTATTACCAGTATTGCTGCCTGAGTTTTTGCTTATACCAACTCTCTGTGGAAGATGGATATCCACAGAGTGGATAAAATATAAACTATTTCCTTAATATTTGACTTTCTGTAAAGTTTCAGGACAAACTTTTAAGATTCAGAAAAGAAAAAAACAATTTAACAACTCCTGCACATATTTTACTGCTTTCACAGTTGTTGAGACAGAAACTAGTAATGGTACCCATTTTATTTTAATAGGTGATTGAATAACATGCCATCTTCCAGAAGATGAATAATTACATTATTACCCTTTTCTGCTTCATGAAGATTCCTCCTGACTTAGGTAGGAGTTCTAAATGTAAAAGGCTTATAGGATCAAATCCTTGGTGTTGCTTTCAGAACTGAAATAGTATCTGTTATAAGTGCAAAATTTCCAGCAGATGCTCCTTATTATGTCATGGAACTTCCCAAGTAGATTGAGTTCAATGAGACTATTCAGGCTTTTAAAGCTAGGCACGTGCTTAAGCATATCCACATACTAGATGAAAATCAAATTTCTTCTAAAATGTATATAATGAAAAATATAACTCAAAATTTTATAGAATTTGATGACTGATAGCAAGAAACAAAATAACACTGCATGAGGAGATTCTTTAAACAAATTAATTTTTGCTCTCTGCTAAAACCCAAACATTCAGGTCCTTAAAGTTAGAAATCTAAATATAAATCGAAGTAAACTTTAATTCTGACAGAAGATCGAAAGTAAAAAAATGCACAAATTATACCAAGAAACTGATTTGGTGTTTCTTTTACTTTTTAAAGTGTTGATTGTAATTTACTTAGAAAAAATAAACACACTTTTATGGGATAACGCTGATATCGTATCGTAGAAATTGAATTAGGTATAACAGAAATGAATACAGAATTCAACAGACAATGACCACGCTATGGTCATGTTTTCAATCAGCCTATGCCATGCACTATAAAATTATGCCTGAGACAGAGAATTCTGTAAGGTATCATCACCAAAAGCAATAGGAAAGACTTTTAAATAAATGGGACCTTTTCAAAAATAAGGCAAGGAAATACGATCACGAATTTCCTGAATATATAGAAGCTTGAAATTTACAGGGGTCATTTAAATGCATAGATCACCATTTTGTGCTTGTGAATATAATATAAAAACATAAGGAATGTTGGGAGGAAATATCCTTGAAGCAGAGGTAACTTGTTACTTACCTGCATAAGTGTAGCAGCAGTTATGCTTCTATCTGGAACAAGGGGAATGAAGCCATAGCCCAAAACACAGGTCACCCAGAATCTGAAATCGGACAGAAGGGTACAGTTAGATGGAAATATTTGTGTCTTTCTAGAAGGAGAAGCTACCAGCGACCTGCTCAAGAGAAACCATCAGAAACATCAAGCAGAAAGCAAAAGCAGGAAGAGATGGACCTGACAGAAGAAGAGAGTAATGGCAGGAAGAAGGCTTGAAAACGTGAACGAAGGAAACACCTCATTTCGTCTGAGCTGGAAAGCAGGACTTTGTTCTCTGTAGACACACTGGGCTGCATCAGGGAAATGACTGACTGCATTCACCACCAATTTCTCCTTCTGAAAGGAAAAAAATCACAACATGATGAATGTTTTTCAAAGTAAATCATTATTTCCTTTTTAAAATACTTCCTTTCTGTTTAAGGAGATTCTTGATGTGTTCTCATATACCTACATTTGCAGTAACCATTCATCTGACTGGTGTTTTGGAACTCTGTCTTAGCCCACCTCTGTGTGTTTACGGGAGATGTGATATGACCAGGAGACTCAGCCACTTTGGTTAAACCACAAACATCTGCATCTGAGAATATATTATTTTAGCTCCTCCAGCATTTGCAAAGCGTAACTCAAATTATACAATTTGAATTAAAATATAAACAAGTCCCTGAACTTAAATATACGCCACCATGGGCACAATATTACACTTCTGGAGTTTTTAACCAGGCTTTGAGTATTAGGCCTGAGGCATGTTTAGAGAATATCTTAAAACCAAAACACTTTTTAAATAAAAAGCTTTCTAAGTACAGCCATTTTAAAATGATTTTAGAAAAGTCTGTGTTATCAGAGAAGATGCACAGTGATAAACAGTAAATTCTGTAGAGCTCCAGCCAGTTTACATCTCTGATCATAATTATACGGATTACAGTAATGCCTTTCCTTCGTTCTTTGCACTCCTTTTCCCAAATAATCAAGCATTCCCTTGCCTGTGCTATAATCGTAAAACAGAAAAACTTTCAAGTGTTCTTTCCTTCATGCCAGCTCCATTATCAGCTCAAACTCCACTGCTTACTTTCACTTATAGTACCATGAGCATATACACAAATGTACAACTGTAGGGGTGTTTCTGAATGGCTCTAGACAGCCAGAGAGTGTAAATACCTCCACCTTTTACCGCCTTCCCTTCATCATCTTATTGTCACAATCCACAGACTGTATTACATGCTAGTGCGCTTTTTTTATGCTTATGTAGTCAGCAGGTGGATGAAAAAAACGCTGTGCTCTTTTTACCATCTCACTTACTAATACAGATGTTTATGCGCTAAGGAATAAAGTCTGACTATTTACCTTTCAGAGCCAACTCACTACTTCTGTTTATGAACGACAGCATGTTCTCCACTATTTTGAAAGCCCAGTGCTTGAATTCTTAGGGCTCCTCCTGGCCTGGAAGGCCTGCACTACGGGCCTGAAAGAGCTCCGTGGTTGCTATACCCTCTTAGCTGCATCACTTCTGCCTATTTAGAGGAAACCCAGGTTAAGTGTCACTTCCCTTCTCATACGTTGCCCTCCTTTGGAGGGAAACCTCAGTGCCTGAGTAGAGGGAAGCTCCAGTGCCTTCTAACATCATGACAAAGTGTACATGGCTTCATTTTCAGCTCAGCTTATGACAAACCTAGAAGGTAACCGTAGGCACGTGCTGGCTGCACACATTCTTCTCAGCTTCCTTGTTAAAGGTTCTGTGCTTTCTCCACTATTTTAGGGAGAAACTAAGTTAATTTAACTTCTGAGATCTAATTTTATACTTGCCTGAGCTTAGTCTTTTATCTGCCCACAGATGAAAGACTTTATGGGATAAAAGTATCTACTTAGGATGGAGTTGAAAATATTGTCTCTAAATCCCCTCCCCTTGCACTTCCTTTAATCAAAATACATAAGGGACACAGCACCGCCTAAATTTAGCAAATTATAACAGCTTTACTCATCAGCTTTGGACTTCGACAGATTTGCAGCACAAGATTAAGCAGCTGACTGAAATCATGATGGGCCATTAGTGTCTGTCCCAGCCGTACCATGATGTCACTGGGCAAGGACACTCGTGCATCCATGAATCAGCTGAGAGTTGTCACTTTCTTAAATGACAAAAGACTAATTCAGATTTTGGTTTACGTTAATAGAAGGATCTGAAAACTAATGGATCAGAAGCTGATTCACAGGCAAACCAATTGTCTCTACCTCAAGAGTGGGAGCATCAGTCAGAGTGGTTCACAGATAGGTAGAAAAGAATAGCTCCAGATGTTAATCTACTGGTGCAATGCTGCCAAAACCTTATCTTTTTACATTCAAAATATTTGTGTATAGGCTTCAAATCAAGAAACTTCCAAGGAGAAGTAATAGTAAAGGTAATACGCCCAGAAGCTAATGGAAAAGAAAGAACATGCATACAAAGCGTTTTGGAGTACGTATGTTTCGTTGAGTCAATCATATAAAGTGCTGAGCAGTCTTGAATACCTTCGACTTAACTCATTGCACATTAACTCTGAATGACTGGCTGCTAAGCCAATTTTTGCACTCTGCATCACCCTGTTATAATTTACTGTGCTATGATGTTTACTTTTTTATTTTTCACAGGTAAGCTTAATTCAAAGGAATAAGAACAACAAAATAAAAAAAATCCTTTAAATAATATCTTAGTCATGAAATTACAGATATCAGCAAGACCACTAAGAAGCAGGAGCTGATGAACAAACAATGCAGCAAGGTAACAAACTCTGAAGAACACAAATTACCACATTTAAAGACATGTTTTATAAAATCCATAGCACTACTGTATTGACAGACTGTGAAACCTGGTTTAGAAGCAGCTAATGAGGAGGAACTGATTTTGCTAGAGTGTAGTGAGCGCCTCTGGAACCACTGTCAGGTACAGGATAAGATCTTGGGATTTAGAAATCCTGTGACTGGTTGAGTCATGCCATCAGAGTTGCATTTGCAGATCTCTATTTTTTCCTGGAAACCTCATTTAATTGTATTTTTTTCCTGTGTGAATTTGAATATACACACCTTTAGAACTTGCGCCCAGTTCCACTTTTTGACATGGGTTTTTAGTTGATAGCCACCTTGTGTTTTATTGCTAATTAACTTTCATATTTGCGGTAACTCTGTATTCTCTTTTGCATTTAAATCTGATCATCACTGCTCCACCTTGTCAGCTCTTCCTGAGAGAGCTGCTGAGAGAGCTCTCATGTTGCTGAGTATATTACTATTCTTATTTCATTTTACGAGATCAGGTCTCCCTCTTACATGTTTTCCTTTTATTTTTCCTCTATATATCTGCCTTGTGTATTTGCCTGGTTTTGTAATGGTTAACATTCCTGACATAACTGACAAATTATTTTAGGAATAGACTCCAGCCAATCATGGAATCATTTTCTTTTATTTGTGATTGTATACTATATACACTCTTAAGGCCTTTGCCTCAAACTTTTTGTTTGCAAAACAGGGCATTTCACTCTGCATATTTTTGACTCATAGTTACACACCCTTATAATGGACAAGACCTTGAGGATTGTGAGAGGTGATTTTTTCCCTTCTCTTCCCTCTTCTTCCCTTCTCTTCCCTCTTTTCTTCCTCATCCGTCTTCCAATTTGTGGTGTAGCTATGTTCAGTACTCCAGAGAAATGAAACTGTCCAGATGTTGTTTATATATGTACACCTGCCATTTAATGAGTTAATACACAATATTTGTTTTTACAGTAGTTCAAACAGATTCTTTAGTTGCCCAAAATATTTGTTGCTAGCAAAGGCTGCACTGTTCCCAAGGCAAATAAAACTGAATTATAGCAAAGAAAAGTAAGAAGTAAAGTTTGGAGGTTACAAAGGCAGCTATAAGAAAGTTAAGCCATTCCAGCACTCTAAGTCTCTAATGAAGTTACATGATGTTGTAGGTACATGCATTTTTCCTCAGAACTCTACCAAACCCTGTACATGTTATGGTACTGTTTGGGTGATAAGGCATTCTCCAAGATTTTGTGATGTTACTTAGGGCACGTAGCTGAGTATCTCACTGCACTGCAAATACAAACTTTGCTTAGGGAAACACCAGCATCAGTATTTTCATGGATACTCATTAGTAGGACAGTTACATACTAGTTTTTTTCAAGCCTAGAATGCTTTACGTGTTCAAAAGATAAATCCTGAACACATCACTGTATTTTTTATATATACACACACACCACACACACACACACACACACACATACACATATGCATATATACATATAAGTATATGTCTATAGATATGTATCTCTTTTTTGTTTGGCTTAACAGCTGGTAAATCAGACCCAAGCTCTCAACTCAAGCCTGCAGAAAATGAAGGATTACCAAATAATTAGCTGTGAACAGTGTGATGGTGTACGACTGTCACAGTTTGCACAAGGATGGCAGACACACCAACCTTGATTTAATCGATTTATTCAAATTGAACGCCTGAACTATGAACTCGGTTCATTTAGGTCGCAGTAAAGGTTCTCCACTTATATGGATGGGTTTACAGTAATGTCTTTAACAATGACAACTGGTTGACAATAATCAGTTCTATATCTTACAGATATTCACAAGAAGCTTCTATGGGTATATGAACAGAGTACAGACCATACAGACTAGACAGGTGATGTAACCCGATATCAGTATAGCTGTCGCAGAATGATAACATCAACACGTCACATGTAGCAGGGGGAGGGGAGGGGGTCGGAGTACCCCTAACGGATACCCGGATGGACGTACCACCCAGCCTCACCAAGTCACGCCGATGGGCGTACGGGTGCTGTACACCAAGCCACCCCGGAGTGCTGTGTCGGCTCTCGCTGTAAACGGAACGGAACTCACGTGTCCGTGACCTAGATGCCACGTGGAATGAGGACTGACAGGATCCCGGTTGTGCTAGGACTCGGCGTCCTGAGCCGAGGGGCAGGTCTTCAGGAGGTGCCGCTCCCCCGCTTCGGTGGTGGCCAGCTGCTTCGGCACCGGACGATCTGGCAGGGTCTTTGACCAGAGCGAGAGCCTCGATCAAGGCTGCTGAGCTTCTTCTGGCCTTCAGAAAGGCCGCTCAGCTTCCCCGCTTCCTGGCGCGTCGATCTTCCTCCGTCTTCAGGTTTTCAGGTCTTCTACCGCCGGACCGCTAAATCCCTAAACTCTGCCACTTTTATGCCCAAGACCCCTTGTGTACGCAGGCATAAATTACCTTTGGGACTGGTTCGGTGCTGAATGCTGGCTCCAGTTGGTCTAACCTCCATCCTTCATTTGAGTATTCTGGAACCTTCTCGTACTTGACAGTAGCAGCTGCCACCGGCACGTGATGTTTTTGCACCCGTGATTTTGAATCCGTGTGGCGGGAAGCCTGGCTAGCTTAACCAGGGTTACCTGGAGGTCACCCATATTTTTCTATTGGGGATTCAAAACCTTAATGCTCCAAACCATAACAACGACTTACTAGCACGATACGGGAAGTGTAAGGCAGAGAAAGGGAATGGAATATAATTGTCAAGGGCAGTCTTCCGTTACCTTATTCAAGAAATCACCTTCTCTTCTTGCCGTCCCTTCCTTGACGCACTAGGTTTCAAACTAAACTATGGCAAAAAAAAACAACAAAAAAAACACCACCAGGAACACTACAGCCTCCTTCTCTACATAACCTAGATTTACCTGCAAAGCTTATTCCAAATTTACCTCCCTATGGGCAGGGATTTACATTACAATTTGCCCACTAAAAAGTCAGAGTGAAAAACTAAAAAGTCCTCCATGTGGCATAATATTAACATCCATCTGAGCACCAACCAGTAGGGTTGAAATCTTGCACTCTGTAGATGAGTCGCTGTCAACTAGCAGAGTAGAAGGTCTCATTTTCCCAAAGTCCAGGTCTTAGGATGCCATCTCATTTCCTTTCACAAGATGTATGGCTTCAGGATGAGCTGAATCAGTGGCTGATCTGGTGACATGCTATTCCTTTTTCTCTTTTGGTAGGCGAGTTTTCTGCCAGATTGGGAAGCAACCAGTTCCCACTGTGGCCACATGATTATTAGATCTAATAAACAGGAAGTGACAGGACTTGTGGCAGAGGTGGTGGTAAAAACAAATGGGAGTCTTTTGAGACGCTTTGCAGTTGCACGATCTTAGATAAAAGGAAACTGCAGTCAGGAAGATAGAATCTCTTCTGTTTCTCCCTTCTCCTCTTGATCCTTTTTCTCATCCCCTTTATACTTTCCCAGTGTCAATTTTTTACCTCAGTCCCTTTATCCTTTCCTAGAAGACCCAGTCTCCAAGCTATAGTGACCATGTCAGTCTTTTAGACCTCAGTCCTCTTTGCTTATCCTCTCCCATACTGTCATTCCCACTCATTTCCAGTTCCACTTCTCTTCTTGGAACTGACCTTTGAGTTGTATCACCATTCCGCATCTTAATCGCTACACCTAGCCAGTGTTACTTCCCTTACACTCCATCTCAAAATCTTCCCTGTTCCTACTCTCCTTCTCTTCCTTTTCTTTTGTTCTTAGATTTCATCCACCCCCAGTTTCCACACATCTGTTCCTAACCCTCTTTTCCATTTCACTCCCTGGCTTCCAGTCATCATCTCTCTGCCCATGCAGCTCCCTTTCTCAACTGGCCTTTTCTTCTTCTCTTGCACCCCAACCCCTGTAGACCTCTCAACTTTTTTTTTTTTCCCTGACATGATAAGAGATATGTGTTGGTGCATGTAACAGGCATGTGTCTGGCATGTCTGTCCATATGATAGTTGTAAGTGGGACTATGACATACACGATATTAGGCTAGGGCCTCTCAGTGCAGAGTCTTGCCCTCAGATCAGGCCAATCAGCTGACTGACACAGGAGGACATAGGAGAGAGGCTGCAGTGCTCGGTTACAAAAGCATTTGATGCAGATTGATCAGTTTATGAAGGAAAGAATTTGAGGCAGAATCAAATGTATCAGTCTTAAATTTAGAGCGTGAGATTTGACAGGTCCGTAGCCTTTTACTCTTACACGCAAATCACTGCACTTCCCTTTGCCTATATTAATGGGGAGTAGCAAACAAAAAGGCTTTTACTTCAGTTGCCCTGAATTCAGCCTGATCTCTATTAGCTCAGAGCTTCACTTTCAGAGAAAACAGCTACTGAGCTGAGAGTTGGAAGCAGACCCAGTTCCAGTGGCATCTTCAGGGAATTGAAGGTCCCGTAGGTCACTAAATACACAAAAACTCTCTTCTTGTGAAGCTTATGACCTAACTAAATTTGGGCAGACTAATTTTGACGCAGAGGTTAATTTGTTGACTCTGTTTCAAAGTCTGATGTCACTGCAGTTTCTCAATTAAAAAATAAGCAACTGACTAACATGGGTATTTTTCCTTAGTCTTGTTCACAGAAATACCTGGACTGCTTTGGCTGAAATACTTCATATGTGTTTAAACTGAAGACAAGAATGGACATACTGTATTTTAATTGCAATGGTTACAGAAGAAAATAGTCTTGTAACAAGTAGCACTGGGCAACCAGAAAAATAAGCCTTGTTCCTGCCATTCCTTACAGCGCATATCTCACTGGTGTTTCAGTGATGTAGAATCTGGTCTAAGTCTGGTAATTTAAATCCTTGTGCACAGGAAAGCTACCCAGTAGAACAGGCATTTGTCCATGTGCTGCATATAGCAAAATCACACTGTGATGTGTAACATACAGTACAGATTGCAGTATATACTGTTCTAAGTTTATTTTGAGTCTTCTGCATTTTCATAAGACAAAAAAATATGATCTATATCATCTTACAACATTGGCAGTATGAAACATACACACAGTATGCATTTTGAACTGTAGCATATGTACAGAATATTCACAATTTAAACAGGAGAAATGTAACTGAACATCCATCTATCTATCTAGGCTTTCTACCATGGTATTAAGAACCTACTTGAAATCTTAGGAAGCTTTCAACTTAAAAGATACAAAGCTTATTTTATGAATTTCCCATTCCTCCCTCCCCCGCCCCACTACATATCTGCAAATGTCTTCACCTCTATCTACATTGCAGCTGTTCCTTGCAGCTTTACAAGCACAGGAACTGGACTTGAAGACATTTTACTGTTTGCCAAAAAGCCAATACTACTGTCACGGAATGACGTCCAGTAATTACTCTACAGAAGTAAAGATAACAATTGGACACAGTTGTATCCAGCTGGATAATAATATTATTCTTTTCCAGCTGTTTGCATTCTTTCTCCTCATTCACGACCATGCTGCAGTAAGAGCTGCATAAAGATCTTATGTTAGCTTGAACCTGAAAGTCCCCCCAAATCTTAATTTTTCAGTAGGAGACGATATTTCTATAAGACTAGGCTGAACCTCTATTTTTAGAAGTATTTTGAATGAAATACATTCCTTCTCTGCTTCTTCTCTGCTACTACTGCTATTTTAGAGGGGACAATTCCTGCTGTTTTGTCTGATGGCTGAGATGGGGATGGATTAAATTAAGAGGTCAGGTATTTTTCAATCTTCCTGTCAGTTCAACCTAACCCTCTCTGCCCAGCTAGCTGAGATCCCAGTGTGTACAGACATGTTATAATTTTAGTCGTGTATTTTATGTGCATCTATCATCCAGCTGGAAATGCATCAAGATAGCTCATATTGTACATAAGTCACCCACCTTTAATTGGTTTGGGTTTCTAACAGTTTGAGATTCCTAACTAGCTGAGGAGAAATTTATCAATCCTTTAATGCTTTTTCAAGGGTTCTTACAGAGGAGTACATACCACTCCTCGGGGGTTTAGAGACTTTCCAGTTGTATCCCCAGTATTTTAAAATAACACAACCTTGCTTGTGGCTTTTTCTTTTTAATCTGTAATTGATCTAAGACAGTAACTTTCTGCAAATACAAACAAGGCTAATTAAGAAATGTTGTAGTCCTCTTCATGGCCTCTGCCGTAACTACAGTGAGCGTCTCCACGTTTTGACATTTCACATCTGGATGAGGAATTACTCTAGCTGTCACAGCTTTTTTAATTGTATAAAAATAGTTATTTCTCACAATAAGGAAGTGAAGCACTAGATTTTCACAGCAGAGGCCAGTAGTAAAATGAGTAATATTTAACACTGGGTGACCTTACCGTGTACTGTCTTACAATGAATGCCTTTCAGTTCTAAATTACTACTTTCACAAGAATTAACGGGATTAGTAGCTAAGAAGCCCCTTGGGATTCCCAAGCTGGGGATTTCAAATACAGTTTCCTGCAAGAAGCCCAAGAGAGCTACTACTAAAATGTTAGTTTCTCTCACGGCTTCCTGTAGATCATTTTATTACGCAATAAGGGTGTCTGTTCCTTGATCTTAATAGGGACAGTTCATACTTCCAAGCAGTAGTGTCCAGATTCTGAGACACTGATTTTCTCTGATTAGTACAGTGGCATTTTTATGTATTTCACTGGAATGAATTTGAATGTCCGAGGAACAGGACACACAGCTTTGCCAGCTTCAAACCCTCAAATGAGAGTCAGGCCTCAAAAATGATGAGATTACTAAAAATCAGGATGGCTTTTTAAGCTTGCCTTTTCAATGTGCGTACCTTCAACTCAGAGAAAACTTAAAATAGGGTAATTCAGAAAACCGAGCTTCATGTGTTACCCCTTGCTTCCAAGATGCTGAGAATAAATAAACCTCCTGATATTGCAAAGCACATGACAACTTGTAATTTGTCTACAACTGAGAATGACTAAGGTACACTAACTTCTCCCTGTCACTATTCAAACCAACCAGGTTTCTAAAACCTGAAGAATCTTTGTGTTAGTGCGGATTAGCAATGAATGAAAACGATCCTGACTGTACCTTGAACCAACCACCGCCAAGGCTGTGAGGCAATGCTACTACCCTGGCGTTTCATCCATCTCGCGCCTCGCTCCACACTGCTCAGCGGTGGCTTCGCACCATCCCACCACCTCCTAAAGCTGGGCCACTGAGTCCTCTCACCTGTCTGTGCTCCTTTCCATCTCCTCCCCTCCTCTCCCTCCACATACAGCACCAGAGGTGTTGGTAGGGTGGCACTGGGGTACGAGCACAACCTTTGGGATTGGCCCTGGCTTCTTCTCACGTGGTAGGACTTCAAAGCCACCCTTCAACTCTTCCTACCTTGTTTATCCTATCCTCAGGTAAAGTTTTTTACGCGTGTTTGGGGATTTTTTCTTGTTGTTTTCAAGCAGGGAACACAAATCAAGTCTTTGTACCGCAGAAGCGTCGGCCAAAAGGCTGCCAGTGCTATCGCCTGCGGAAATCTTCCCCCGTTGTAAATACCAAGGCAGCCTGTGCACCGTAGCGCACGTGGAGAACATGCCAGAAACCCCCTGCACTTCGGCACCCGAAGCTTGGTCTCTGTGGCAGCTGAAACCCTTTTTGTCATGGCGGGGGGGGGAGGGACACACGGAGGGCCTGAGCAGGGCCACCTTCCCGCCGCGGGTCCAACGGCCCCCCCAACGGCCCCCCCCGCCGCAGGGCGTCAGCCTGCCCGGCGCGGCAGCATTACGGCGCGGCACCATTACCCCGAGACATGACAAATCCCTGCCCCCGGTCTCGTTTTGGGGGACTTTTCGCTGGATCCGCGCCTTGGTCCTCATGACAAAAGCCGGGGCTTCCCCTCCGCCCTGGGCAGAGCGCGGCCGCGGGGCGACCCTCCCCTGCGCGGGGCGCTGGGCCGGGGAGGAGCCGACCGACCGGTCGGCCGGCCGGGTCCCACCGCGCCCGCTCGCCAAGTTCAAGCCGGAGCAGCCAAACCCAGCCCCCTGGGCTCGGGGTGGGCGGGGAGGGCCGCCCCGGCGCCTCTCCTGCTCGGAGCTGGAGGACGGGCAAAACTTTCCTCCCCGGCTGCGGCGAGGCAGGCAGCGGGCTGCCCAGGCGGCGGGCGGAGGCGAGGCGAGGCGGTCGCCGCCGGCATGGGCCCCGACAGGCTGCAGCTCGGCGCTTACGGCGGGGCCGCCGCCGCCGCCCTGCTCCTCTGGGCCGTCTGCGTGCTCTGCAGGAGGAAAAGGTACCGGGGTGGGCAGAGAGGGGGCGGCGGGGCCGCGCTGCTGCTGCCGCTGCCGCTGCCGCCGCCGCCGCGGGGGAGCGGGCCGGCGAGGCGGCGCTGCCTGGGCAGCAGCGGCGCGGGGCTGCGCGCCGCACATTGGGCCGCGCTTCCCTCCGCCCGCCTCCCCGCTCCCGCGAAGCCCTATCAGCGCCCAGCGCCGCCGCCGCCCGCGGGGCCGGGGGCCGGCGGGGCCCTCGCTGGGGGCGCCGCGGGCGAGGAAGCCCGTGCCGAGGCCGGGGGCGGGCTGCGCTGCGCGGTGCGGGTGGCGGGGGCTGTGGCGCGCGCGGGGCAGCGCGGGCCAGGAAGCCCGAATAGGCTGGTGTCGCACTTGGCGAGTGCCTCAGAGTCCAGATTCCAAAAGAGCAAGGGCGTGGGGGGGGGGGTGATAAAGCAAGTAGCCCGGCCTCTGCCGTATTTGCATCGAAGCGCGAGCGGCCGCGTGCTTGCTGCGCGCCTGAATCGTCCTGGCGCGCCGCGTGCAGCGAAAGAGACGGCGCAGACCTTGGTGAGAGGCCGCCGGGAGTCCAAGGGGCGCTGCTCTTACCTGCCGACGCGAGGCGGAGTCCTCTAGCGCGGCGCTGCGACCTTAGCCCTTCCTTGACGGTGTTTTGTGGGTGACCCGAGTCCAAGCAGGCGAACTGCAGCTCGAGTTTTTGACATCTCTGTTTTATTAGCTTCGCAGTGTTCCCGGTAGTTCCTTCCAACCGTAGGCCTCGCAACTTCGCAGAAGGTGTGCACGCCTGTTTTGGGACACTGAGTACGCTGGGAAAAAAACCGTTCTGGGGGGTAAAGCGACAGTGTCTAGAAATGTTTTTTCGGTTACTCTTGCTGAACAATACCTGTTTCCTTTGTTTACTAACCTTTTCCCAGGTATTTTTCGCTCACGTTGCTGGTACCTGCGTCGCTTACATAGCTGATAAATCAACGTGTAAAAGATTGGGGGAGGAGAGGTGGCGAAGGGGAGGGATCAGTATTGTCAGCATTGTTTGCTTAGGTTTTTTTTTTTTTTTAAATCACATAATGAAATGCATAGCAGTTAGTAAGCTTAATACTTATAAGTAGTAAGCAGTTACATTTTCTAATCATTAACAGTTATTTTTGGAAGGCGTAGGAATAGATAAGTGCAAAAAAGAAGTAGTACCATTCTCTTAAAAAGGGTCAAAAAGTCAATTAGGCAGTTGTTACACCAACCGACGTAACTTCGGGTATGCACGTGATAAGTCAATGAAACAAACAAGAGGAAAAAAAAAAAACCCAGTGAAATCGCTTGCTTTGAGCTCGGAGGGCGTTTGAGCACTGAGGGCAACAGCAGGGGATTCTTTCCATGGTGTCTGTTTTGGAACTGTTAGTGGGGTTTAGGGCAGAGAGTCCAATCCATCCCTTAAGTGCAGAAGGGATTTTTCATCAGTTTGCTGGATGTTTGAGTGGGGTCATCCTGGTCAGTCAAACTGACTTGCTTAGAATGCAGTTTCATGGTTCAGCTAAGCTGTCCGAATAGATCGCTACTGCTGGACTGGTCCTGTCTTCTCCCTGTTGCTATCTGACCCATTGTGAGCTGGTTCTGCTGCAGAAGACTGTTTACTTTCTTGATAGGTTTAGTTTTCTGCCAGTTTAGCTCCCTGAATGAGATGAGCACAGGAGGCAACAGGGGAGCAGTGAGGACATGGTCAAGAGGCAAATGGGAGTGGGTGTCATTTTAAGCTTAGGGAGCTGTTAGACTCGCTCAGTCACATTATAAAATTATGCCTGTTATTAGAAGAAATTCTAGTAAATTGTAATAGGTTGTATTTTTGGATAATGCAAATTGGCAAAGCTGTCACCTATCAAATTTTCAGCCAGTGGGGAGTGGCAGGCAAAAAGGACTGTAGAACCCATCTTGAGAGTTATTTTCCTAACCTTCGTGGCTATAGAGTTTTTGAAGTCAGCTCTTTAGAGTCTAGAGGAAAATTGTTAGGGTGTTTGTGCCACAACAGAATGATATTATACAGGAGGCCTTGGCAAGAAAGCTTGCTGTCTTGCCCTGGAAAACAAACTGCTATTTGCTTAATAAACTGCTTGTTAGATAAATGCCACAGGATTTAAACAAGTATGGAAAACACCCAATATGCAAGGACATAGAAATATAAAATGGTAAAACCCATCAACTTGTGTGTATTACAGTCAGCAGCATAGGTTGCTGGTATAGAAGTACTATCCTACTCCAGTGAAATGTGCAAAATTAAATCTTCTTTTTAGCATAAGGGAAGAAGAGAAATTAATGCACAGTCCTGAGAGATACCTGGCAGAAAGGATGTTTTTAAGCAGCTCTTTCTGATCTGCACTAAGAAAGGCCATGCTAAGGGTGCAGTGGATTACGAAGTGGGGACATGGCTGTGGTTATGCTCCTCGATTTTGGTGCAAGGTTGTGGTCTTTCCTTGCCATGTGTCCTCCACATGTCAGATTTCCTCTTTCTCCTCCTTCTGTTTGGATCTAGCAAAGCCAGCTCTAGGCTGGGCTTGCTTCCTCCTTCTCAGGCATCTGCAAAACATTTGGGAAGCTATCGACATCAGGAAAGGAGACTGTTGGCAGATAGCCACATGAATAAATCCCAAAGTCATAGGGTGTACTCCTGATCATGTGGTGGTACGTATTTGGGCAGAAACGTGAAGAATTCTGTCTAATTTAGCATTCACTAGAAGAAATATTGCTACTTACTTATGTAGGTATCTATATAAAAAATGAATATGTTGCCCTAATGATGGTATGCCTGCATCAGCAGACACTGTATCATGCTATTGTTTATCGTACTTCTGGCACCAAGGTAAACTTTACGGGTATAATAACATTTAACGTTTGTGGCTACATCTATACTTGTTTTCTAACAAGGATAGCTACAGTAGTCAAATGTGTGTATATGTATATATAAACTGAAGACTTTAAGGAAGTAGAAGTGCACAGCTAAGTGTTAACTTGCTCTTAAGAGTTTTACAAGTTTGTTTTGCCGGACTGTATTTCCGTCTTCAGCAACTGAGGAGAAGCAGAACCACTTACCTGGCTCTTACAATTACAGTTCCAAGAACATGACAGGAGTTTGTATGTGCCAGTGAGGAAAATTACCCAGCTCAGTCAGTCCCTAGTGTTTCTTGAGTAGAATATTGTAGGATTTCACCTTTCTTAGCCTTAGCTACTTAACTTCTTCATTTACTCTTGGGCTGAATGCTTATTATAGTTTAAAAGATTCTGGTCAGAAAAGGTGTTGTGTAGACTTATTGTTACTTTTTTCTATAATGCAGTTGGTGTAAATTAGCTTTTACCAGATTTCAGGGTGATTTCAGTACAAGTATTCGTATTAAAATATTTAAATATACTATTTGGAGACAGCAAAGAAAGGAAGAGGAATTTCCTTTTGTATAAATGTTTATCGTTTGAGTGCTGGTGGCAGTAATAGCACAAAGGAAACTAATTGAAGTCTTTGCCAGGTTTTGTATCACAGATGGTGAAGAAACAGAACAAGAACAAAAGTTTCCTTAATCGCAGAAAATTTTATTTTGAATTAAACTTCAATGTCAAGTGAGGCGCAGTGGCTTCTGTATGCTACAAAAAGATTTCCCTCTTACTGGTTAATGAAGAAAAGCTTATCTGGGCTTTTTGCTGGGGAAGACGTTTTCGCGAGAGCTTCCTTTCTCTGTCTCCCCACATAGAAGTATTTCTGTTCTGGCAAAACTTGATGACTTCCTAGCATATAGATCATACAGATTATTCTCTTTTGTCTTCATAAATTGATTAAGTCGGCTCCAGCTTTATGATCTTTTGTTTTCGGACTGTTTTTCCACTAACTGCCCAGTCTCACAGAGTGGGAGGTGGAACAGCAGGTGAAGGCAGCCTCTGCTTGTCTTACTGCAGTAATGCCGCTGAAGGCAGGGCAGTGCTCGGGAGAGACCAGTGGGGGTTCCCTTCCAGTGCCATATCTAGGTGTGGTAGGATTCCACTTTTTATTGTCCAAATTGATGTTTCTTTTGGGTTGCTGTCCATAACTGTGAGTGATCATAAATTGTAACCAACAGTTTGGGAACAACTACCGGAAGCTCTGTGACTCCTTCCTTACGGGGCAAAGGCTGCAAATTACTGGGAAGGGTGAGAGGCTCAAACTGACCACCAATTCAAAACGCTAGGTCTGGGGAAGGGAATAGTAAGGAGAAATGGAAGAAAAATTATTGCCTCCATTTTTTACCCGTTGAAATTGAATCCTGCAGGCCTAGGGTGTACATCACGAAGTCTGTTCAAGTAAAAAAGGTACAGACCTAACCTGGAAGTAACCGTAAGAGGATTATGTCTGCTTGAAAAGCTAACCCATGTCCTAAGAGAGCTGCACAGATGATGGTTTGTGTTAAAATTACTCTGTCTGAAATATCTTAGGTCAGTAAGTTTGGTATTTTAATTATTAGGAATGGACTGTATGCCTCATGTAACCTGTGAGAGTTTTACATTACAGCAATACAGGGATTGCCGTGTTGGGCTAGACCAGGGCACATCTGTTCTAATGTATTATTTTTGAACAGTTTCTAATGCATCAGAAAGAAAGTGGTCTGAAAAACTCTTAAGCAGTATAATTGTAGAATAAAGTTAACATATGAAGAATTACTTGATAAATTTCTCAGCAACAATTTTGCTATGGCCTGTATCATGGATTTAATGTTTCCGTTGGAGAAAAAGGCTTTTTCGTTTTTCTTTTATTCTGCCCTCCAAAATACCTGCAATCTATATGCTCACATTCATCTAAAATACTTTTCCGAAAGATTGTTCTCTTGAACCCTAATAGATATTGTTGAAAAGAATATAGATTTCATCTTTGCCTTCAAGAACATCTTATCCTTCTCTGTGACAAGCTGTGAGCTTGCTAACAGCTCTCTTACCAAGTGAATTGTAGTTCACAAGATGTCATCAGCCTGTCTTTTTTACCACTTCTGCTAATTTAGGCAATATGTTAAGGTAGTTTTCCGTTGGAGGGAACATCAGGAAGGACAGATAGAAGAATACCAGAAAAATCTAGCCTCTCCTTTCCGTTACCTAGGCTTTCTGCACAGGCCTTTTTCTCTGTCGTCTTTGCTGGAAGTGCAATGAGTGCATGCATTCTCATGACTCCTTTTGTTCAATTTAATTGTCTACTCGTGGCTGTCCCCGCTTTTAAACGTTTAGAACTGAGGACTGAAACTGTTTGAAGCAGAAAAGTAACAGTTCAGTTTCTTAAATAACCTTAAAAAACTTTCCTCTAACCACCATGCTTTTATTTTCTGTCTACTGTACATTGCTGGGGCCAATTGTGGTGGAAGCTTGCTTCTCTGCATTCTTTTTCAGTTAGAGTTTAGCTATGGTCAAATAAAACGAAGTAAGCACAATCTGAGCTCCTCAAGATGTGCAGGACACAGTTGGCTTTTGAGTTCTTAAGCAGAAATAACAGACCTGGGGAGCTGTTCTGTTGTGGGTGTTGCCTAATAGTATGTCTCAAGACAGGCTTTTTTCTTTTTCTTTTCTTTTTTCCTGAGCTGCTTTTCAGCCCTATGATATGTATTCTGTGTATCATGTACAGCTCAGGTTCCTACTAAACCTTTGAAGATAACACTGGAGATGACACCTCTTTTAACGTATAACAAACTTCCAGTAATCTATGATTTACAGTGTTCTTTGCTTAAGGTACACTGCCACCTAGCAACAGTTTCCCTTCCCTCCCAGTTTTCTTGACCTACTTTATTGGGGGGGTGGGGGGCAGTTCTGGTTTAGTTTTTACCTGGTCTGGTCTTGATCAGCATCCTGAAGTCATCAATATATGCCATCCTGGTATCTACGGGGGGAGGGGGGGGGAGAACTGAAGATATTTTTAGTGCTGATACGGACTGTTAGTTTCACGTTTCACTAAAATATGATAGTTTTCACTTTTACAGTGGTTTTTCCTTCCAGCATGTTCATGAAAAGTGCCTGCAATTTATTTTTGCCTTCCGGAAATACTTAGTTTTGTTTTATTCTGTTCAATATTTTTCTGAGGAAATAAAATTAAAGAGTTAAAAGGAATTGCTTTTAGCTGTGTTTATTATTCCAGTGCAGCATGAACCATGGAGCAGCCATCTAGAGCGCTATACACAAATGAGCATAGCGTACAGAAGGTAGTGAACAATTAGCCCTTACCCTCTTCCTCCAAGCTGATAGTCCTAACAGTATGAATGAGGAAAACCCAAGCAAACATAGAGTGTAGGATGGTACGCTGCATAAATCGGATTCGTGCTCACTACCATGTTTAGAGGAAGAGAGGACCCCAGTTGGCAAATCTTAGCTGAAAGAATTTGAGTGAAAAGGATGACAAGAAAGAAGACCCAAAAGGGCCAATCTTAATCCTGATGTGCTCTTAGAGGAGACATTAACTACTTCTCCTTCAAACATGAAGGTGAAAATTGCCATCTGATCTGTTTTAATCATTGGTAGTATAACTAGAAAGCTACAGTGTTGAGGGGTGTTACCTTCTGATCCCCACCTATGAGACTGTGGGAAAGACTACAGCCCCAACCCACAGGGGACTTCTAACTCCCCTGGGGAGAAGTGATTTCAGTGAGAAGAAGGGACTTGAATGCCTCTGTAGCACGGATTCCTGCCTTCTGACTCTGCCTCAGTTCCCCAGCTGTAAAATGGAGGTCAGTGCGCTCTCCTCTTGATTTAGGCACAGTGTAGCTGAATGCTTCACAGGACACTCTGATAGTGCCAGAGAAATACCTCTTGATGAAAACATTCTTCCAAGATGCTGCCTCTAAACATGTATCGGAGAACTGTTGTTTGCCCTTTCTGCTATATGGTGAAGCGCAAGTTCTCACTTAGCGTTTTCAGCCAGAAATACCACATCTTGTAGCAATATCCAGCTAAGGTGTTGGATCATCTCGGTTGCTTTAGTGTTTTGCTCGGCTGCGAGAATTATGTCCCACATAAAATATTTTCCTCAATCAAGTATTTTGATTAATAAGGTAGATAGGGCTTGTTTTGGTAAAGTAATATGACTGTTCTCAGGGCTGTATCTACTGGCTTATTTAACTTGGTGCATAGCAGTGCCAAATAGTGCAGAAGCTGGAACCTAACCGCCTAAGTGCAGTGTTAATACACTGTATGAAGTTAAAGAAAATCTCACACTTAAGTTGGCAGTCTTTTTCTCTTTTATCCAAGTTTTATAGAGCTATTTGGTACTGGAGCCAGGGTTGGAACTCATTTTCCTGACTTCTAGTTGCATAATAAAACTTGTTGTGTTTCCTTTCCAACAAACTTGCCATATATATGACATTATAACTGTCTGGTAAACTAAGTTTTTCAACCATGAAGCAGATTTTGAGTTCTGTTTTAAAACTTTGGTAGTGTTCCTTTTTCTTTTCTTTCCCTACCATTTACTGATCCTTCTACAAGATGCATGTAGGGTTTTAGGCTAATATCCATTTGCATGCCGTCTGGGAGAATTTTGGCTGACTGAGAGTCCCATAAAACAAAAGTTTCCTCTTTACAAACCACATGGAGCTTGGCTGTAGATATTCAGTTCCTTTCTCCACAAACTGTTTTTAATGGTGCCAGATTCTTCTGTTTCTTCTCCTTGTTTGGCACATGTCAGGAAAAAAAAATCTTGGCTCTCATATAGAACATATCTTGTTTCCTCTTAACTGCTCGTACTTTCTATTCGTAATTTAAATCAGCAAAAAAATGCTATGGTTGTGCTTCTAGTGATTTAATGTTGTAGCTTCCTAAGCAATATTCTGATGTTCTAAAAAAAATTCTTTCATACTGTAAGCCTGATAGTAGGAGGTTCTAGCTAAATTTAATGGATGTGTGTCTGTTGATTTCAGAGAATATTGCATGATGTCCTGACAAGGTGGCCTGCTGTAGCCCTATGGAGGCAGGACAGATGAGGAAAGGAAGAACAGATGAGCAAAATGAAGCTGAAATGGGATGTTGGAAAGAACGTCCTCTCAATTACATTGTCGTCCCTTCCTGACACTACAGCAAAAACCCAGATTGCAGAATTGCAGGGTCACATCCAGAGTGAGAAGTTACACAAGCATGTCCTTCCTGATCCGTGACAACCCAGGGACCTGTCAGAGATCGTATTAATGTTTTTCACAATCTACTCAAACTCCTTGCTGACAGCCTCACTCTGCATACATGCAGTCTTCCTTGGGGATGTTTGTATGAGTCAATCTGCTACCGATTGCTAAGGCAGAGTGGAGCACTGCTAAGTGTGGCTGCCTATCTATTTTTCTGTAGCCAGAAAATTAGCAAACCTCTTACATGTCTGCTCTTTCTTCACTCCAATTCTTTGCTTCTCAGAGGAGCTGTCCCCAGATGTTTCCTGAGTGGTGACTGCAAATTTGTTGTCACTTATCTTGCCTTAGACTTTAACAGTGAATAATACAAAATGGCCAAAATCCTATTAAAAATATTAAACAAAATTTGAAATTTTTGAATGATAGATATATAGGAAAAATGACTATAGAAACAGGCCATATTTTCATTATTTTTTAAGTAGAGAAGCATTTAGAAAAAAATTACTATCTCATTTCAGTGCTGTGCAAGAATGCCAAAGTTTTGCAATTATTAGCTCTGATAGTAATTAGTTTAACAAATATAAAAAAGAGGAACCCACATGTTCCTTAACATGAGAAACTACTACTGTTTAAAGCAATGTAGACAGAAATTACGGTGGATTTATGATTAAAATGGAGTTCCTGAGAAGCTGGTGTTCCAGTCTTTTTGTACTCATCTTTCTTTCCCTTTGTATATGCTGGCAGAAGAACAGATTTGCCCTTTTGTCAGGATATAATGCAGTACCGGGTTAAGACAACGGAGATGTTCTATTTAACTCACTAACAGGGCCAAATACTCATATCCATTCAGCAGGACACCACTTGGTCATCACTTCCCTATCTGGGAAGGACTGCTTTATGTTTTTCCTCTTCAGTGCTGGCATGGTTTTTTCGGTGACAGTAGCACCTCTTCAGAGCTTCTGGTGTGTGATAAATCATAGCCATACAAATTCTCTCCATATAGTTTTTCAATGTGAGAAGCTTTGGTATTCTTTGCAACTTAGCTCAATAAACAGTGAAGTCAATGAGAAGATGCATTTTTTGCTTCCTTTAGTGGTTCAGGAATTGATCTGTGGTAGTTACAGATCTCAGGCCTGCTTTTATTAAATGCTGACTCTTGGTTCAGACTTGTGCTTCATTAAGACAGAAGAAGCATCTCTGTTAAGGTTTGCTTTTGTTTCTGTAGGTAGCAGTATTTGTTAAATGTTTCCAGTCAACTATGTGTTTCTTCCTTATTCCCTTCTAAAATTTCAGTTACTTGGTTGGATGGGAATTTTTCAAGTGTTTTAAAGATTTTCAGATGTCTGGCTTAGTTTTCAGGATGACAACTGTTTTGCTTAGATATCAAAAACTCCAAGCCCTACAGCAGAGGGTGAGGCATGTTGCCAGACCCCGCACTGCAATTCTTGTATGAGAATGCTTTTTGAAAAGGAGCAGCTGTGTAGCTGTATGAGAAGTGAAAATGTCTCACAGTTCAGGACTCATCCAATAACCAATTGTAAAATACAGTGAACCAGCAGAATCGATCCTGGAGCAAAATGAGGAGGAAAAATGAAACTAGTGGGAGAATGGACTTGCACCTCGTGCTGTTTTCTGACCCCAAACACATATCTGAAAGATGCTAATTCAACAGCACTGGGACTTAGATGTGTTTATCTAATGGAATTTAGACTACAGTGCTTAACAGTCCAAAAAAGGTGTTTGGGCTTTTCAGCAACAGTTCCCATTGGAGGGTATGTGACTTAAACAGATGCATTCTGAGGCTCTGAAATGCAGCAAACAGGGTTCAGAGCCTGGACCTATTCTGAAGCCTAAATGAGGGAAATCTGAAGTTCATGTCCTAGCAGCTCACACATCATATATTTTAAAGCCAGGTTAAATTATCTGTCATTGCCAAGGAGCAACACAGAATTGTTCACAGCAGGACTGGAGAATTTCCCCATGTCAATACTCAGTGGTTTGAGAAACAGCTGCTTGCACAATGTCTGGTTTGTGGTTGAACAGACAGCTGAATTTCTGGTGTTGCTGCTCTAAGATAGAAAAATGATAATTAAGCTTCAAGAAAATAAATTCTTGCATATGTGGATGAGTCAGAATTCTTTTCCATAAGTTGTTTAGTTTCTTGCATCCTATGTAGTGAAAACACTGCTAGATCCTCTTTAACATTATTACACTACTAGAGAAAAAAGGATTTTTTCATAACCTGTGAACTTCATTGTATAGCACCATAGCAGATGTAATAAATTTAGGATCTTAAAGGCTTCTTGTTATGAAAACTTTAAAATAAAACTCCGCATGTCTTTCCTGTTGGGTCTGCAGTACTGAGAAGTCAGTGGAGACAATGCTGAGAATCTATTGGGCACAAAGAAGTTCAGGCTTCCTGGCTTGGTGATCTCATTTGGAGAAGTAGGATATACCTTCATATTCTTTCCTTAGAAACACACTTCAAGTAAAGTTCAGTTACTGTTACTCATCCAGTTTTATCTCCTGCATAGTTCAGGCCATTGCTGTGTTTTCTGCATCAACAACATGAAATTGTGCTTGAACTTCAGTAGGACATCTTGGAAAGATGTATTGTTTTGTTTATTTTTTCCTACTGAAAGACCTTGAATGACAAATAATCCACTGCTTATTCCTGTAGACTGTACTATTGGTTAATCTTATCATTCTGTTTTTGCTTTAGGAATGGTAGGTAAAGTCAGTCTCATAAGCATGTCTTTTAAACTCTGGAAATATTTAATTAAAAGTGATGAAAGACAACCTAATGTGGCATTTGGAACTAACAGGGCCATCTCCTGTTCAGTGTACTGAATGCTGCTGTTGCAAATAAATATTTCTCATTTTATTCTGACTCCCATTAAAAGTGCTGGCAAGCTTATCTGACACAGGTATTTAATTGTGCCTCGATATCAGATCATTATGAATTGAAACAGCTTCCTGTCTGGCCTTTCTCCCCTCCCCAAGAACATTTGTATGGACCAGTGTATCTGTACTGCTGCCTGCTGCTGCTCTATAGCCTTGCAGTGAGTGCTTATTTCGGGAAGCAGAGAAGAGCAGCCAACTTTCTTAACCAATGCTGTAATTACGGAGACAATTCAGATGGGACCGGATGGATGAATGCTTCATTTTTTGCTTGAACATTTAAAGACCTTCTTTGTTTTGTTTGTATGCTATTTCAGTGTTTCTTATTCTTAATAATACCTCAGAGACTATTGTTTAGGAGCCAGAAATATGTATGATATCATGTCTTCAAATTATGTTTTAGCAGTTTCAGAGACTCAGATGTGCCTAATAGAATACAAATATGGGATAAACCAACTTAAACTGTAGATAAAAGGTTTATTTAATCAAAAGCCCAGGAAGATTTTCTTGTAGTTGTTAGCAGTAACTATACTACTGAATATAATGGTTTCTATCATCAGACCATGTGAAAAACAGTGTGCTTATCCTTCCAACTTTGGTGGTGTTGGGAATGATCTCTGGAGATACAGTGTTACTCTCTCAGTAGTTGCTGAATTAAAGACTTGGCACCTGGCTCCTTTTTCAACTCTTGAAGGGCTGCAGTGTTAGAGATTGCGGGAAGGTAGAAATCCCCGTAAACACTACAGTCTTGGTAACGTCCAGAAAGAAGGGAGGCTGCCATACAATTCCCAGACATGGCTGTCGCCCATCAGCTTTTCTCAGTAGCCAGGAACAAAGGCTCCAGAAGACAAAATCCTTCCTGTATCTCTTATGACCATTTCACAGAATCACAGAATGGTTGAGGTTGGAAGGGACCTCTGGAGATCATCTAGTCCAACCTCCCTGCTCAGGCAGGGTCGCATAGAGCACATTGCCCAGGGCCATGTCCAGACAGCTTTCGAATATCTCCAGGGAAGGAGACTCCACAACCTCTCTGGGCAACCTGTTCCAGTGCTCTGTCACCCTCACAGTAAAAAAGTTTCTCCTCGTGTTCAGATGGAACTGCCTGTGTTTCAGTTTGTGCCTGTTGCCTCTTGTCCTGCTGCTCGGCACCACGGAGAAGAGGCTGGCCTCATCCTCTTTACAACTTCCCTTCAGATACTTGTACACATTGATCAAATGCCGTCTCTGACTTCTCTTCTCCAGGCTAAACAGGCCCAGCTCTCGCAGCCTTTCTTTGTATGAGAGATGCTCTAGTCCCTTAATCCTCTTAGTAGCCCTCTACTGGATTTGCTGCAGTAGCTTCATGTCTCTCTTGTATTGGGGAGCCCAGAACTGGACACAGCACTGCAAATGTGACCTGCCCAGGGCTGAGTAGAGGGGGAGGATCACCTCCTTCGACCTGCTGGCAATACTCTGCCTAATGCACCCCAGGAGACCATTGGCCTTCTTGGCCGCAAGGGCACACTGCTGGCTCATGCTTAACTTGTTGTCCACCAGCACTCCCAGGGCCTTCTCGGCAGAGCTGCTTTCCAGCAGGTCAACCCCCAGCCTGGACTGGTGCCTGGGGTTATTGCTCCCCAGGTGCAGGACCCTTGCCTTTGTTGAACTTCAGGAGGTTCCTCTCCGCCCAGCTCTCCAGCCTATCCAGATGCCTTTGAATGGCAGCACAGCCTTCTGGTGTGTCAGCCACTCCCCCCAGTTTCGTATCATCAGCAAATTTGCTGAGAGGGCACTTTGTGCTTTCGTCCAGGTCACTGATGAGTACATGGAACAAGACTGGACCTAGGACTGACCTGTGGGGGACACCGCTAGCTACAGGCCTCCAACTAGACTCTGCGCCACTGACCACAACCCTCTGAGCTCGGCCATCCAGCCAGTTCTCAGACCACCTCACCGTCCACTCATCTAACCCACACTTCCTGAGCTTGCCTATGAGGATGATTTGTACCTGTCATCCTATTTAGTTCCAGATCCTCCAGTCAGATATAGCTACTGACTCAGCCTTGCTATATTTTGACTTTTTGTGGAAACATCAAATCATATCCTTAAGACAGTAAGGTAATGGAAAGCCTTTCCTACTCCTGGCACTTAGTTTATATCTTGTAAAGGTAGAAGGGAGAGATATCAGTTGATTTTCTACCAAAGTATGAATTTTACTGCAAGTCAATACGGAATATGGTCATCTGGTTCATTTTCCCGGGTAGAGCTGGTCAAAGCAGCCTCAATAAACAAGACTTTGCATGCAAATTTCTCAAAACTACTGTGTATGGAAAGCAAAAAGCACACTGGATTCTCTAATATACATAAGGTCCTTGGGCACTACTGTAATTCAGCTAATAATGATTATAACCTGACTGCAGAGTTTGGCTAGGAGGTAATGCTAGATTTATGTCAGTAAAGGATAAAGTCTATGTAAATCACTATTTACTCTCTCAGCTGGGTTTATATTTTATATCTTCCCTTTTGCCACTAGGTATGACAGTATGCTTGTTTTACAGTTTCTCAATTTTGCCTTCTTTTTAGTGTTCACAAACATTTACTGTGGTGTTTGCTCAACATACTGATTATCACCCTGAGTATTCACCGTTCACCAGGATCACATTCTTTTCAGCAAGAGGATGCTACCTTGTTTTATGAACTTCACGAGAAAATACAATTGAATGAATTTCAAGCCCCAAGAATGAGATGGCAACTGTTAGTCGAGTGTACCTAGGAGTGGACTGCCAGAATGAGTCCCAGATAGACCTATGCTCTAGCTTCTGAAGAAAACTTACTTGCACCCAGTAGCATTTTTTTGAACCATTGAATTCATAATTGCAGATGTTTATGAGTTTCTTTAGGGTTGTGCTTAATCAAGATATATTGTGATTTTATTTTTTGTCTAGCTTGAAACTGAGACCTTGAGCCACTCTGTAGTTCTTCTTTATCTTTGACTTGGTCAAGAGTAGCTTGGAAGTCTGTAGCCTCTTCTAGAACACTTGATTTTCATAGGACTCCCTTTTTTTCCAACCAGAGATGGGATTGGAACAGTTGCTATTGCTTTCATTTATGTAATTTTGTCATTTATCACACCAGCTTAATCTTCTTGACTGGCTGATCTGACTGATTTTAAACAAACTTAGGCAGAGTAAAAATTTAGTGCATTTAAGTCTTCCTTGATTTTTCTGGCAGTTTATCATTCAGTCTTGGGTTTTGTTTGTTTATCTCAAATTCCTTTTCTTTTCTACTGTGCTTATCTTCATCCATATAAAATATATTCTGCAATTGGCATTTTCTAACTTTCAGGCCTCTAATTCTTTTAATTTCATTTTAGGACGTGTTAAAGCAGTTAACAAATGAAAGCAGTCTCTTATTGGACTTTGTAATATTGCAGACAGTGTTGGACATGACTTTTGGGCCTTACTCGACAGTTGAAATTTTCTGTTAATTTCATCATGTTTTTCATCATGGTTTTACCTTTGATATTTGTTCACATTGTACTGTTTTTACAGTGACTGCAGCTTTATCATAGAGGCAACTGAAATAATCTTTTCTGCATGATATGGTTGTAAATTTACCCTATTTGTAATTCATAAAACACGGGCAACAATTGAAATACTTTTGCATAATAAAAACTGTTCAAAATCACAGCAAATGATGCCTCGAGCTTTTGAAAAGGGAACAGAGCTCTGATACGTGGTCCTGTTTCTACCAGGAAATAGCTTTGGATTTTGTAATATGGGGAGGTTTTTGTTTGTATTTTGTAAGATGAAAATATACAGTAGTTAAGGATCCTGTCACAATAAAGAAATGCAGGGATTATGATTCTTCCATTTTAAACACAGGCAAAGTTTTGCCAACCAGGCTGTATTACACAGGTTATGATTCATTTTTCTCCTCCTGCTTCTCACCAACATAGCTGTACTTGCAGAAGCCCTAAGGCAGCTGCAGTAATACAAGGAGCGGGGGGAATTGCCATGAGAGCTATTGTGTTTGAGGAACCTGTTTAGTGTGTCTGCTCTAGACGTGTCTGCTCACACAGCATTGCCTGACAAGTAGGGCAGAGCAGGCCATACGGGAAGGAATGAGTGTGGATCTTGCTGCGAAGACTGACGTGCGGCTTTGCCGTGCACAGACTCTTTGCTTCTGCTGGACCTCATCTTCACCATCTCTAAAACGTAATAGATAATATTTGCAAATTACTTAGTTGGGTTTCATAAGAGTTCTCTTCTGCTGTGATGCAGTAAACTGCTGAAGCAGTGGCTTCATTTTAAGCATGTCAACAGCCTCTGATTTTGGTGAGATTTGTGCTCTAAGCTGAGCATAAGTTCAATTTTTTGGATAGATTAGCCCTTTCTTCCTGAGGCAGATGTGAATTTCTGGTTTGATTGTATGGTACAGAATAAAGAATAGTGTAGCCTCAGCTTAGTGTTACTACTTGCTTGGGGGAGGGGGGTGGGAAACATCTGGTACTCACTTCATGGTCTGAGCAGAATTTCAAAGCTCAGTTTTGATACAACTGAAATATCTTTATTCATCAGTTCTTGAAGGGTTTAGAATTCAGTATTTGGAAAGCAGTTTTAATGGCCTGAAAGGTAGTAGTGATGAGATGATGAGTAGAGTAGATCACTTCTTGGTTGGTAATTGAGTTTACTTAAAAATAGAACTTCCACTTCCGTATGAATATACTTGATGATTGGCAGTTAAGGTCTGGGTACGATTTCAAGTTTTCTTTCATATGAAGTGTTATATATGTATTTGAATTGCATGGATGGCATAAAAGTATGCTGGCCACGTCCCCCTGATTGTGAGGCAGACTTCTTCCCTTTCCTAGCACTGTGAAAATGGTGACTTATCTCACAAATGCCTTCCCAGCTCTGTGATGCTAACTGTTGTGTGTTGCTAGCTACAATTAGCATACTCCTTTCTTCTGTCGATACAGTAGTGAAACCCATCAGTTAGTTTTTATTTTTCCTAAAATGGCAAGCTTGTGCTGAACGGTATCTGCTGAAGAGCCCAATCCAGTGGGCTCTGGATATACAGTGGGATACTTTTTTTTTTCTTTTAAGCAATGTGAATCTTACTCTCCTTTCAGAGATGAGTTGGGTAATTCTATTGACTTGTACAGAAGTGCTCTGTTTTAGGGTTTGAGGAAGTTGCACCCATCAGAGCCTTTTTTCCTTTCTTCATTCATAAGCAATAAGATCCAGAACACAGTCAAAGACTTGTATCCTTTGACTATGGACTGCATAGTATGAGAATTATCTGTAATTGTGATGACAAAGCAAATGACATAGTCACTAAAAGTGACATAGTGGCTTTTGAGCTACAAAGATTTTGTGATAGATATATAATTGTTTTGGAAACTGATATAGTACTTCTGCCATCTTTAACAAAATCTGTTCAAAGTTTCTGAGAGCTGTCATATGAGAAGCTCCTTTGTTATCCTTCAACTGCACACAATTGGTTGCAATTTATTACAATTGAATTTTTAAGAATTTCTTTTTGTCATTTTTGTACAAAACTCCTTTTTGTTCCTTCCACTATGAGGCAAAGAAGTATGGTTGGTAGTAAAAATAATCTACTTTTTCTTTTGTGAAACATGCCTGGATTACCTTCCGCAGAAGCTACATGTAAGGGCACTAGGAAAGGAGAATGGGGGCAGTAATGTACAGTCATCCCAGCATGCACTCAGGGCATGCGACAGGACCAAGTGCCCAGGAAGTGATCCTTGTCCTACCCACAGACATAGCCCTACGGAGCTTAATTAATTCTTTTCAAAAGAAAGAATTGCTTCACCAGTTACCATACTTATGGACTTAGGATCATGAAGGGTATAAGTTTTTCTTCTCCTTTTTTTTTTTTCCTACCATCTAGAGTATCACTGCTCCTAATTCTGAGGTTCAAACCTGAACTGGCAGCTTCTACTTCACCTTTAAAATTGTTCCTTGTTTAGCTAGGCATTTTTCTAAATTAAGAAGGACTGTCATCAACTTGGAAGATATATGCCTGGTGTGTGTTTGAAAACCAGTAAGTATGTTTGAGAGGGGTAGGGTAGTTAAATTTGGGTATAGTAAAATGGTAAAACTTTTGGAAACAAAGAGGGTTCATAAGAAGAGAAAAGTAAACTGAAACCCCCTAAACATCCTTTGATTAGTACCAGATCCAAATGTTCTTACAGTCTGAACCTACTAATTTTTGATGTCAAAATTTAAATTTAGCTAACTTGGTAAAGGTTTCTTGATACATATCTTTTAAATAGTATCAATATATAGGTTTTTTCAACCTACAGCCTACAGCAGGCAATTGATGACTTCAAAAAGAAGAAGCTTTCTTCTTGCCTTAAAACACATCTCTGATTGATAGTGTTTTCAGAAGGAGGGGAGAAAATCTTTTGAGGTTATAGTCTTTGTGATCTCTAAAGTGCTGTTGAACATGCTTCTGATTTATATTTGTAAAGATATGGTGGTCTTTTTCCTTAGGGTCAGTTGCTGTTTTTATCATCACTTTGAGATCTTTAGCTGAAACTGGAAACAAAAACCTACTGCTTTTGAAGTCCATCTGATTCCTATTAATGTTTTGAAAGTATTCAGGTGTTCTTCTGAAGTTCAAATAAGAACTTCGGAACTGGCTTTTTTTTTCCCTTTTTCCTTGTAAATCCATCCACCCATCCTTGTGATCCATACTCTTTCGATCTTTGACTTTCTTTATATTTGTGATATGAATACTGTACTACTGTAACTATGGTGTGTTGAATATCTATTGTATATGTGCTGTACTGATGATCTCTGAAGCATGTAATCTGTGGTGGAGTAGGCTACTGCTTTGTACCAGTAGATGATCTTCACTGTGTGCTTGCAACGATGTAGCCACACTGTGGCTCTAATCACTATTACTTGGACAAGAGCTCACGGAAGTTAAAATATTGAACTTCACAGCCAAAGTTTATGGAAAACATTAGCCTCTTATGCCAGAGAGGCATGTAATGACATCAGAAACTTTAAGCTTTTTTTTACAAGCTGATTATTCAATACTTCAGAGAGGATTTAGTCTGGATGTCAGGATTCCTGTCCTATGTCAACTACCTGATTTCCCTTCTTTGAGTGTAAGAGCGCCTGGTGTACACCTCCCCCTTAGAAAGCATAGCTAGTTCTTCACCCTTCTTCTAGTGTCAGGCGTACAAGTGATGCCCAGTATAGCTGTTTCCTGTAGAGCAGAAGCCATCTTTCTTGCTCAGCAGTGAGTATATAAGAGAGCTCTGTCCATTTTTTCTGGCTAATTCAGAAGTTATCTGAGTAGAAGACTCATGTACATTTAGGGAGGATCACTGGGGCTTTCTCACATATGGAATGAAAAGGCCCTCTCATCGGCAGGGGTAACAGAAGATTGTTGACATAGCATTAAGAATGCAGTCATTTTATCTTGACTTATTTAAAATGGCAACTGCAATAATTAGTACGTTTTTAAAGTAAGAAAGGATATGGAACAAAAACATTCAAGCAACTTTTTGGTAACACCCGTAAATGCCCCCTGCCATGCAAAAATTACTGCAAGATGTTGATAAATACAGTATTCCGTCAAATCAAAATAAAATTGCTTTTCCTTTTTCAACCTGGAACTTCCACCAAATCTGTTATGTTGGGAACATGATGTGGTGTAAAAGACATCTGTAACCTCAGGCTCTCAAGAAAAGGCACATGTTTTATACATTATTCTCTGCTCTTCCATGGATACCTTCTAGGAAATGTCTTTGTTAGTTGTTCTTTTTTCCAGTACAGAAATACTGCTTCAACATGTTCTGTGCTGAAATGTCAGCGTTGTGCTGTTGTGTAGGTGGTAGTATGTATTATACACAGTTTTCAAAACCTGAATAATCAGTGATGTGCTTGACTTTGCCAGGGAAAACAAATGGCTGTGTCATTTTGATTTCGGTATATCAAGAAAATGTAACCTATAAAAATTAATTAGCATTCTTCCAGAAGGAGGTTGTTTAAGTAACATCTTTGTTTCCATGTTTTCAGTTTTGTCAGAAGTTAGAGGGGAGTGTTTATTCTGTTGCTAATATATACCCATAGATTTGCAGAGTGTTTCATGGAATTTTAGCTCCCATGCATCTGTCTTTCTTTTCAGTGCATGGCTAGATTTTTCTACTCACTTGAACAAGTGTTTAGATCCACTCAAAGTAGCTTTGAAAAGTATCCCATTTACTAGAATCATTATATCCTAAAACCTCACATGGGCAGTGCACAAAGTTGCTTTAATATTCAATAGAAGAACAAGTTGATACACAGAAAGAAATTTTATTACAGAATCTGTGTAATTTTTTATGTAATGTTTATAAAAAAGTTGCTTGAGCCTAACGGTGTCCCTGTTATATGTCAAAGTGAAGTTTTGCCAGCTACTTTTAACAAGAGAAGTCATCATTTAAGCACTTTTTAAACAACGATGATGAACCTAGAACCTGTCAAGAGGCTTCAGCTTTCTACCTACCTACTAGACTCCTTTCGCTCCTCACCTAACTGCAGTGCCCAGGAGGTGCCTGAGCAGGGTGAAAAACCAATAAGGAACAAATATTCGAAAATTAATGGCATTTATTAGTCACAGCTGCTGGTGAGGGAGAACTGAACAAATGGTGGGCTCAGTGGCAGGGAGTAGGATTGGTGGCAGAGGACTTCTCTCTCCTGATTTCTATTGTTGAGGAAACATTTCTATGCTTCCTCTTTATGGTTAAGCCCGTTCTGAGCATGATCTGTTTGGTTTCATGATCTTGATTAGAAATCCAAGAGACTGTGAGAGCATGTACTCTGGCCTGTTTGAAGTAGGCTTTAGCATTTTGCTTAGCAGTGCCATGCTGACCTCCCTAAATGCGTCTTTGGCAAACATGCATCTTCCAGACCAGCACCTTGTCTTTGCTGGTAGCGATTCCTTTCGTTCCTTATCCTCACATAGGAAATACTGTGTTTAGAACCTGCGTTTATCGTTTCCTAAGCATTGGTGGTTGCTATGTGTTTCTTCTCAAAGATGAGAGCCTGCTAAGGCTCACTTTTTTCACTTAAGACTTAGCTGAGTTTTTGAAGCTTGTTCATTTTAAACTGGATTGTGGCCGATTCTGTTTAGGAGACTCTTTTTGTTGTTGTTGGATGGGAAAACAGTTCCTTTCCTAATTGTTCCCAGATGCTGGCTCTGTGGCAGCCCAGGACACTGCGTGCTGCAGCTGTTGCAGCGAGGGACCTTAACTGGGTCTACCCTAAAATGAGCCTTGACCTGCTTTCCGGCTGTGGAAGCAGTCGTGATTGTTAGTCCAGATCATGTTTTGCCTGCGGAAGGCTAAGCTCTGTTCCATATGAAACACGGAGGTCTCATCCCTCCTGCCTGTTGGAAAGTTTCTCTGGGCTATGCTTTTCCCTGGGCTGTGCCAGGAGTTGTCTAGAAGTGCTACTTAGCGCAGCCCAGCGTGCCACCTGGCATGCTAACCACTTGCGTTGTAGGGAAGAGTGTGTACAAGTGCCCTGCCCTGGCTATGTGTAGTTTCCTATTATAAACACAGCCTCAAAGAGACTTTATTTCAAACACACAAAAGCAGTAGGACGAATTCGCCCAATGAACAGCAACAAAAAACTTTTTTTTTCTTTTCAGGCTGGGCAGCAGTTCCTGGCAGTCATTTTGAAGGCATGACCTCTTCCTTCTTCAGGAATAGCGTCTTTGTAAGAGATTGCTGGGCTGGCACCTATTATGTCCAACAGCTGGAATTCAAGCCCCCAGTCTGATTACTAATATCCTTGTCCATATTTCCCAGCCCATATGCTTTCATACAAGTTCACTGTTTTCCTTCTCTTCATAATTTCCACTGCTCCTAACAAGCTTATTCTCTCATTGTGTTTAGTCCTAACCATCTTACCATGTTTTGGGTTTTTTTTCCCTGTGAGGTCTCAAATTGCCCTTATTCATTTGTAAGTATGTAATGTGTAAAAGCAAATTGCTGTGAGGTTCATGGGTTGATAGAGATTGTTACAGAGGGCTATTAAATACCAAAGAGAATACCCATCAGAAATGAAGGATGGAAAGTGTGATCAGGAAGTAAGGCTACATATTTTCCATTATATCTGTAGTATGTCCCTTTCTGTCCTTATGTTTTATTAGTAAATGTTGCCTTTAGTATTTTCCTGACCCAGGTTGTATGATTTTCGAATTGTTTGCACTTTGGCTAGTAGAAATCTAGGTGATCTTCAAGAATTTTCAATCTGCTTCACACTTTTTCTTTCTAATTTTTCTCTCCCAAACTATATTCGCTAGACTTTCCCTTAGCATTTGGAAACTGGATTCTTTAAAGCTGTTGTGTTTGAAGCTGTCCACATTGAAAACAATCTGAGGTCACTGGTGTTTGCAATAAAGGCTTCCAGCCCAAAGATTATTTCATCTATGTATGTTATAGTAAAGTTCAGCTTAGTTACTCCAACTTGAGTAGGGCCCCGCTAGTACTGAAAAGGGGTGGAAACTCTAGCGGTGTTTTGTGCCTGGAACCCAAATAGAAGACCCTCACAGCAAAATAATTTTATTTGGCCTACCGGCTAGATGCTTGAGGATGAGTGTATCCCTAAAACGTGACAAGGACTTTAATACTGAAGCACAGTTTCCCTCTTAGCACCCCTCCATCCCCAAACCACTTGAGCTCATAGCTGTGAAACTACAATGAAACTGGGAGGTACTGTGGCTTTCTTGGGCCACACGGTCTGCAAGCCACGAGCAGTAATCCGTAACGCGAGCCTGCACCCTTCCATGCTTGCAATGCAGCCTGCAGGGCAAAGAGAGCCGAGGAAGGAGTGAAGTTTGGGATGCTGCCTGTCATCCGGGGCATGAGGCAAGCACAGATACATGCTTTAGGAGTTCTCAGTTACTTCAGCATCTACATCGTGAATCTTCAGAGTCAGCTACAAGCACTGCAGTTCCTATATTCGCACTGTTCTGCAGCCTCATTAATCTTAAAGGATTGGAATTAGCACTTCTGTGGTTTATGCAAATAACCTAATACTTTACTATTTATATTATTCTATTTGTTTTCAAGTGTATGTCATTTAATCATTTGTTTCAAGCTCTTTTGAACTTTCAGCTCTAGTGAGTAGATGACAATGTAAGAATATTGAAAATATATCACTAAATAAATTTTATCCTCTGCTGTCATACTTTACTATACTAATGCCAGATAGACTATAGTAGCAATACTGTAAGCAAAGGCAGACTCTGTAATTTCATTTAAGATCTTAAATGATGTGAAGATTTGGTGAGGAGGAGAGAGAAAGACAGTTTCCAAGATCTGGAACTAGGAAATGTTTTTTCTACCGAGAATGGTGAGGCTGTGTGGAAAGATGGGAGAATGCCAATGTGAGACCAAGCAGACAGTAGAAGAGTGCAACATACTGTCTGAGATGGGCTAATACACATTATTTGCAGGCCTGGAAAAGGTTAATAAAGATTTGAAGAGTAGCAGAGTTGAAAAATACTGGCTCCTGTGCACAGGTGTCTTGTGGAGGTGGTGATAAACTTTTGTATGTAGGCTGGTAGAAGCAGGGAGGATATGGAGCAGGGAGGAAAATGGACGCTTGAGTCATTGGGGTCAGACATCCTGCTCCCCCCAGAGAGCAAGAATAGGCTTGGAGTTGTCCAAAAGTACGCGGGGAAAGCCCTAATGTAGACAAATGTTTATGCAGTTAAGTCACAGAGAATGGACAGGAAGATGTCATCAGAGGTTTCAGAAGTTCGGCTCAGTATCCTCTTCTTAGACTGGTGACTTAAAGAGGGTAAAGGGAACAAGTACAGTACTGGATGATTATGAGATCACTGAAGGTTCATTGCTTTTATACTAGTATAGAATATATTTAAACTTTCTGTTTCTGTAGACGCATCTTCACATTCTGGCTTCTCATTGTGTCAGGAAAATCACTGAGATTTTGTGGCATTTGAGGTTGAACCAAGCAGTCTCAAGATGATTTCACAGGAAAGGAAAAGAAGATTTGGAATAATATGGTTAAGCTTATTCTGGGCTAAATGTTCTTCCGTACCAGCTAGCGTGGTGGTTGGCTCCACAGCTCACATTTAAAAAAAAAATTAAATAAATGCCAAATAGGCTCTGTATTTCCATAGATAGAAATACTCTATACAGTATTTCACACAACTCATAACTCATTTTACTTAAGTAATGATGGAAATGGAGAGATCATTTATGCGTATATTAATACCAAGTCATGGTGAGCATCCCTTTATAAAGTTTTTCTTGGAAAAAATAGCAAACTCATCCCTTCCAGTACGGTCAGAACTGGAACTATTGATCTAGCTACAAATTACAAGCGACTATAAACTGTGACTATCTGAATTAACTGCCCGGAATTAATTCTAAGAGAAAGGGTTAATATGTCATTATTACAGTAATTACAAGTCTTGGAAAAAGAAGCAATGCCAAGTGAGAAAAGAAGTGTTGCATTCAGTTCAAGCTCTTCTTGAGGGTCTGCATTTCTTTTTTTGAAACTGTTTTATGCTCTACTTGTTTAGTTTTTACTTCTTTTAGTGTGAGGACAAAGTAAATACCTTTCACAGTGATCCCCTACTGTAATAAGAATTACAGAAATGTGCAATAGTGTCTTTATACTTCTATAGAAGTATAACATTTTTATTTTTATCTACCTATATATATATATACACATATATATATATATATATAAAATATTTAAAACTAGTCCTTTCTCTCTTGTCAGTGTGCTGTGCCATATGGTGCCGAGCAACATGCCAGATGATAAAAATATTCCTAGAACATATGATATCATCCGTCAATTCAAGAGGGGTGAAACTTCTTGACCAAAGCATTTGTGGCTTTGCTACATTTTCATAGGTGTAAAGTGCATATTTTGAAATGATGAAGTATGTCCAAGAGGTCTCTCTTTATACAAATTGTAAAATACATGTTTAGTGTTAAAAAGGTTAAAACCAAAGAAATTTTGTGTTAACAAAGGAATTCGTGGCAAAGGAACCATTCTTTTCATAGCAAAAAATGATTCATCTTCTTCCTTTCAATATATATTGCTGATAGCTGTTCCGATGTTGGGACTGTGCCATGAGGAATGGCATTTCTCCATCTCTCTTCTCCGCTTGCAGAAAAGATAATGCTTGGTCAGAGGATGTTTGTAGTTAGTGCAGACAGCTATCTCAGGAAAAAGAAAAACGGTGCTATGGTGCTATTATTCTGGTTTCCCCCAAAGTGTCAGTTACTTTGTGGTTTTAGTGCTATTTTTTTTCTTAACTATTTTAAGCTTGCATCATGGTTCTGTCTATTTGCAAACACCACCAAAAAAACCCTGAAGCATGTTATATTGGCAGAGACTCTTTTGGACTAGTGGTCAGCTGGCCCTGCTGCTTGCTTGCTTGCTTTCTTTCTTTCTTTCTCTTCCTTCTTTCTTCTTAGAAATATGACAAGGATGTTACAAAACAAATAGAAATAGAAGAAAGTCGTAAAAGCCATAGGGACAATGCTGCAGGAAGAGTGGCCTTCATAATGATATTAGTAATGTACATTGTAAATAACAGACTTGAATGTGCGTTAACAGCCAATCTCTTTAACTGCCTTCCAGTTCTCTGTTCATTTGAATTTTTTTTTATATGAGGAATATTAAGAAGAAAAGCCTCAACTTCAAGTTAGAACCTAAAAATTGTGCATGTTGATTCATCAGCATCATCTTAGTGTCACTAAACTCTTTTTTTCTACTTGTCTTCCTTAACACATTTCCTTATGATGTTTGTGGTTTTTACCTGCACAACTGATTAGCGTCAGCTCTTGCATTCCTGTGTTGTTTTTAAAGACTTCCCTTGAAACTTCAGTTTGTATTGCAGCATTCTCATTCTGTATTTACTGTTGACAGATTTTGAGTTCTTAAAGTCCTCCTCACTTCCCCTCCTCTCCAATATCTCTTCACGTTTTGATATATTACTTATTTGTATTAAACATTTGCCTGACAGGAATTCTTAAATACCCCAGTGTAGAGACCTTAGTTATAAAAGATGGAGTTTAAAAGATGGTGTCTGGTCTGACTGTATAATCTAATTAGTAGAATGAATGAATGAAGTGGGCATGAATGAAAAGTAACATTCAGAAGTATCTGGTTAAAAGTCTTTTTTGCACATTACTGAGATTCAGCCCTCTTGTGACATTACAGTTCCACTAGCTGTCTAGTCATGCATTATGTTCCCAAATAGACAGAATGTGAAGTTACAATTCAACATACGAAAAAATGTATACATGAACAAAAAGAAGGATTTTTGTATGATATGAAGAAGAAAAAGGGAGACAAAGTAAAATTTGTGAAACAGTGAACAAAATGTAAATACTGTCATAACGAGTATTTATATATCAGCATGAATGCTGTGGATATAATGGAAAAAATGTAATCCTAACTTCCAGTGTACTTTCCAGCGTTTACTTGTTATGGGTATTCTCATTTGTATTTAACAGCCCTCCATAACAAGCTCTTTAAATCCGTAAACCCATCAGCAATTTGTTTTTACAGGTTAATATACTTACAAATGATTTTGTAGTAGAATATCCCTATCAGAGGGCAGATTTATTAACACTCCTTCTTCTCCTCTGATTTTTCCTTTGAAACTCAACTATATGTATATAATTTGCCTCTTTTACAGTGAGCCGTTAGTTTGGAGAGGTCTGCTTTGCCTTGTGGTTAAACTCTGAGCCACCTGAGTGTCTCCAGAGGTACACCACAGCATGGGCATTTTAAGAACTGAAACACTATGTATTTGGTTTTTGTATGCTTAATGCAGAACTAAAGAGGTCAAGACCAAGAACCCTTTACATTACATAACGTTTTAGGTTCGTCTTTTCTGGAGAGTAGTATTTACCATGTTTGCCTTATCCCCTTACAACTGTCAGTCACTGGTGGTCTGTCCTCAGAATCAGAGGCTCGCTTGCACTCATCATATCTAAAATGGAACACTTTTTTCCATGCATATATTTGACAATACAATCAATTACTAATTCAAAAATTTTTAATTCTGATGGCACCCATCCAGTGCTCTAGGCAGCTATACTATGAATTGAGATGTGTAACACAAATGGAAATCGAGGGCATTTTACTCACAGCGAATACATTCTGTCTGTTCCCAGCATGTCCGTCAGTGTGTTAGATTTAGATAGTAGTGGCTGATTGAGGCTAAAAGGAGGGCAGATCTGGTCTGACCAAAAAACCTGTAATTCATTGATAATTTCTCTTTTCTCCTTATGGAAGTACTGGGAAGTGTTGTGATTCCATTTACTGCCAGCACCACATGCTGTTTGGCAGCGAATCTTCTCCACTGAACCTTGGTTTCAAGTGCTGTGACTCAGAGGGCTTCTTTCAAGGCCAGGATCAGATCTACAGGTCCTGTCTAATGCTGTGGTTCAGGTATGGGTGTGAGCTTGTGCTTTGCTTGAGTCTTCTGAGGAGCTTTGCTGAGATCTTTTAAGCCATAGTGATCACAGTGTTGTTAAGTAGTCAGCAGGAACAAAGTCACATTCCAAACGTAATTTGCTCCTTTGAGGAGCACAGCAGTGACTATTTAAAAGCAAAAGGTCAAAAACTGATTTCTTGGTGGGGTTCTGATTCCTAATAATATTCTTCAGCACTAACTTTAAGGTGAACTATGCTAATATGTCAAAGACATGGATGTGACTAACCACTGAAATGACCTCAGCAGATAAAGCCTGTATATACTTTGTCTCCTTCGAGAAAGAATATTGCAGTATTTAGTAATATTATACAATTGCCTTGCACCTTCTGTGTGAGGATCTTGTCATGACAGTAATTTGGAGCTAGAGAGCATTATTGGCCCTAACTTACACGTGAAGGAACTGAGGCACAGATATAGATTTTAAAGATGCTATTTTTCAGATCTAATGGGTTATGACTAGGGGCTTGGCTAGTTAGTCAAGAGTTAGATGAGGTGGGAACTGTGTCTGGTCTCATGTCAAGGGCTTATCCCATGCACTGGGTCACATAATGGGTCTTGGATACCTCAACTGAACACTTATTAATGCACTGTCTTAATATCGTCACCTGCAGACCATCTCAATTAATTTGCAATCAAGAAGAAACAACACAGTGGGAACAGAAACACTGTCTAAACAAACAGGCGATAAGGAGGCCATGTGATGCATGAGCTGGGCTGCAGTAACCTGCACGTAAAGCCTCTCAGCAGGGGAACTACATACACCACTCTTGTGTAGTGGCAGCTAGATTGCTTCTGTCCTGGAGCTTGCTCATTTGCAATATAATGTCCCTAAAGAAAGCAAATCAGACATAGTTTGCTATGTTGTTATTCTTTTTTAATATTATGAAGCGGTTCATAAATCTTATCAACCTTACCTAACTACGCTGTAAATATTTTCATTGGGGCACTATGCTAATTTAAGTGGTGGAGAGTAAGTAGATACAGCAAAGCTTAGAAGTCTTAGGCAATGTTGAAATGGATTTGTAGGTTCCTGTAAACTTGAATATTCATTCTTATAAAAGATCACATTTTCCGAAGGTAAAGAAACAGTTAGGAGCACAAAAATATGCATGCTTGTATGGATTAGCGTAGTTAGTTCAGTACACAAGCAAATGCACATTTTGGCACCTAATTACCCTTTCTGAAGTGTAGTTACGCAATATATCCACCCACTTGCTATAAACCTGAATGAAGATGTAAGCTGCATATATGTTGTTTACATTGCAAATCTCTGCCTCTTTTAGAAAATCCAACTTTCACCCGCTTCATATGAGCAGCTCGCAGGATTTGAAGAATTCATTTTAACAGAAAGCAGATGGTTTCAGAAAGCTGAAATGAAGAAGGGAAAGGAAGAAGTTTTAAGTTTAGAACTAATGCGTATAACATTAAGTTAAAACTATCATGATAGATTTTCGTTTTTAAAGAACAGAGATTATAACAATTACTCTTTTGTACTGGCTTTCAGAAAAAAAAATGCAACAGATGCTTTTAAAGAAACTAGACCTTTATTTTTTCATCTAGGAAATGTTCAACAATAAATTGCAGAGTGCAGATTAGCGCCCCTTCTTTAATCGTTTCTATCTGGTTAGGAGGTGTTTGTTGGCAATGCCTAACTTCTTTGGGGTCCCGCTCCTTTCTGCTTGCAAAACCCCACATTTCCTCACTGTGCAAGACACTAGGAACTTTAGTCCTGGCACTGTGGTGAAAGAAGACATTTCTCCAGGACAAGGGAATGTAAACTCTTTTCCAGTGCCAGCGGGAGAGGGGTATCTTTCTAACCTGCTCTGTTCAGCCTCTCTCTCCAAAAATATACGCTATCCCGGGCTCTGTGGATTAGGGGAACCTTAAAAAGTCTTTTACTGTCCTATTGCAAACAAAGCCCAACAGCCTGTTTTAAGTTAGCAGGAAGAGTAATTTCCTATTGTAGCACCAATATTTATTTATTAAAATGAGAGGACAAGACTTAAATTTGCCACAAAATGTTCAATACTGTGTAGTATTTCTAGGAGGACTGTGTTTTCTGTGGGTTTTTTTTGCCTCGGGGGAACACTTTTTTATGCACATGGTGAGGCTCAATAGTCTGGCAGAGGCAGCACTTAGAACTGCTTTGCTTGATACTGTGCATCTGTCTTTGTTGTGATGGTATCTGTAGCAAAGTTTATAGAAAAGAAATAGTGAAGATGTCTCTGGACTCCGTTTTTTCAGTGTTGCTGTATTTAGGTTTTCCAAAAGGTTGTGATTAATGGTAGTGTGAGATAAAACACTAACCCTTTTTAGCCCTGCCCATTCTTAAGGATAGACTGATGAAAATTTTCCAGGGAAACATTTTCTCTAACTACTGTGAGAATGAATTACTGCTTGCTGTCTCCACATAGATATGTAATTCTTTCAGTTATGTGTGAGAGGGGTCATGTGAGCTTTATTAATTGTTGATATTTGGTCAAAATAACTTGACCAAATATCAACAGTCAAGCGGACTTGATACCAGTCAAGAATTACTGGTATCATCACAGGAACTGGAGACAATCTGAGTATTAATATAATACGTAGTGTTTCTGTTTAGTAATTCCACTAGGCCACTGCTTTCATTATAGTTGTAATTGCAAGTTCATCTTTAGATAGCAGATACTGAGCATGGTTGGTGTATCTTGTCCTTTCCACCTTCTTTTCTACGAAGATGGGTTTCCAGTGGCTAACTGATGGTGGTGTTTCTGCCTGTGCTGTATGGAGATCCACAGTGGTGCCTCAGCTTCCCAGGAGAAGAATTTTGCAGAGAAGGATTCTAAAAATTACAGTGATAGGAGAGTCTTAAGGGCTCACATAGGTGGGGAACTGACTATAAAAGGTTTTGCTCTTCAGTGTTGGCTCATGAGTAGGTCATTGTTTTAAGAATACTCCATTATGGAAGTTTTTTCTTTTATTCATCTATAGAAAGTGGCTGTTTGCTAACCATTTTTGGTTCTCAGTATGAGACAAGCAATTGGGCAGTTGTCGAGCGGCAGTAGCAGAAGCATCATTATTGCATGTCTCTATAAATGTTGCTATTTGGTATTCTTATTAAGAGGAAAATATGAATCTATCTGTTCTGTATCTTTCTATATACCATATATAGAGATATACATACATATATATATATGTATATATATAGCTATGTATTCAGGAAAGGGCAAGCTATCCACATGGCTTATTAAAACATTTGGCATTAACAACTTCTGTTGCTTTTATTCTTCCTAGGTTATTTACAGTACTGTGATAACACAGTTTATTTAAGTTTTGGTTATACATAGGAAAACAAAATTGTTTCCTCAATGGATTTTTTTTTTCAAATTCTCTACAAATCTACCCTAGTGCTATTCATATGCCTGTTTAGAATTTTGTACCTAAATCTATTCTACAGTTTATGAGGACACCAAGTCAGTTCAGTTCCAGAACCTGATGAAGTCATGGACTGGAATAGATCCGCTTGCTGGGGAATGTGGGAAGTCATAGCATTAGTATAGAAAGCAAAGCACAGGATTAGTCCTGCAGTAGTGTAGGACTATACCTAGTGATTGAATTTTCAGTGGTAAGAACAATGCCTTAATTATATGATGTGGCTTTGGCTTTTAGTAGTACTCAAGAGTTGCTTTGAGTCGGTTCCTATTGAAATCACAGCTAATATCAGTTCAGCCCTGCTTGTGTGGTTAGGTGGTTAACTTTCTGTCTAGATGCTTTCTAGTTCTTGAGTGCCCACATGGAGAATTAGTCAGGAATAACCATTCTGTTTGCAATTGGTAGCCTAACTTTTCAAACTGACTGTGCACAGGCAAGTCTTGAAACCTCTTCAAAACAGCAGCAGTTAGCACTGGCTTGTGCTGCAGGCAGTACAGATCCTACCTGGCCTGAAGGAAATGCTGGAAAAGTCATTATCTGGATTGCTCAGATTCCAAGGGTAAAATCCTCACTAGACTGAACTCTTCCTTCTTGTGCTTTGGAGCATCTCATGTCCTTGGATTTGCTAGGAAAGGAACAGTTGCTTTGTTCCTATTGTATGTCAACCTGGGTTACAATTTTTTTTGTGATTAGCATAAATGGTAATCCATTATTTGCAGTGTACCTTAGCTGAGGTTCATCAGACTGTGTCTGATGAACTTCATCCCTTCATGAGGGAAGGGGGCACTAAGGCATGATTCATTTCTTTTTAAATAAGTCTCAGATAGACTAGGCAAATTACACCTTAAAAGTGCAAAGCTTAAAAGATGGCTAAGCCAGAGGCCAACCCAGAGGCTGTCGCCCCCAAGCCGGGCAGAATGAATGAGGCATCAGGTAGACCCCTTGCGTGCCTTGGCCAGAAAAAGCCACAGCATCTAGCCAGAGCTATATTGCTGCTGTTACTCTTCAGAGCTCGCTGTTCTAATATCATGTGTGCACAGTGTTTCAAATTGGATGAAAAGTAGTCTGAGAATCTGATATGCAATGAATTTTGTAAACAGTTTTCTGTTTTTCTAGGCTCTCCTGAGGACAGAACTCATTCTGTGTGAATGTCTAAAGTACAATTGCTTCTTGATTTGTAACAGCTGCCACAAAGAAAGGAGTCTTTTGCATTAACGATTCTGGGCAGACAGTCAGATTTGAAACTCTAGGATGCTACATGCTCTCTTCTTGGTTTTCTCAGCAGACCAGGGAATTGAAAAAAGATTTGGATACATGTAGTATGTTGTGCAAACCAATGAGGTTTGATCGGGGGACGCAACAACTACATGAAGACTAGGAATCTAATTTGGAGTCTTGAAGTTACGAGACAGCTCGAATGAGGAAAGAGATTACATTTAAAATTTGGTTTACTGGTGCAAACAAGTATCATAAAGAGTTTCTTAGATGGTCAGTAGAGGGCAGGCATATTTTATTTCTGAAGAACCTTTGCCCACTGCTGTGTGCAAAGAGTATTTGTTCTATCTTCAGATTTGAGAGTGTAAGTCTACTTTGTCACATTACGGTGATATAAATCAGTAGTTATAATTTAAAAAGACATTGTCAACCCCTTTGAGGAGCTAAATGTCCATTTTAAAGCAATTGGAGGATATGAGTTATGACTGCAGGCATTTAATTTCTGTGTTTAGATTGTAAAAACCATGGCATAAAAAACCTGAAATACTGCCGCTACTGAGTACTAGAGAAGAATCATTTCTCTGCTGAGTTCTGTAAAATGCAGTAGTTCTTCCTGATGTGAACTAGTATATCACTAATGGGATGGAAACACACTCTTGAAAGTCATGATTGTTTAAATCTTAAACTCAGTAACAGAGATTCTTCTTGAAGATTTGACTATCCAAGCGTCTTTAAACCTGAAGGAGCAATGCCTCTTTTAATTTCTACCTGCCTTCCTCTGCAATTGAAACAGTGTTTGTATTTCAGCTGGACAGAATACCTAACAGGTTCTGAATACAGGATAAAATCAGTGTCATGTCTGATTAACTCAACAGAAAAAATTGAAGTGGATTTAAAGGAGCATTTATTGTGAGTGCCCCCATTCTCCCCCAAATATATTTTAGTATTGAAACAAAATGTAGACAGAGGTTTTTCAGGAAACTCATCGGTATAAACACATCGCTAGTATTGCTGTGATATGTACTTTTTAAGATCTTGAAATGAGATTTATTCTTGAAGAATAAGAACAATAAAAGTGTATATGTTGATGCTATAGAAGATTAGAAATTTTTGTCTAGATTAACCTGTGTGCCTATGTGTATACGTATGTGAAAGTTTACTTATGTTTATGGTCAGACTTATCGCAGAGAAGCTACGCATGTAAGTAACAGTTAGTAACAAGAGGCAAGGGTTATCTCATCTACCACTTCTTTCTGTAGGTTCACAGTTTTATTTTTTCTTGCATGGTTTGATGTTGACATAGACGCATTTAATTAGGATCAAAAATGTTTTGAAGATTTTTCCCAAAATACGCAGTTCACATTCACTTTACCCTTTCTTTATGTCTCTAGAGAAACTTTGCAATGCAATCCAAAATTCTTTCAGCTATTGGAGGAAGTGGATGCTCTGAAAAACATTGACCATTAACGCCAGCTTCATAAACTTTACAGTTCTTAGTTTGGGTGCCACATTACCTTTGTGACAACCATGGCTTTGACATGGATGACTAAGGTACAAAGGTCCTTGAATTGCACTTGTAACCAAAAATAAAACAAGTTTGTACAATACTTGCATTCTTTTTATAGCAGTGTGGCCTTACAGGCAAAGAGGTGAATTTTATGCTGCGCACACCTTCCAGATCTCCAGGATAATTTTGAAGTTGTTCTACAGCATAATGGATATCCATATTTTTGTGCAATTCAGACAGATACTTAGATAATGAATCTTTATAACAAATACAAGCTGATTGAAGAGATGCAAATGTCAGAAGCTTCAAATGATTTCAATCAAATTTGGACTTGCTATCATGTGGGTGCATGTTACTAAATTAACTGCAATTTTGTCTGCTTGTATCTTTGTTCTAGTTATTTTAGCCAGATGGAAGAACTGTCCATATGCAGCCTATATCATATACAAAATTTACCGGATGTACTTTATTCTAATCTTGTGCTTAACCCCTGAATGGTCTAGTGCTACGTTCCTGAGATACGCTCAGTGTGGAAAAACAGAACTTAATTTTAATGCTTTTAGGTGGCTGGATTTCATAGCTCTTGGACTGGATACAAAAAGGAGAACTTTATGGTATATTTTTCTGTTGTGATGACGATTTATGCCACTGCACCAAAATATTTGTAGCCATATGGGTCTTAAGAAAAAATAGATGTTTCTGTAGATAATGCAATAACCTTCATCAAGCCAACAAATAACTTACAAGTTTTAACGCATGAGCTTTCGAAAAGGACTTTCTCATTTCAAATCTCTGCCTTTGACTTGAGGTAGTGAAACTGCTGTAGTGTAAATTTTAAGATTACTTACACTGACAACATCAACTTGAAACCTAGTCATTTCATAAAAAAGGAGCTAGTGGTTTCAGGGAATAATCCTATTTCTATGTTATCTTGCCAGTTTCTGTAATTCTACAGTTATATTTTCCTCTTTAGTGACTTATATCTCCTGTGTGGGACTGCAAGGCTTTCACAAAAGCAGAGGAAAATCCATTTTTACAGAGTAACAATGAAACAGACTTTAAACAAAATGGTATTTTCTTACACAAATTCTTTTGTGAATTTTTTTGCAGAAATCCTGTTTACTCAAGGTAAATAGAAGCATGCTACTTCTCTAATCTCTGTCATCGTAATTAGTGTTACTTATAAAGGCAAATCTATTTGTGATTACATTAGTGCTGAGCATAATGAAAGCTGGTGATAAGTTCTTCTTTGAGAACTTATATTTTGGACAAAAAAGAGGGCTGTAGAGGAAATGGACAAACTGGAATGGTCTGCTTGATGGTAGGTCAAGGATTTTCATCTGGAGTAGTTGTTTCATTGTCAGTAGATTTGTAAAAAATATTTAATAAAAAATAGTTATGAAAAAATCAGAACTACTACTGTTTTAGCTTATCCATTTATTTTTGACTTAGGAACGTGGTGCGTATAGGCTGCAGTGTAGCATAAATGCTGTTTACCACAGCATCCTTAGAAGCAGTATGTGGACCACTGGGGACCTAGCAATTGCAAAACCACTCATCTGAATAAAGCTGGATAATGGATATTTCCATGGCCTTACTTGCATTATTTCGCTTTGGTGCTTTGTGAGCTGCCTGATGGGTGGGTGACCGGTGATGTAGTTATTTGTTATGGGAGGAAAGGAAACAGTGCGGGAATTTGAATGGAAATAACATAGGTGTGACCGCAGAATGATGTTCAACACCTAGTTGAATGCCTGTATGTTTAGGAGACTTGGAAGGGAACTAAGAAACAGGAACTGTGGTAGGACGGGAAAAAAATGCATGCCGGGATGAGAGAGAAGTCAGTGGGGGGAGGGTGAATTTGCTAGAGATTGAGAGGGGTAAAAAGCCAGAAGAGGTAAGGGGAAGCCTGAGAAGAAAGGATACAAGGGAGGAAGAAAAGAATCACTTGTTCACTTGTTAGTCTTGTGTAAAAACTTCTGCCTGAGGAAGAGCTCATTCAAACACTGGCAAAGTAAAAAGAACCAGGAAGGCTGACCAGAGAAAAATTAACCTGGAAGCAAAACAGAGACTTTCTTTTTCTTTTTCTTTTTCTTTTTTCTTTTTTCTTTTTTTTTGGCAAGAGAATGCTCCCAGATTGCTGCTTTTTCTTTTTATTTTTTTCTTTCTGGCTAAGCATCTCCTGCTTTCCCAACTTCTTATGCTGAGCACTGAGGTGAGATTTACGGCTTTCCCATCTTATTTATTATTGGTGTTGCAGTACCACCCAAAATCTCAAACAAGATCAGGACTTTACTGGAAGAGAGGCTAGGAAAACAGCCAAGATTATAAATGTAGTGTCCTGAAGCCTGGTTCAAAGAGCCTGCTACAAGCAGTGTGAAGACTTCTATTAATTTAAATGAGTAGTTAGCACTTTAAACGTGCTAGAAATCTAAGTATGTGTCTGCGTACTGCAGCAATGTGCCATTTAGAGATGGTAAGTCAGCTCTAAGCAGCTGAGTAGCAGAAGTCTGAGGTAATACATCCCAAGAAGTAAGACCAAAGTGCTAGCCTCACTGGAGAAAGTGGGAGTACGATTTTTCTTGGACAGGAATTAGCACAAGTGTTTCTAAGTGATTCTTCCAGTAATAACTGTGTGATGCAGCGACAGTGGTTAACTGCAAGATGGTCCTAACATAAGATGACTGGTTTTTGTTTGTTTTTGTTTTTCAAAAGCATAAACTATGTTTCATGTAAACAGAAGAACCTGGCGGGGCTGAAGGAAGTCAGGCATAGGACTTGTCTTTAATTCCCTGGTTCCTTCCTTTTCCACTTGCCAGGTCCAGTTTGGCCCTGGTTTGATCACCCAGAGAGATGCTAAAACACTTCATAAGCACCTAGACAATAATAAGGTGATAAAAAACAGCCAGCATGAATTTGTCAAGAACAAATTGTGTCAAACCAATCTCGTTTCCTTCCTTGACAGCGTAACTGGCCTAGTGGATAAGAGAGAAGTAGGAGATGTGATATATTTTGACTTAAGTGAGGCTTTTGACACTGTCCAACATGACATTCTTATAAGCAAGCTTGAGAAATATGGCCTAGATGAAATCGCCATAAGTGGCGGCACGGCAATTGAAAAAAATGTTCTCAAAGAGAAGTTATCGGTGGTTCTCTTTCCAACTGGAAGGGCAGCTCATGAAGCATCACTCATTGGTCTCTTCTGGGGAAAGTATGTTCTCTAATCCATCATTCAAAATATTAATGAGAAAATGCACGTTAGTTTTTTTCCAGGTACAACTGAGGGGATTGGAACGCTCTGAAGGAATGGCTCAGTTCAGAAGGATCTGTTAAGAGGCTATGATAAAACTGACCAGGTGAAATTCAGTAAAGCGCAAAATGCAGCCCTTGGAAAAGATAAAAGAAATGCACAAAGACAAAATGAGGAAGTAATTGGAAGGCAGGAAAGTGTCTGGGGTTTTAGGAAATCACAAGTGAGACATAACTCACAAAGGATATGCTATTGCAAATACAGCACCTCTCTTTTTTGGGATTCTTTAACAGGAGTGTCATGTGTAAGACATGGGAAGTAATTATTTTGCACCATATGGTGCTGGTGAGGCCTCAGCTGGAGTATTCAATCCAGTTTTGGGGACTGCATATAAAGAAAGATGTAGATAAATTGGAGAGTTTCCAAAAGAAATCATGAGGAAATCAAGACTTTTACAAACATGACTTACAGGAAAGGTTGAAGGAATTAGGTTTATCTCGAATATCTATTCCCCCTACCCCATTTATGCAGGAGGAGGGTCTAGACAGTCTCCTGAGGTCTCTTGCAGCTCTGTATTTTTGTAGTTCTGACAATAATTGGCTATATGGTAATAATATCTGTAATATTAGCTATCTGATATTCATCTAAGTCATGATTAGTTGATGTCATAGCAGAGGCATTTTTATAGCTATCGTACTTAGAATGACTTAAAAGGATTTCTCATTGCAAGTGTGGCAATAGGGAAGATAACTACTGGAGAAATAACAAAGTAGTGTTCAAAACTGCCATCATTAGCACTGCAGAGAAAAACTAGTTGATGCATGGTGCTTATTTTTTGTGTGACAACGTGGATTTTAGCATAATCATTTTGACAGATTGGTACCATCCTTCAAGATTCTATGAGTTTCTTTCCTGTAAAGTTTGGAGAAATTGGGATTTCTAATTGAATCCAGAGTATTTTTTTTCCTCAACTGAAATGCAGTAGAATGGTAGCAAAATTTTATTTCTTCTTCTTTTTAAGAAATAACTCCACATTTACAGGTTTTTTTAGCTTATTTTTTAGCTCCTAAAATCTATCTGCTGAATTACATTATTCAGATATTAAAGCATTGGCAGAAATGATTGCTGACTCTTGCTTTTTATTTTTCTGCTTTTCTTCAGAACTGTGTGACACACATATATATGTATATTTACCTACCAAAAAAAGTTTCCAGCACTTGCAGGATTCAATCCCATGTACTGCACTGGAAAGCACAATTAAAGTAAGCATATCCATATCAACTGTGTAGCAGTCAGCTCAGTGGACTGATGCCGTGTCATTTAGGAGTTTGCTGTGGAAAGTTCATACGTTCATGGACAAGTATAACAGGTCAGCAGATCACAGACTTTGTAAGCTGCTAAGCAAGACGTAATAAGTAAAGCTCCTTTTTTTTTTTTCCTCCTAGAAGCCAAAGCTTGCTATCCTGCAACAAGCAGAGCTAGGCTGTGGGTTGGAGGGGTATAAGCTTCCCTGAGTCGGAGGGCATGTGGGAAGCGAGTGTAAATATTTGTACGTCTTGCAAATGGTAACAGGGGGCCAAGACAGCACGTTATGCCTGGGTGAGGCTTTGCGGCCTGTGGAGCAAGTAGCCCCGTTTGTAGCCATGCTTCGAGCCGTTCTCCTCTCTGGGGAGACCAGCCCAAGTCGCCGCGCAGCCCCTGGTGTTCAGGGAGCAGGACACAGAGTCCCTTTGTGGCGACTCTTGACTTTCTTGTACGGCACACGGCGGTTTTTCTGTCTTTGAGGCTGCTGGTGCCCGTGATCGGAGTGGAAATGATTTGATTGTCCGTAGGTACTAGCAGAATTGGTATCACTCCTCGTCTTGGGCCTTTCCTAATACAGTACCTGGAAAACGTTGCGTGCTCGCCTGAGAGAAACGAGCAAAAAATCTCTGTCTCTCTCCAGTGTACCCACGCTACATAGCAGGACTTGGTTTAATCCACAGCAAAACCCAGGAAGTTCAAAGCTGAAGTTGGCTTTCAGTTACTAATTCATTGCTTGTGTTTGTGGGTATTGCTGTACGTGTGATATGTGAAATTAGCCACTGATTGTCATTTGTCACATTAACGTGGATATTCCGTGAAATTGAATTGAGAATGAAGCTTCCTACAGCATTTGAACTTACTATCTGTACTTGCACTTCATAATGTTACAGGAAATTGGAAAGTCTTTTTGTGTGTGTGAGGAGAGCTGTATGTGGGTGTGAATTAATAGAATTTTTAAATGTATTTTTAATTTTTATCAGCAAGCACTGCTCTGTTATCAGATAGATGATAAAATGTCTTGAATAGTTGACTCTGGGGCTTTCACTAAACTGCCCATGAATGCTGAAACCATCTGTTTTTCTGGACGTTTGTCAGGGTGAGTGTGGCAGAGGCAGCTGTTTGAAAAGGGACGCTTTGGATGATGAACCAGCCCATTGTTTCCGAGCGATTCACTTGCATTCAGAGGCTCTACCCAAGCGTACTATAGAGCAATCAAAATCAAACTATTGTTTGTACCAATCATATTGATCTGAAAAGAAGGTGGTGGGATGACCGCATTGTAGATGCAAATAGTTGTTTAGAGCAGCTGTATGCTGGCCAATATGTACCACAGTAGGAAACCCACATGGAAGCTAGAGGGCTCCCTGCACCCTACTGGGGAAAAAGAAAAGATTATGCCAGATTGAACTCTGGTTTACAGCAAAAATGAAGGCTTTGGACTGTTGGTATTGCTAGTAATTTGCTTTTTACAGCAATTGTTGAAATTAACCCTGTAGAGCCTTCGTTAGGAATTGAGTCAATTGTTTCATTTTTTTCTACATGCAGATTGCAAAGAGAGCTTATCAAGAAGATAATTATCTAAAGCTACTGCAGTGAAATATAGGAACGATTTGCTTGGATGTCAACTATCAATTTTCTCTTCTATAAAAATTAATTGCACTTTTGTTGTTGTTTTTTATGCAAAATCATTCATGCACCGTTCAAAGTTTTCATAATTTATTTATGATGATGAAAGTACAGCAGCTGAATCAAAACATATTGTGGCGTTCATTTCTGTGTTAAATATAGCTGTCTTATCTCTGCAGAAAGCAGAGGAAAAGATGATCTTCAGTGCATGTAATGAAGATTATAGCTTTTAGTTTAGAGTAACTGAGAAAGCTACACTTCATCCATTAACATTTTAAGCTTTTTAGTTGTCCTTGTCACTTCATTGCATGCATGCTAATATCTCCTCATATAAAATTTAATCTGTTGAACTAAATGAAGGAATTAGTATCTGAAAGACATCTTCCATTAAGCAATTAACGAATCTTTCTAACAAATCTACAAAAGCATATGTGTTTATATTTAATAACTATTTGTATGATCAGCCAATTACAATACATAGATGCATCTTTTTGTTTATTTTCGATATTACAAAATCTAAACTTGCAGTCAAGTCATAATTATGCTTTAGTAAACGTTGTAATTGTCAACAGCTGTAGTTGGGGGCTACTTTCTTTCAAAGTCATCACAGAGCCATGTAAAGCTTAATATGTATTTCTTTGTTTAATAATCTGTTTTCCATCTCTCGAAGATTCACAGATGGGAATTATGAGGTAGCAAAGAATCTGCACAGGGAATAAACTCAGGGATATGTATTTTCAAAATTAACAATGATGTGTTTGTGCATGTAGGAGGGAAGGAAGCAAGAATAGGAGAGCAGCATGTATTAAAACATGATCACCTGCACCAGCTGCAACGTGTTTCATTTCAGAGCTTTACAGTAGCTTTTGAAATGTATTCTCTTTCCAGTGTGTGTTCACGGTTTCGTAAAGGGACATCCCACCATAACTTAAACTAGTGTCAACTCCGTATGGCCTCCTTGTGAAAAGTGATAAAATGTAAGTAAAAATTGTGACATTGTCCTTTTACTCTTGCACCATTATTAACTTGTTCGGGAGTTGTTTTCTTAACACTGAATATGAACACTCCCGTCTTTGGCTTCCTTCTTGTCTGAATTATTTTAGCTTTCAAAATGGTTCCACCTGAGGCATACATGTCTAGTCGCTCCAAATAATGAATTTTTTTCCGATGAAGAAAATGCACTCATTTATTTCTTTGAGTAAGATGGTGTTCAGATGGTAAGATGGTGCACCTCTGGTTTGGCTTTTATTTCTAGAATTTTTAAAAATGAAGTCTGCGCTTGGATCATGCAGTTGATTTGGAGAAAAGGACTTGGTAAAGCAAAAAATCTTGGTAGTTTCAAGTAATGGCCACTTTCCTGAGTGAGGAGAAAAATTCTGCATAAAAAGGTGTATTCATTTTCAAGCACATACAGAATCTACAACACTCCTAAGCATTACCTTCTATTACGTAATAAAGTATATTGCTCTTAAGAAACTAGTACACATAGTGCATACATCAGAAGAACACCTGGGAATCTGGCAGATAATTCCACAGGAAAAAGTTAAAGGTGATTAGGAGGAATAAATCCTCAAATGCTTACAAAACACTGTATGTTCAGTTCTCTCCCTGTCTCAGCAGGATGGAGAATGAGCCACCAGTGAGAGATGTTAGTCTGGTCAGTTACTGAATTACAGGAAGGCACTTGGGTACTAGATGGTGAGGATCGTGTACAAATGAATTTGGAGGAACAGTGTGGTCAGTAGGAAGACTTCTTTTTCTCTCCAGACACACCAAGCAACATTAAGACAGACAGCGTAGCATGTTTGATTTGACTCGTCTTCTTATCTTTTTCATTAGCAGTTTGCTACCTGACTGTTTCAGAGCCAGTTCTCTAAGTGTTAAAACAACTCACCAGCTTGACAGCTATCATATATGTCTAGCAGTATTAACAAAGTGTAATCCTTGCCATAAAGTTAAGAAAAAAAATGTATCAGACACCTCCTCATTGGTTGCCAGAGGACCAAACCTCTGAGCAGGAGAGAGACAGAGGGAGAAGCTGCACCACCAGCAAAGTTCAGGGATGATGAGAAGCCAAGACACGTGCTATCTTCACTTTCTGGAAAAGGTGGAGTGAAGGTATCGTGGAAGTCTTTTTTCACTATCTGATAGTTCTTTGTAGCACCTGCGAAAATCTGCTTAAAGTCCCACCATTAGCTTCAGCCTCCACGTTGTTCTTATCTCATCTTACGTTATGATGGAGGCCAAAGTCATCAGTTTAAGTGTGATTTCTGCTGTGTGCAGTGCGCTGTACAAAATATTAGTAAGGCACATTCCCTTCCTGGAAGCACCAGCCTTAGCAGCTTCCTTCTCTTACTTTTTTGTTTGCTCTTAGGCAGCTTTCTGGACATAGGCTTTTATTATGCTCCTTTTTTATGCCTTCTGTGATTGATTCCTGTGCCTACTTCCAGTGCTATTCAATTTTGCTAAATATTGGCTGCATGAAATTATTGTTGAGTAAAATCCAGAGTTTTTACTGAGTGCAGCTCATGAAGCCACTTTACTTCAACAGAAATTACACAAGCAGGAGTTACAGAATATCAGTGTTTGTTTATCGTGCTTATGATGAAGAGCAGTATAAATACATGGATAGAAAGAAATCAGTGCCTTGGAAAAATATTTCACTACTATATTACATTTTTACCTTTTCCTATGATCAATTTTCATTAGAGAAATTCCCTGGAGGTGGAATTGGCTATAGACGTAGGGCTGTGTTTTTATGCTGCAGTTATCTAGAGGTAATCATTTGCATATGGTCTCAGAACTAAATTAAACTCTAGTTTGGTCAACCTGGTGTCCCCATGATTGCCATTCATTTCCTGATCTGGGCATGGATTGTGAAAGAGGCAGATTTAAACCGTAATATGGAATTACAGCCATTGTGTGTGTGTGTGTGTGTTTTAACATTATTTAGCTGTGTTTTTATTAGAGGAGAAAAAAAGTGGGAGTTTCTTTTTGGAGTGAAGGATGATTCAAGTATCTGTTGCATTTTTAAATACTAATGGAGACAGGAAAATTATAACCTAGCATAACGTTTTCTTGGGTGGCCACACAGAAATAAAGCTCATTGTGCTTTGTTCCTACTAGGATTTTAAAGTTCTCAGTATAAAAATACATGCATGTTAATATACCTTTTTTTCTCCTTCCCAATTAAGGAGATATTTTTTGTTCTAAAATTTTTTGTAATAATCCACTAAAAAGTTTTTCTTTAAGCCATCTCCTTTTTCTGGCTAAAATTTGGCTCCCAAAGTAACATTTTGACATGATGCTGATTAACATCCATTCATAAGGTGAATAATATGTTAGGCAAAAATTTAGTACAGTTAGAGAACTTGGCACAAAGTTGGAATAAGGACAAAATGTTGTCAAAATTGGGTGCTGAAAGCCATATGCTTATTTTTTGAAGGTGGGTCACGTTTTTAACTGTCAGATTGTTAAGACTCCTCACAGCACCCATGGATTTCTGTCAGAGACAGGTTTTCACCACTGCGGGAAATCAGGTCTGCCTGCTACCCCCAATTTGGCACATAAACTCAAAACTTCTGTGACAAGACATCTAATTTATGAAGCCTGATCTGTGACGTGGAAGGACTTCTCTTACAGAGATTTAATTTCCATTTTTACTGTGGCAAATTGTCATTTCATTAAAAGTTTCAAAACATTAGTAAGGTTGTTTATTTGCTAGTTTTTTGTCTTTTTTTAAGGACTCACCTTGTAAAGTTAAGTGCATGAATAGGAATCTCTGTCACAAACAAGTTTCGTGACTTTTGATCACAGGCATTGTTCTTGTAGTTGATTAGGAAAGAGAAAGAAAGGAAAAGCTAAACAAAAATTAGACATCTTACCTCTAATCTGAATGAATTCATAGGTAATTTACAACAACACTTTTGCGCCAACATTTTTGTTCCAGCTTGAATCACTCTGCTGTTTCTACCCTCCACTTCTTTGCAGTATATTTTTAGGAACCCTTAATTTTACTCTGCTAAATAAACCAGTTTCCTTAAGCATGCTCTCCTGGGAACTGTTCTTATTCCTCTTCCATTTGAATTCATCTTTTGATTTTTGAACCTGATACCCAGAATTGTCCAGTAATTGTCCTTGAAATTCAAGGTGAAGTTTCATCAGAGCTTTATAGGGGGTGATACAAATGCTTCCCTATTTCTATTGAAAATACTCAGATTGATAGGACTGTTGTGTTTCTGCATCTCATTAATCATTGTGTAAGAAAGTAGTAGATGTAGGTCCTTCTCCTCTTATGTTTTCAGTTGCAGAGCCCTTGCACCTAGCAGAAGTTCTTTTTTCTGTCCTGAGTCATGTGACCTCTAGGTTGAGGCTAAAAAATCTTCCATTTCCATTACTGTGGTCCCAGATTTCTTCTTTGAGATTTCCAGTCCTTCTCCTTATTATCAGTGCCTCCCGACTTCCTGTTCTCATTAGCATATAGTTCATAATTTCTTAATGAAAGTACTAAACCCAACTAATACTGAAACCAGTCACTGAAGAACTTCACAAGTAATCTCCTTCCTGTCTCAATCAGTCTTTTTTTTCTGTGTAATCCACTACCTTTCTTAGCCACTTGCTTTGTTAATATGGTCTCAACTTTAACTGACAGTGGCTGTTGAATGCTATGCTGAATTCCAGGTGTATTGGACTTAACTGTTTTTTTCTTTTTTATCTAAAATATTGCTTCTCTATTAGAAAGAAGTTTTCAGAATGATGTAATATGATATACTCTGGTAAACCTGTTGCGCATTTTCTGGTTTCTAAATGTCTAATTACCTCCTTTAAGATTTTTTTCGAAACTTGAACATATCTAGAGGTCTGTAGCAACTTAGGATCACTTTTCTTCACTATTGTCATTAGAAAGAAATGGGCATAATCACACAGAGCCACTTGTGATGTGTTCAAAAGCTGCGTTTATTTCAACAAAAATTAGCATAGTGAGCTTTTCAAAGCAGACTACTCTTCTTAAGTTTTAATCTTTTTAAGTTCAGTCGCGCTTTGTGGACATTGTAAGTCACAAGAAACAGTTTATACAGCAATTTAGCATGTAGAATTTTCATTTCTGAAAGTTTGCTAATCAGAATCTTGTTAGTCCCAACAGGCCCAGCTTCTTTTCAAGCATAAGCCAAGAGACTTGGACCCATTCACGCTGAGAAAAATTGTCCCACTTTCTTGCAGATTTATCTTTTTCGGAAGGAGACTGCTTATGATTACTGAAGATCCCATAAGAATCTTTGCCCCGGGACACTCCTAAAATTCTACTTTAGGTGTTTACCAAGTCACGTATTTCAGTCAGTTGAGAAAATACCTTCTCCCTACTATTATTTGCCTTAAGTGTATTTTGATATTGCATTATTTATTTCATATCTTAAACTGTCTGTGGTTCAATTCCAAACGAGTGAAATCAGTTACTGAGTTGTTTTCTATGCCGCATTGCAGTAACTCTGTTGTTACTGAGTGGCATGAGTCCTTAAAACAGAACTGCAAAATGAGAGTTATTTGTGTTTTCCTCAAATGAGGGTGGCTTTCAAGTAGCTTTCTCATATTTTATTCAGAGGAGTAACTGTCCTTTCAGTTGCTGTATGAGTTTTATATTTGGGAAACTAGATCCTGTTACATTTCTCAACATGTAGAAACTTTTGTGTTTAGATTATCTAATAAATTTGATATGCAGTGCTGTAGACAAATACTGCACAGTCAGTCCTTACTATGCCTGCATGGTGTGCATTGGTATCAACTAAGGACTGTGTACTCTGCCTTCAATTACGGTAAAGGCTTTCTTCTTTAATGACACATTAACTCTGTCGTTCCAGCAATGAGTGAATCAAAGTTTAATGACAATAATAAGGCTAAATTAACAATTTATGCAAGAAACGAATATGAAATGATGTTGTGAATTTCAGTTTGGTTCCAGAATCTTAAACAGTGTAGGTCAAAAACACACTGCTACCATCCCTTTGTTTTTAACTGATAGATATTTACCTCTACTTTTTTCTCCGTTTCAAAGCCAATTCCTCTTTTGCAGTAATCACACAAGAAATATATTATAAAATATTGGTGAGAAATGCCATGTAATAACATAACATGGGGACGATTCAAGTACAATCATGACCAATGGACAGCATTTCTGTTAAAGTAAATATTTGGCATAATTTTAAAAAACAGGGTATTATTAAGCCTTGTTTAAAGAAGCTTAAAAGTAAAATTTACTTTTTTCTTAATCTTATGAAAGATCTACATAAGCGTTAATGGAGTTGACTTAAGTCTCCTATTGCCTGTAATAGAAAAACCCTTAAAAGAATTTACTTGCAGACACTGCACGAGCAACTGAATTGATGTATACTCTTTGATTAGACTGAATGATTTACCTTTAGGGGAACCACCATCATGTGGCGTATATTAAGGGGAGGGGGGGTAAAAATGGTTACCATTGTCTCAGTAACTGTTGTTAAATGGGTGTTGATGTTGTTTAGATATTGTCAGATCACAGTCAAAGTTTATGCTTTATTAAACAGTTAATTCACTGCTGTCACATGAGGAAGTGGGAATACTGTTCTGCTTCAGATAGTCTATGTGTTATGTCCAATTTTAAGCATTCCTCCTTCCTGGGATTTGGCTTCATTGGCAATTTGGTAATGGACCTCAGCCAGTGCTTCCTCTGAAAGTCCTGCTCGTCAGTAGAGTTGCTTCTATTATGTTCCTCTTCCTTTTCTAGTTCCCGTTTATTTTTTTCTCGTATATCTCCCTGTAGTTAAGAAGTAGCTTAGTTAGCAGAACTTAGGATTCATTCTCATTGTACAATTATGTTTCATCGAGTGTTATCCGTAGCTTCCATCTAACGCATACACAGACCCCTTCATTTGGGTGTATTTGTAACTTGGTGCATTGCCCCTCTCAGCCTCAGGTTAGTACAAACGGTCATTCAGAGCAGTTCTGGGGTTGTTTTGTACTGTGCCTGTTCTCCCTGGAAGGGGACTGTCCCGAGCTGCTAATGGCTTTGTGGAAATTATTTAAACTCATGCTGTAACAAAGGGCACCACTCGTTCTCCTAAATATAGATGTCTCTCCTGCATGGCCCCCAGCTGTTGATCCAGAAGGCTACAATTCTCCCTTGGGTCCCGTGTCAGACCTGGCAGCTCTGTGTGAACACGCGAAGGCCATGGTACCCTCATGGTACCAGACCCCTATCTTGAGGCCACTAATTTGAGCCCCACTTGCCTACTTTAGGGTGAAGTAAATCACTTTCTGAGCTCCACTGACAGTACTGGTAGCTGTAAGGGGGTTAGGCAGGGCATTTTTAGATATCTATATTCAGATACCTAAATATAATCTGAAGCCAGATCCCACATGTGCAGTTAGAAGCAGGGTATTGTCATCACTGGTACATGGCGTACAGGCTGGAAGCTGTTAGCATGCCACTGTGTACCAAACTAAAGCCATCCTGGGGCATACGCTTCATTTCACATTTCATTTAAAGATAAGCAAGATACATATTCACCTCTCCTAACTTTGTACACCTGACCCGTTTAAGTGAAGACTGAAGTTGTCCCTCTGCGATCCAAGGAGATGGAGACAGATACTGCTAGAGAGAGAGGCAGATCTTATGCACCTGAATCGGCACTAGGAATGCTGCTTTCCAGTACCTGTATGGGATATGGAGGGTGATTAGGATGCCTGCTGTTTTCATTTAAGGAAAGTTAACCTACGTTGTTATCGCAGTTTCAGCGAGCCTCCAAAATGTAAAACAAGTGTAATCAGCACAGAGTCCGTGAGCAGTGTGGAGTGATATCCCCAAAGGTGCAGGAGAGCAAACAGGGAATGGATTTAGTTTTTGGATGACCCAGGTGTTGAGGCGTATGTTGGCTTTAGAATAGGAATTGTTTTCTTGCTCATCTTTAAAAGGATGGCCTGCTGCTTTTGTGTCAAGGATCGCATTTGGAATAGCTTATTCCAAATGCTGACATGCCCTCCAGTCTCTCTATGTTCTCCACTGCGAATTTGTAAAAGAACAATAACAATTGAGACTATCCCACTGGAAAGCGATTATTCCCCCGGAATATTGGGGGAAGTGCCCCTAGAATAAACTGACATTCTTTAATAATGATTCTTTGTGATTCTTTTTATCCTCCAGTACATGGTTTTTGTTCATGAGACAAAGCTGTATGTTTTGTTATCTTCTCCCTGGAAAGCACAAAGAAGAGCTTTTCTGGGAAACAAAACAAAAAGGCCAGAAAGAGAGGAGGGTAACTGTCCCATTCCACCTTGAGGGTATGCGTGCTGTGCAGAGGTTCCTGTTGCAGACACCGCTGCCCCAGAGCTTTATCCAGCTTACTGGGGGTCCACTTACTTGGATCTGAAACTGTTACAGCTGCACAAGAATTAATAAATATTGCAGGGATGTGACTCTGCTTATCCAGGGTCAGCTTGAGACTATAGGTGCTCTCTTCCACTGTGTTTCTAACCCTGTCAGAGCTGTTCACTTAATTACCATGGTGCTGGGTCTTTTTACAAGTTTAAGAATGAAAGCCGAAGGGAAGGATGTGGATTGCCGGAATACAGAAGTACCTGTACTACCCTGCATCGTGTCTGTGACTGGATCGTTATAGGGCCGGGTCTTTGCTGCTGGTGGCAGTGGAGCTGTAACCTCGTTTCCGGCCGAATGGGAAATGGTGTGTCCCAGCATTTCTGGTTAGTATCGTTGATGGTCTTGAGGGAAAGCTAGCATAAAAATAGGTATCCAAACCAGGCTAACTTCTGCCCTTGTTCTGAGGTGGAAACCTGAGGTGTCTAGGTTTCTGAACAGGATGGCCAGGGATCAATACCTGCAGGCTCTTAAACTTGATGACTGCAGATTTCTTCCAAACTGAGATTCTCTCATTTTTAAAGTCACCGTAACCTTAATTGACATGGAGGCTGCTTTCTTAAGTATTTTTTTTTAATCTGTTCTTTGAAATGTTGGCTAGCTTGTGAGCTTAAAGCAAATTAACAATACTTCTTTTTTTCTCTGTAGAAGCTGTTTTACAATATGTCTCTTGTAAACGTGCAGCTTTCTAAGTTTCTGTATCAGAATGTGAATTGATTATGGGATTTGACAGATCGTATCCCATTAGCTCTTTGGCCTGTAGGAAACAGCCCTTGACCTATTTTTTAAGCTTTATTTCATAAATGTTTTCAAAACTGTCTGAAGATCAAAAAAGCTGAGTCATTCATTTAAATTTCCTTAAAAAAACAGAGGTTCAGGGCCAATGAATGTATGGTTTATTTATCAAATGTGTGTCGCTGAAAGAAGCCAACTACAATTCACTTACAATTGCGATTTTACCCTATTTTAACGTTATTTTAATGAGCTACAGATTTGAATGTGGGCTTTGTTCATCTGTTGCTTCCACTCAATTGCAGTTTCACCCTAAGAAGACATAAGACAGATTGATCAGGCTTCCAGTCATTGTGAGACTTAAATGAAGTGAACAGGGCCTTATGTTTCAAAACCAAATGAGAGGATTAAAGCAAAAAAAAATGTCCTATGTTATCTGTCTGCTGTTCTTAAATTTGATTAAGCTACTTGCCACTAAGCACTTTTGGTTTTACTGTAAATACAGCCTAGAAATAAATTTTCATGGCCGCAGGCACCAATCAGCAAGTGATACCATGAATAATTAGCACTTAGAAACACTTGTTCATGTTAGAATATTTTGTTGATTGCCATTTCCAAAAACACATTCGGATAATAGGAGAGTACATTTCTTTAAGGTCTAATTGGGATAGATCATGGTGCCAGCAACTACAATAATAATATAAGCAAACTTTTGCCTTTTTTTAGTTTTATTTTTTGTTTGGAGTACAAGCTTATATTTGTATTTTATGAAAAGAGGAAAAAAATAGTGTCAAATTAAATTATTGAATTTATAATAAGTCAAATTTTTTTACTACAGCACTCAGTTTACTACAGTTTTGGGCTATAAAGGGCACCTTTGAATCTCATTTTGACCATATCTAACATTCTTTTCTTAAAATGTTAGCAGATTGCAACCACCTCCATGTGTAAAATAATGAAGTTGCCTATGAAGACAGTGAAACTGAGAATTCTCTGTTTTATTATATTCTTATTATTCTTTATTCTTAAAAGCTCTCCAGTTGGGTTGAGAATGTCTGATGGGAAATAGCAATCTCTATGAGTTATATTGCACATAAACTTTAGGAACATAGCAATGTGAAAACACAGCAGTTTTCTAGACTTTTGCTTTGCTGTGTATGTTTAACTCTGGGTGTAAGTGTGTTTGAACTGTGAAGGACATCAAGAAGTGTTGTGAAAATATTCATCACACTGGTAACAATAATGGTATATTTTTCACACATGTTTAATTTACCTTTTTTATAATCGATTTTAATGCCAATTAAATATTGCCATATTTTACATGCATCTTTTATGTTCTTTCTGAATTGCCTTTTGAATTTTTTAGGAAAATGTTAAGTAGCAAGGCAAACTAAGATGCTTGTGGGGTCATGTCTGATCCACGTTTCTTGCAAACCCAAACTCCCGTCCTACTCTACAGTGACTTTTTTGTGCAGGAAAACCCTGTGCTCTGTATGCAGACTCTGTTGCACTGAGCGATATGGGGTTGTTAGCTAAAACAACTTCTTGAAGTTTTAGGTAGGAAATACAAGGAGTAAGTTTTGTTAATACAGAGACATTTGCCATGGTTTAAAAGAATGCTTTTAGAGTGGAAAATTGCTGTAGAAAGACAGAAAATAGTTTTGGAAAACTGACCTTTACGTAATACTTTGACTACCTTAAAAACACTGGTCAGTACAAGCGCCAACTGCTAAGTACAGTACTTCCATGAAGCAGGCTAGATTTACAGCTGGCAAAACTGAGGCAGAAAATGAAAAAGTCGACCTTATGGTCTGCTGAGGTCTCACTGGTTTCACCAGGAGTTTACCTTTTAGCGTCTCTTCAGTGATAGCTACCTCTGCACAGGCAAATGAAGCTGCCACAACTGTGCCAGTTTGAATTTAGCTGGAGTGAGAGCAATGAGCACTGGTGAAGACGTGGCAGCATGGATGTCAGCATAGAAACTTGCTGGGTGACCTCGATATAGCTTCACTAATATTGTTGTCTGCACTACGAAGATGAAAGCTAGTTGAGGTTTGCCTAGTGAGACTGTAAACTGTACCTTCGTTCAATACGTAGACGTATTCTAAGAGCATATGCAATATATAAATGATAAAATTATGATTAGATTTTGAAGTCCCAGACTCCCAAACATGCGTGGCTTTCTCTTGAGCGTTCAGACTCTCCTTGTCTTGCCTAAGTGTTAGACTAATGTCTATCAGCCTCAAGAATTAAATGTGTGAGAATGAGCACATTGATAAGAAAAACTAATTTATAATCAACATTGAGTCTTCATGCAAAAATTTAGAATAACGCAAGTCTTAAATCTGTCTGATTCCCACACATTGTTTGTTTTTAAATGATGTGCTGCATGCAATACATTTCTTGTATTCTAGGGAGATGATCATTAACAGACCTTTGTGCTTTCTCATCCTTTGTGTGTCCGTATGCAAACTCTAAGAATTGAGTTCTGCCTATGTGCATCGGTGTCAAACAAATCAAAGGTGATTAGATTCTTCCATCCAAAACCAGAATGTTGAAGAAAAATATAGTTGAGATTATATTTTGGGATTGTATTACATTTATTGTGCTGAATTTGAAGCACAAACATATATTCATCGTCTGTATGTTAATTTTGTGTAAATTGTATACTACTATTTAAGAAGAAAGCTCTAACAAATATTTGCTTTTTTAATAGATTTGGATTGCTTTATGATTCAGAAAAGAATATACAAAGACAAAAGTACATAGTGTAGTGAAATTTTGCAAAGCATTTGTGGGTTCATTTTCTACAGCGCAGGGTGTTAGCTGTCAGAGTCAGTGGATGTTTCTGTATAGCTTCACAGCATTAAACAAATTTCTCTTGACATTCAGTATATGTAAGTAACTGAGAATATAGTTCATTTCATTTAGTGTTCACTCATCTAAAATCAAAGCATTTGGAATATTATTGCTTAGCTTTGATATAAATGAGTAATCTCCCATGTATTAGGCTTGCTCTGTTTAAACTGAAGTTTCCATATAGCACAGGCTACCATCTGTATTTTTTCATATTATTGCTGCCCTCATAATAAGTTCAAGGTGAAGTTTTCAGGCAGTAAGCTGCAAGTCAGTTTTCATATAAACACTTCAGAAAAGCTATCTTGACATCAGCAGTTTATGCAAGCTTCCATCTATAATGTAAATGACTACACCTGCTTTATTTTTATTTCTTCATTATTTTATGGCCACTCATTTAAAAATGTTTGAAGCATTAAAAATGTCCCTGCAAATACGTGTGAAAAGGGCACAATTGTTCCTGTAGGAAAGACCAAGAAAACACACAAAAGAGGCCACAGTGAGACGATAAACATAAAGGTCCAGGAGGTATTATTATGAGGTTCACAGATACTGTGTTCCAATCAAGCTCAATAAGGTCTGAATTCCTATTATGTTTCTCAAGCCTCCAAAAAGACATGGGAAGGAACCAAAAGTTTAAGTCAAATAAAAAGCACTTAAGCCAAGAACACATGAATGTATAGCTGGGTAATGGAGCTTTCATCTCTGAAATAAAAACAGTTCAATTCAATTGGAACTGAAGTTTCTTCCCCCTTTGAAAAAGTTTATTTTAATGAGTTTCCATTTTATGCGTGGGCTGTTCTTTAATCGATGCTGCTCCATTGAAGTTTTACCCGATGAAGACACAAGACAGATTGTCCAAGCTTGCGGCTATTGTTGGGAGTTGATGAAGTGTATGGGCCCTTATGGTTGATAACAGAAGTAGATGGTCAGAGCCAATAAATAAAAGTTTAACTCTGATTGTTGGTTGCTTTATGCTGAAAAGCTTTCTATTACCATGAATCTTTGGTTTTGAAGGACTTGTGAACCCAAAGGCAGCTCATAGCTCTGTCATACAAACTAAGTCAGTCAGACAAGCAGCAATCTGTCCTATCTGATAAACCCAGTTTTGTCTTCTAAATTCTAGACTTCTCTTCAGGAATCAACATTGTTAATATCTTGACAGACCATTAACTTCATAGTGCATATATCTGCTGCCCTGTTGATTTATCATAAAAATTTGATGCTTGTGAAAGTTAAACTCTACTGTCCTTGATCGTGTTTTAACAACGTAAATATTAGAAAGAACAATGTAATAACTGTAAGCCTGTTCTAATGTTTGGGGGAATTAGTACAATATTTGATGACAGCATTGTGAGGCACAAGGGCAAAAGAACCATTAAAAAGTTGATACTCAGTATAGCAAGAAATCAGAATACTAACCTAGAGTTTGGGGTTTTTTTCAGTGACAGATGAGATTTATTTAGTAGATGAAGCAGTGCTAAAGCCATGCTGATTTGTTTGTCATTCGGTCTGAAGAGATCTCAGTGAACAGAAGAGCAAATATAAATTCAGTTAAAATATTCTGTATATTTACTGAAGAAATGTCATTCATTTCAATTTTTAGGAGAAAATTTGTTCAACGTTTGTGCTATAACCAGTTTTCTCAGAGCAGCTTAGAGTGTGGCAGCTAGTGGCTGCCTCACTTGGGAGGTGTCACACAGCTGCAGTGGGAGACGTTTGGCCCTCAGGGTGCATTGTGTATCCTGGAGTTTCCTGAATCTCTGGGGGAGAGGGGAGGAGAAAGGGAGGTGCAGAGCCAGTACCGGAGAGCACAGGGAGCGTAGGCGGGGGTGACAGGAGGGAAGGGACAAAGTTGGGGGGAAGCGGAAGAGAGGTCTCTCCAGGTCTCTGCATGAAGGTCACTTAACCTGGCCCTTCTCGTCTCCGGAGCTTCTTACACTGTTCCTCGTCATCTTTCGATCAGAGCGCCTTCCAGTGGCGCGTTCAGTGGCATCTAATGTCTCTCACATGTGATTGGTTCTCTGTTGTTTTATTCCCTGGGGCATGTTTTTGTGTGCTGTGTGGTACTCTTGCTCTGGTAAGCGTGTTGCTTCGGGTCTTCTAATCCTCCATGCTGTTGGCAAGTGTTTCAGGAAAAACAGGCGAAAAGGTGCAAGCTTGCTTATGGAGTAGGAGGTCGTTCATAGGCTGGCTGCAGAAAACTCCCATCCTGTAACGATGAGCTTTTAATCTGCAATGATAATCCAAGCACCACAAGCTCATGTGCAGTTCATGGAGAGGGTGGGCAAATGTTTTTTTTTTAAAGCATGCTTATTATGCTAAAAAAAATCTGTATATAATCTTACTATTTGAGGTGGTAGAGTTGCTTTATTAACTGGTGCTGCACTGAACAGTGCTGGTCATTCTTCAGTCATGCATTTGATGTGGGTGAAATACTTATTTTCCTCATTCGAAGAACTATGTTTTCTCCATCCTCCAGAGCAAGTGGGGCTTGTGAGAAGAGGTGGCATAGAAGGAGGAAATGCACAGCTAAATAAACTTGTCTGATCTGGCTCTTTATATATTATATTGTTTCATTGTCATTTAATGTCTCTACATAAGGAGTAGCCATAAGGTACAGGGTTTGGGATAGATGCATTTAGTGTATCCAAAAAGATTTTGGAGTGTAACTGTGTTGCCTCTAAACCTTGCATTATATGTTTAAGGATTGACTCTGAGCAATATAGCAATATAGTAGCTACTCCTGCAATGTGATGTGCCAACCCTAGTCTTCATAGCCATAAAGATCCTCCTATCTTTCTTGTGCTGCATATGCTGATACTACTATGCTCTTGCAAACCATGCTTTAATCCAAAGTGTGTTAGATACGATAATGCAATAAAATGTGGTGTGAAGTGCTCTGGATGTGGGTAGCTAAAGGATGAACTTAGAGTAGGAGGCGCTGAAATACAGCAAGAAACACTTGGAGAAATATCTGCTACTAAAATCTCTGCAAAGAGTGGATGCAGATGAAGCTATTTCTGTAGCACATTCAGGGCCAGGCTAATTTAGTATTGACTGGAGTAGTTTAGTACCTGGCATAAGTTACTCTAGGTTCTTGTGACAGCAAGCGCCTTAGTTGCAGCGTCGGTCCAATATGCAAAGAACTTAACCATATTTTGTAGTGTGGAGGATCTCTTTTGGCTCTCCTGGTGGCTAAGCCAGTAACTGAAAGGATTTGAAGGCTGAAATTCCATTTTCCTCCAACTGATGGCATTTCCATCCTTCATATAATTATCTGTCCGTTGCTATTGAAAAATACTTTATTCTAGGGAAAGGTGGTAGCATGGCAGGTTATTAAAGCAGTAATAATACGTCCATGAATCAAATCTTGTTTCTAGTTCCTGCTTCTTTTTTGTAACAAGCTTAAAAGTTTGCACAGTGATAGCAATATATAACTGCTGGATATAATTGTATGTTACTATGGAGAGTGGCCTTGTGCAAACAAACCTCCTTGCTGGGGAATACATAATGTGTGCTCTTGCAGACAACATTCACTCCCTTGCCAGTGCCCACCCTTGCACAGGAGCCCAGAGAGGGCTTCTGCCTGCCTAGACATCCTAAATAGCGACAGGCTGTACACCCCAAAGTGCCCAGTGAAGAGAAGCAGAGGTGCGACCAGCAGACTAGAGGCTTAGAGACCAGCAAACTAATTCAGAGAATCACTTCAGTGTCATGCTCTGCTGGTAAGCTTAAGAGAGTTCGCTAAGAAGATTCAAGCAGCGCTCTCCAAGTAGGGAGAATAGTGTTCTTCCTTGAGGCGTCCAATTATGAGTATGTTCTTGGGTATTCTCAGGCACAGAGAGGTGGGCGTGCATTCTCCCCATGAAATGAAATTATTTGTCTCCCGCTAATTACATGTGGTAGGAATTTATTCTTTTTACAGTTAAATCTGTTTTGCATCGAGCTTCTTTCACCTACTAATATACTTCAGGTTATATAGTCCCCTTAATTCCTCTACTGATGGAATTAGAAAATCTGCCTGTTGTTCTAACAAGGATATCCTGAAGGATGGTTGTCTATGCTTTGCCTTGGATAGAATAGCTCATTTGGAGACTTAACCTCTTTCAGGAGTTTGTTAACATCGGGCGAGAGAGTCCTGAACAGTTAACATCCTCTGGCATCCCAACTTCTTACTACCTTTTTAAAAAATATTTTCTCATCTGTTACATAATAGCAGTACGCCTTTGGTGATAGTATCAAAGAAGAGAAGTGTAGGTGGAGAAAACTGTAGTTTGTTTTTGTTCGTCCTAGATAAATAAAGCAAAAGGCTATTGGAAGAGCAGTGTTCATCATTTAAGATAATGGAACAAAATATACAGTTAAAACACTGACTGTATTTTGGATAAATTTGTAGCTGTAGGTCCTTTTCCATGCATCACTTGCAGCTATGGCACCTGAGGACCACAGAATTTATTGGGATTAAGCATTCAGGCTGTAGGAAGGGACTGGAACATATGTAACCCCCTGGTGAGGCTGTGGTGCAGGTTTCTCATCCGTGCTCGAAGCGCAGGCTCCATGCAGGAGCTCCACAACCACTCCGTAACTTTTTGGATTTCTGGTTCAAGTTACAACATTTGAATCACTCCCTGGAAACATGTGTTGTGTTAAGCAAGACGGTGGTTGTCTCAGACTTGTGGAGCACTGACACACTGACTTTTAAATCTTTGGAACGTGGAGCAGCATCCAGGAGGAAAACTACTTGAAAAAGCAAGCTGCTTTTGCCAGAAGATAAGGAACGTTAGAATTCGATTTGTATGATAAAAATACTGGTTAGAGGCTGTATTGTTTGCTGTCCTTTGTCATAATCTCTCTATTGCCAGATATGGGTCAAAAAGGTAAGATGTACTCTTTTGTACCAAAGCAGTGGAGTAATGAGGACATCTGTTTTCATATGGTACTTGACACACACACTACCAGAAATTTGATGTCATGCTGTCCAAACTTGTACATCATTGCAGAACTGCATTAGATTTTCTGATTGATTCTGACAAGTCACTGACAGTTTTTGAGGTGAAACACATACATGACAAAGGGCAAGCAGAGGCTGCATATGTCAGCTGGAACACTCCCTTGTTGACTTGAAGGGGTGAAAATCTTTCAGTCTGTCTCTATATGCCCCTTGCTGTTGTTCAGCCTCCCCACCCTCACCCTAGCGTGCACAGCTGTATGCATTATTTTGATATAGTCGTGGGTCCTTTTGAGTGTTCTCTTAAAAGAAGTGTGCTGCCACAGAAGTAGTTCTTTTCAGGGGTTAATGAGTGCCCATAAGATAAAAAAAATGTAGTTGAGTAAATTTATTCATCATGAATCATGCAGGGTTGATTTCATTTACCATATCGCACCGTAAACACAGTATTTTGTGGTTTGTATTTACACATGCATACACTTCATTTACCCTCATGATGTCAACCAAGTCCCTGTTCCCTTTCAGAAAGTGTCAATTTATATATGCTAACACATAGTGTTTAAAAATACCAGTGCTTGATGAAAAAATAGATTGTATTTTTATTTGTGGGGGATTTTTTTTTTTTCTAAGAAAAAGACAAATTGCACTTTGATGATGATTTACACAGGTTTACCAGCTCTGAAACCGTACAGGATTCCCTCCGGTGCTACTGTCAGTAAGGTCAAATGCACCATTTGTTCTCAATATATGTTTCTAGGTATGCTAGCAAAAGAGCAAGGGCTGTGCTGTTGCACAGTAAGTTAGAGTTGCAGTTTATTTTACTGTTTTACATGCTACTTATAGGCTGGGTTCTACTGCTTATTATTTCAAGCTGTTACATTTGTTAGGAACAGTTTGTGTTTTTCTATTTATGAACTTTCTTTGTTCTTTCTAATCTTTATATTTCATTTCACCTTGGTAAGATTCCACCATGATGTTAGGATGATGAGAGTACTGTTTTGTTAGTGTAAACACAAAATGAATTAAACTTGGGCAGCAAAAGTGCAAGAATATGTATGGCCCCTTATGTAGGGCCAAGTTTTGCAAAAATTAAGTAACTATGTTACACCAGTATGTTGCTACATTTTTCCAAGGAGCTGAAAACAGCTACTCCTAGGTAGTAGGTGGATTGGTGCTGAATTCTGAATATTTCTGAATATCTGGCCATAATTGCCAGAACAACAGTCTCTGAAGAATCCAGGACAATTCTCTTTGCAGGGCACTTAAGAGCTTTTTTAACAAAGTGATGATGAATCTTTTCATGAGATTTTTTTTTAAGTGGCAAATCTAGAAAAGGAGCTTAGACTGGTCCGGATTATGTCCTTTGTTTGGAAAGAGAGCAAAAATCCAGCTATGTTCTGCTATAGCCCTTCCTTGTGGTATGAATGATAATTTTTTTGGTAGTGATTTGTTTTGGTCCATTTGATTTAGAGAAACAGCTGATCAGCAAATACTGATTGGTTGTTTTGCTAGTATTCTTCTCTCCTGAAACACTCAATATTCAATAAATTAATAAAAGAACTCTAAAACATAGAAAGAAGAATACATTACACCTAGTTATCTAGTTGAACCTGTATACGCTCTGATCTCAAAAAAAGGATTAGATCTTGTTTGTCTTGTTTTTGCAGATAGATCAGTCTTCTGGCGGAGTTACACTTTTTCATAAGAAAAGACAAATTCAGTGATCCATTTTTTGGTGAAATACTGAAATCAACATTTACAATTTTAACTGAAAAGAGAGCTTCAAGTAGTATATTCTTCTCAATGAAAGTAAGTTTTCCTTTTATAAGTTTTTTAATTAAGAACAGGTCTTTTTACAAACCAATGATAGTCTCGAAGAATCATGTAAATGGAATAAATGGAATAAATAAGAAAAATATTATAGAGTCTTAGCATTCAAATTTTAAACCATAGATACTATCACTATTGTTCAGATTTGGCTTTTTCATAAGCTTAGTAATTTAATTGTGAAAAGGTTGTGATCTCTGACTTAAGGTAAGTGGAAGGCACTTGTAGGTGAATCATAGATAGCGTTAACAAATCTTCCTGGAAATAATGTGTGAAAGAAATGATGTGTGAAAGAAAGCAACAAACTTTCCCACCTTTCTATCATGTAGAATAAATTCTCAGAGATTCATTAATCTTCTCACCTTCACCCCACTGGACACTGTGAAATGGAACAAGCTAGATTATTTTCAAAGTTTTTGATCAGTGGTCACCTATTTCCTCCCCCACCCCCATGGTGATGCAAACCTCTCCTTTTGGCAAGAGACTTGCTTTTCTTGGTTTGCAGACATCTGAAAAGCAATTCATTGTTTCTCAGAGGGTCATGGGTTACGTTCTGGAAACTACTGACATTGGGAGGGCAGTGGCATCTCGTTTAGCAAGCTATCTGAGCTGCTAAAATTGTGCATAGCTCATGGCTGTCAATATAGTGATTTGGTTGATATTTCTGTAGCTGTAGAGTCCTATATGGCAGTACAGTCAGACCTGCCAGAAGTTCCTCTTTGCTAGTCAGGCTCTGTGGTTTGCCTGTCCAAAATCCCATTGGCAACTCTGGCCTGAGCGACTATGTAAACACAGCTTTCTCCATCTCCGACTTGAAAGGAGAAGCAGACCTGGCTTTTGTGGTCTTCGTCATCTTTAATTTTTTTCAGATTTGAGAATACATTTGAAAATGATTTGCTTCAGTCTGTTTTGGACACCAGAGCGCCATGCAAGAGGCATGGCTCCTATTTGAGAGAGCCTAGCTGTCTGGCTTTGGCTGTGTACCCACATTGGAGGGCAGCACAAGCAGAGCAGTGCTCTGCTCTTGAGAGAGAGAGATACAAAAATTGTTGACTTGTTGCTGAATTTGACAGGCTTAGTGCATCCTTGTGCATTCTTTTGCAATTTACAGCATGCTTATATGCAAAATCACACATTATTATCAAACATTAGTGATACTGAAGTCAAATATATGAACATAATTTTCAGCTTTCCTTAAGATAGCTCTTGTTTTGCCTAAATGTTATCAACTTGAATTTCCTTGATATGTTTTTGTGGAGAGATTTGGAGATATATAAAAAGTTAATTTCCGTTTGTTGGGTACACATAATTTCATCCAACCAGCTTGAATCACATATATATGTAAATGGTGGCAGATTTAGCCCCATAATTGTTCAGATTAGCTATGGCATTTTTTATGTCAAGCCTGTGTGCTCTGTGCTGCTACTTTGATTTCAATCAAAATAGCAAAATAGAAAATCAAAATCATTGTATTTTCACAGGAGTCATAGGAAAACTCAGGGAAATTCTAAGCTCATTTTTTAAGAGTCTAGTGCATTCTGGAGTCAGTGTACACTTTAAGAATTATTTTAGCTAATGTCAGTCTTCAATGGTTTAGTCCACAACATACTCTAACAGGCTATGTTCTTCAGATGTCCAAATTGCCCCTCAAAATATCTTCCAGTACTAATAATGATATTTTATCATCTATGAATATAAAAATTAGAATGCCAGATTTTGTTTGCAAATCCACGTTAGTATTTCAGCCTCCTCATCTGTGAGGACATGTTGTAGGTACGAGTTGCTAGAGGCACTTGCTAGCTGCAAGGACCTGGATCACATTCCTCTCAGTACTGACTCCTGACGATATCGTCAGCAGACCCAGTGCAGTGGGACCCTCCAGACATCTCCTTTGGGAGCAGCTAATTAAAGTTACTAAAAACTGCTATTTTGGAACAGAAGATGTTTAGTTCTAAAACTACCAAGCATGCTGGACCAGAGGAATATAAGAGCAAAAAATAATGTTGAAAGTATATATTGCTTTACCTAAACGTAATCTCTCTAGTGGTAACGCTGACCAAGCTTAATTCTCATGTTTGAATTAGAAGGAGGAGTCTGTTTGGCTCACAACATGCTCTGACTGTCTGTTTTTCAGGCTTTCCAAGTTGTTGGCTATTTCAGTAATCCCTGTCATGCCTGGAAGAATCCCTCTCCTTTCTCAGGCCTTTAAAGATTTCAGGTTTCCATCCATTGCAGGCTTAATCTTGGGAAGGATGTGTGATTCTAGCTTGGAGAGAAGCAGCTGTGGTTATTTTTAACTCCTCAGGAGAAGTTGTGTACCTGGAGCTGTTGTTGTTTTTTACCTTTTCTTTATGGTTTTACCTTTACACTTCCCTTCAATTTGGAGCATGGAATTGCACAGATAGGCAGGCAGCAGAACAAACCTGAGCAGGCAAGCAGTCACACTCATCATATTTATAAAGAGAGCACTGACAGTTTCTCAGTTCATCACAGTACTGACTCATCATTAAAAGGAATTGAAAATGCAGTGCTGTCAGCCTTAAAATCACAGAATGACCAGCATAGGGATATTAACTGACCTGGGCTGTCACGAAGTACAATTTTGGTTTCTTTAGCTAGTTAGTGCTAAGTTATTACTTCACCGTAGCTTAGTAATAGTGCCTTAAAGCTCAGATCATATATGAGCTTTATGCTCAAAGAGCATTTTACAGCCACAGTACAGGTCCCTGAAATTAAGCATCATAATGTCATTGCCGGTTGTCTTTAAGTTAATACATCACTATGCAGTATACATACAATCACTTCTCATGATAGGCTGTAATATGGACAGTAAACCTCTCCTGTGGTGGACTGCTTCTGCAGGCTTCGTCTGAACCTGCAAAATAAGTGTTCTTGATAGACCTTGTTGTGTTTCCTACCAAATGCGGTTGGTATTGTTGCTGTTTGTGCACATGTGTGCAAGGGAGATGGAGAACCAAGCTGAGTAATGCTGGACCCTTCCAGGTCCTCCTCAGCCAGCCCGAACTTTTCCTGTCCCCCAGGTTGTCTCGGTAGAAAAGCAATGCAGAGTACATCTAACGAGGGTATTCTGTGCATTTTGATCCATCAGCTCTTACGGTAGACATGCCTCCATTCACAGACCCAATGATTATGATTTTCCTTTTCAGGAAAAGTGCATTTTGAAGTTTTTCAATGTAAAGATGTAGGTGCATTTGTAACTAGATAGATGCCTGTTTGTGCCAGTAGCAAAATCTGATTTTCACCCAGTGATTTTAGATTTTATCCTTTGGCCACCATTTATCAGCTTTGTTTCTGTGCATCTCCTTACTATGTGACCAAAAGTCTGTGGTGTATATTTTGTAGCATTTTATGATAGCAATTACTAATTCATATGATAGTGTTTGATTTTGTATAGTGCCTGTTTATGATACTGATGCGTATTTACGTCCTGAACTCCATATTTGTGTATTCTGTTCAAAGTACTGATGTTGCGTTGATGGATAACCTGTTAAGATATAGCTTAATTGTAGTGCCTGGCGAATACTGAGTTTAGTATATTGATGAAAGGAAAGCAGTGCATTACTCCATTCCTTCCCACCCAGCTATGTTTTCTTAAAAAAATGATTTCTATTATGGTCTGGATTGTATTGCAAGCTATTGCAGAAACAAATACTAATACGTTGTAACATTTAAAAACCATTATAGTGTATTCATCATGCTGTTTTAGTGTGGCAGTGCCATTTCAGCATTAAGTTAATTGTAAGAAAACTGCTCCTGGGCGCAGCAGCTTGTTTTCTGTACTGAGATCCAGACTGCAAAAACTTGCTGATTTATACCCCACTGGATCCAAATGTTTTTATGCTAATAAAAGATTTGTAACTTCACCTTTTATTTGGAAGGTCTGTTAATGTGTAATATATAAAGTTGGTTCCATTAATGTACTGGGGAAAAATAGAACAATATTTCCCCTGGAAGAGTATCTTGATGAGTTTTTGTCTCAAAGCAATTCTTTGGCAGTCTGGCAGATCTAGGGGAGGAAAAGAGAGGATGTTCTATACGGAGGCTAAAGGCAAAAAAGGGAGTATGAGATTAGAATAGGGAGACACATCCAGTCAGCTATGAAATGCAGTTATTTCTGAAAGTTCAGGGCATGTTCCAGCTCTCTGCTGTCCTCTCTTCAGGAGGAATGCTTTCCTTAAAGGAAAGGCTTAATTTGTCTGTGGGAATCCTGATTTATAAGCAGCACAACCCATCTTTCTAGTTTTCTGTTGGGAGAGTAAAACTTCCGTAAACTTGTGTGGACTGCTTTGATGAGGGGAAGAAGGCAACATCAGGAGTTACACCATGTTTATCTTCCCGAAACAAACAAGAGTGTTATAATCTCTTAAGCCTGAATTTCCTCTAAGGAGGGGCTCATTTCACAGAGTGAGTGACAGGTAAAGTGATTGGCATCAGGCAGGCAGTTCTTTCTCGGCTCCTGATACCGATCCAGTTCTGTGAATCATGCCCTAACACAAGGCAGCACAGTTACACTTGCTCTGCTGTGGTTTTCTTTTTACAGCAGGTATATGTGCGGAGATATGGGCAGTGGATTTATAAGTAAAGGTGTAAGTGGATTTTTAAGTGCAAATATAACCATTTCTAATCAATTGAGGTGGAAAAGTTGCATAGTTGATATGCAAGAAGACAGGGCTCAAAATGTAGAGAAATTTGAAGCTTAGCAAATTCCCTGGGCGCTATAAAGGTGTTCAAAATGTGAGAGCATCGCTATCATCAAGATATGTCTCTTGGAAAGTCTCTTCAAGGGGCTATAACTTTGAATTCAAAAGAGGGTTAGTTTCCAAAATTCAGTGTACAAGATATGACGATATGACTCAGCTGAAACTGATTACATGTTTTCTGTTTCAACAGCAACAAAGACATACTTGTGTGTAAAAAAAAAAAAACTCTTTATTCAGTATTGGGCAGATGTTTTCTGAAATTTTGATATACATACATTTGGTTGGAGGTGAGATAGTACTTAATGCAAGTATTCAGTGTAACTAAAGTTCTGCAGACCCATGGTTTTAGCTGCTGCAGATCTTTCAAATCATGGTAGTTTTACAGGAGTCTTTCTAAATAGCTTCTGAGATCTGTAGGAGCTCTTTTTTCAGGTTTCGGTATTCATGCTTTTTCAAAACACTAACTTCTCCACATTTTTCAGTTTACCTCTGAGGACAGCCATGTAGGCTCATGTAACAATAGCTCCTCAACTACTGGGGCTTGGTACAAAACCAAACAAGTCAGTGAAAGGATTTGACTCCAGTGACCTTATATCATGCACTTAAAGATGCACTTAAGACTTAAAGTACTGAAAAGGTACCAAATAAAAGTTTTTTCTTCAGAAAAACCTACTATCTTCCCATGGAGATAAATTATTTTGCCAAATACTGGCTCTCTTATTTTCATTATGGCAAGACTTTTTAATTTCATTTCTCATGGAATGATGCTCAAACTTTCCTTAAAAAAGTGTGTTCAAACAGAGACCAAGGGAATTTCAGAACAAAAGCGGTGATTGGGAGGAAAGGAAAGCAGAAGTAAAATGGACACTGTTGTGCAGTATAAATACATATGCTGTTTCTGCTGCTAATAATAATCATTTATCATTATCTGTTTTATTCTATCCTAACCTAAGTCAGTACACACTCTGCATGGTCTTTGCATCTACTTTGATGTAAATTGACTATATTACTCTGACACAGTTTATAGCTAGTAGAGAAAGGGTATCATGGGGGTGGTTCTGAAATTGGGCCCAGATGTGCCAGTCTCAGTTAAGGTATCTTCTGTTGCCCTGGATGGGAACTGTTGTCTGATCGCTAGGACAGAATACGTGGATGTGCCATTGTGCAGAAAATACGAAACATCTTGCAAAAATTTCAGAGCTGTCTTTTTATGTATTATGTGTCTGAAGCTCTTAATGTTTGGCTAAAAGAGTTTGGAAAAGAATTTTTAGATCCACTGAGATCTTGGAAACGAACAAGGTATCACACAGTTGCTCATAAATACTAAAGCTAGCTCAATTTATCCAAGGTAATCCAGTGGTGAATAGTGGAGCAGCCAAAAAAGTGGTTCATTCATAACCAAAGGGCTGAGTTCTCATTGTGGACTGACTTGTACTATTTTTCCATGAAATTCATAAAGTCAAGACATGCATATGTTCAGTCTGTCTTGAGACATATTTTTGACCCCAAAGCCATGTAGTTTGTTTCACCCTTTATAATTTTTATAACCTGGAAATCTTTGGACAATTCAAATATTAGTTGATGTTCAGTTGCAGTTTGAAAAGCTTTCTGAGAAATTTTATATCCACTTTTATAAGAATTTGCCCTCAAAACATGAGCAAACTATTGCTATTTCCTGACTTCAGGTCACACATTTTTGCAGGTGAGGTCTATGTGTAAATGAGTATTTCAGATAGGACTTCTACTGTTTGTCGAATAACACTGACTTCTGGTGAGAATTGTTCAGTTTCTGACTGATGGTTGCTGTCCTTAATGAGGAAATCTTGCGTTTGAGTTGGTATGTTTACGTGCAAGTTTACATGCTGTAGAATAGGTACTTAATGCTTAAACATATTGGTCCATCCGGTATATTTTTGATGGTGAAGAACTAATTTTTCAAAAAACTTGCAGTACTCATCTTAATTACTCATCTGAGTAATGTAGACAAATATAGCTCCTAACTGTCTAAATATCAGTGATAGATTGAATTTATTTAAAAGTTTAAATACATACAGAGTTATTTTTAGTTGGGATGCCTCATTTTCTCATTTCTGCCCCTTTGGTAAGAAACAGACCTTCACATCTCCTGCAAACCCCCACTCTTCTTGTCATCCTTTTCTCCATAACCATAGCCACCGACAGCAGTCTTCCCATCAATCTGCATGTAATGCAGATTTCTTTATCATCTACTCATGTCTTCCTATCCAGACTATGCCTAAGTCTTATAGAATATTTTGGTGTAATATCTCTAAGATACTGCCTTTCCTGTGTAGCTTTCCTGTATATTTAGCATGCTTCTTCAGTTACATGCTATGTTATGCCTCAAATATTGCAACTCAGAATATATCATCACCAAGGATGATTACATCAAACGCAACATGCTTACTTTCACTGTGGAGGTCTCTTGTGGTCTCTTCTCTCACTGTCTCTCCTAACTTTTCCTGTGGTATCCAAATATTTACACATTCTTCCTCCTCTTCTCGGGATGCCAGCTCATCTTTGAGGATATTGCGGATATTGTCTGTGATAAATGACTTTAAGAGCTTGCCTTTGCTTGTGATGACACCAGAAATGGTTTATCCGTTTATGTGCCAAGGTGACTGCTGATCAGTGTTAACTGAATGCTTTTCCTGTGTTTTTCCCTTCTGCCTATAAATAGCTGTCAGCTATTGTCTAAAGTATGGTCTTTGAGGAAGAAAATGCCTTCTTCATTTGTTTTGGCTTCGTGTAGTGCCTAATACAATAGGATTCTGGTCCATAATTTAGGCTATAGACATTACAGTACCAAAAATAATAAAGAACAATTAGTTTGTTCTACTGATCACCCATAAGTGCATTGTTTGTCTTGTCTTTTTTATCTATAAGAGCGTTGCTTATGTCTTGTCTTCTTTACTGTCTTACTTGCAAGTGGGCGCTTTTAAATCCCTGTAACTTTCAACTACAAAACAATTCATTTTGGGATTACAAAGTAAGTACTTTGCTAGCTAAAACCTTCCGTAAAAATTCAAGACACCTGAATACAAAAATAAGAGACACTGGCAATTTTAGTTGCATTTCCGTTCTCATTCCAAGTCAGTTTACTGTCTTGAAAAAAAGAAAGGAAAATATTTTTTCAATTGTTTATATTTATAGTACTTTGTTGATAAACTGTTACACTGTTTCCCTGAAGGAAATGGTGAGAATGAATCCAAACCCTGTTGAAGCCAGTGGAGTGTTAGTCAGACTTGCCATTTGTTTATTTGTTCCTCTCATACAGAAGAAGGATGGTTTTTTTTAAACACAAAATACACAAATCTGATTGCAAAACCACAAAATTGGTAAAATTGCTTGGGTACAGGTCTGGCCCCTGAAGGTGCTTTTAAATTATGTTATTAAGTGATTGGATTTAAAGTTGACTTCTCTTTAAAGAGCCTCATATGGTTACAAAAGAGAAATCACAGATTCACGAATTGTCAGTTGTTTGTTTGTTTTAATTTAACTTATAATCGGTACTCCAAACTTTGTTTGACAGGCTAGACATTGCCAGAATAGTTGCCTAGAGAATTAGTTCTTAGTCTCTTACACACAGATTTTAGTTTTGACTCTTATTTTCTGCAAAAAAATAGTGGCCTCTTTGCCAAAGGGAAATTATAATCTGGCAGACACACAAGGCCCTAAAGACTTCAGAGGAGCTGAGTAGAATGGCCCATATATCTCATTTTAAAGCTTTATGCAGTAGTTTGGAATCCAATGAGGCTCTGTATGTTGGAAAGATCTGTCTCTTGACACAGCAGCAGAGGAAGAAGGATTAGACAGACACTTTATTTCTTATGTTGATGCCTAATTTCTTTCTTTCTTGGAAGGACCTCAGCAATGGGCTGTTGGACATGGCAGACGTGTTCTGTACCGAAATTAGGGTGATGATGATCTTCCACTGTGTCATCCTAATTTTCTGCTGAAAATGATGAATTATGAGATTATAGTAAGGAGAAAAGAAGCTGCATATTATCCGCAAAGCTTTTGAATTTCCTAAATCTGACTAATGTGCTACATTTTTAGAAACTATTAAGAGCCTGATTACTTTGAGGGGAGAATTAGTAAGAGGAGGAGCTTTGCTTAGCTTTTCTGATGTCTGATTGCCTCTGCTCCTGCGTGTGTTTTGTTTCAGGCATGCAGTTTGAATAAATGTACATATAAATAGATTGCCTTATACCCATTTACACAGTCACGTGGATGTGTAGTTGAGAGAAGTGTGCACAAAATTCAGATGCAGAATGTTTCTAGATAAATAGGACAGAGCCTGTGTTGCTGAAAGTTAGCAGAGCTCCTTTGACCTCAGGCAGTGTAAATCAGCACAGTATTGCTGGAGACCCAGCCCATCCTGTCTTAACTCACAAATATTACTCTTTTCATTTCTGCTAACATTTTATTTTTCTGGGCCTTTATTGCTTTTGAGGTAAACATAGGTCTCTACCTTTCAGTACTTCCTCCAAAATATACATACTGCATTCTCAGGCTCTTAAAAGGGTAGAAAAATCCAAATACAACTGAATACCTGTATTACTGCTGAATGGGAAGGCTGGCTACAGGTGGGCCTTGTGAGGTAGCCTAGTATGCAGGAAGTCTCTCTCCCTTTGCCCTTGGAGAAGGGGATTAGTCCCAGGCAGTGTCTCAGTGTCCCAACTGCTGTCCCTGTCCAGCTTTTTGGCAACAGATATCTGGACTGAAATTGTCCTTCTCTAGCACTGCATGGCATTTGCTTGCTTAGAGCAGTGGCTACGCTGAATTAAACTAGAGACCCAGAAGACTGTCTCATGTGTCTATGTTTGGCTTTGTACCACAGCATCTCGTAAGCCATTGCCAGTGCCATCTTTCCTAAAGATGGCCTGGAAGCCAAGAACTTCCATGCTTTTTTGAAGGCATTCCTTTTCCTCTACATTTCCATACAGTATCCAATGCCATGGTATTACAACTCTTTTATAAATATATATGTGTATATATATGTATGTACACACATACACACACAAAATATATATATACTTTTTTGAGTAAAGAAAAAATATAAGTTGGTTTGCATCTATAAAGTCAAATTATTCTAATTGTTCTCCTTAAAGGAATAAGCTCCACCTTTTTCTTTTTTCTTAGTTTGAACGTTCACAAGTTACATGTTAGGTTTGGTTTTTTGAGGAAGCAGGCTACTGAAAGAGCTGTATTTGGAGAACATGAAGCTCATCCTTCAGGATTCATTGTTCCTGAGGGGTAGAGCTGTCACGAGTGGTTGACATTTAAAGGAGAGGAGGCTGTCTCCTATGAATGCTGTGCAAGCCTCTCAAAGGTTTTGAAAACAGGGACTAAATACAAACCGTACAAAGACTTGAAGGGCAATGCGCTCCTGGTAGCCTGTATGACTGCAGATGTGAATTGCTGCTCGGCACTAGATACAGATACAGAGGATTAAATCTGTTGTTATCCAGGGAACACTGCTGATGTGGATTCCATGCAGATTCATTTTGCTTGCAGAGAAGAAGAGAAAGCACAGAATCTTCAGTGTTTATACAACTTATTGTTGAGTACAATGGAATCGAAGAGAGAAATTTTACAAAGACAGATCTAAACTAATTTGGTGTCACAGAAGGGATTAGGAAGAATTTCAGTGGTGCAGTAAATTCATACACAGGTCTTTCACCTCCAGCCACTGGGTTCAAGCTCATGCTAAGCTGCAGGCTGTTAAATCTAAGTGATTTAAACTGTATCCTTACGAGGATATAGCCATGCTTTTCTGTGTGTGAGTCTTCAATTGGAAAGAGTTTCCATTATATTCCGTTTCAGAATGTGGGGTTATTGCTTGGAATGCTTACAAAAGTGACATATTATCAACATTAATTAGAATTTTAATAAGAAGGGCTTTGTTCTAATTTAATTAAAATATTCCAAAACCCAGCTATTGAAATTAATGCAACTGTTAGAGTATGGGCATTGTTACAAGAATATGGAAATTCTTTATTCTCTTTACTTATTTATGTAAGGAGAGTGTGTGTGTGTGTATGTGTGTGTGCGCGTGTGTGCGTATATTCTTTACGTATGCAACAATAATGAAGAGGGGAATTGTCTGTTTTTGAAAAGCTCAAAGCCTTAATCTCTCCTTTTTATATAAAAGCTAGACTTGAATGTAGCTAATGTCCTTTGGATGTTTAGCACTACATAGGCTACTGAAGGCGCAACTAGCTACATGATAGCTCCACCTAGTATGATAGCATATTGTGGGTGCAGATTTGAATTTAGCCCTGTTAAGCTGTGGATGCAAAATGAGAGATCATGTGAGGCCTTTTTCAAAAATCAGACCATAAAACATACATTCAAATAATACCAAGTCATAAATTCATAGAAGTGAAACAGCCTCATGTTTATATTTCTCTAACACTCCATAATTCAGACATTTTGTATGTATGTTTTGTTTGGCATACGGTCTTCTTCTATCAGAAAGTTACAAAGATCTGAATAATGTTACATAAAAATTGGGAGAAAAGCTCTGGTATTTTTCATTGTTGCGATTACGATCTGGTACATGGTATAGGTGACAGAACACCTATATCCTAGACAAGATGAGATACAACTTTCAGTAGGTATCTCTAACTGCATGAAATAAATATTATTTTATGTATTTATTTTATTTTAGAAATGTATTATCATCTCTCATTGCTGAGGCAGTATTTTATTAATCGTTCTCTCCTGGAAGAAAAATAACATCTCACTAGACTGTCAGGTGTCCTTCCAGTTCTGGAAGCGGCATAAGACAGCCTTTTTAGAGAAGAAAAGGACCTTTTAGAGAATTAGAGAAGCATGGATGTTTGTTAATAAAAGCCCAAATGTTTCACTCTTACTCATGTGAGTAATTCAGTTTACTTCAGGAGAAAGGACTATTCATATGCCAGTATGAGGCAACTGGTGCAAAAGTACCGATTTGTAATTTCTTAAATAATTCATCTATGGGGATAGAGAATGCATGTTAGAGCATTTTAATTATAATGGATTATATTTTATTTGCAGAGAAACAGCTAGGGTATACAGCAGTTTTCTGGGTTATTATGTACTGGGTTATGTCTCTGATTAAAGAGTATTTACATGTTGGGTTTTTTATTATTTTTTTTTATTTACTTCATAGACATACTTCACAAAATATCATGGGCTGGCATCTCTACTGTAGCTTGGAGCTGCTCTTTAAAATGTCCTTGACTTTAAATAAGTGTATAGCCAGAACAGGCATATTCTTGGCTTCAGTGTAATTTGCCTTAGTCCACTCTCTGACAAGGCTGTTTAGGAGGGAGGATGCCGGTGGTTTCCTACAGGAAAATTTATACTGGGGGAAATTCTGTGACAGTAACACATAAGGACATTAGATGCAGGTATGAAGGCACCTACTACAAGGGGTTCCAAATTTTAATTTGGTGCTTCTGCAATGCAAACAGTTGGATAATTTATTAATAGTTAAATACAAATAGTAGAATCATTCTGGCATCATTAGGCTTGGAGGAAGCTGCTAATGGACCGCGTTACTTTAACAGAAAATCGCATTTTCTGCCTGGGTGGTGTACAGGGAGGAGCCAGAATTTGGGTAGAGGAACATCAAAGGGTAGCAGATTTTGTATTCTGCAGACTCCTCTATTCCATTTTCTTGTTTTATTTCACAGATATTCTGGGAAAAAAAGAAAAAGCTAAGAATATTTATTTTGACCGGAAACAAACACTGTTGAATATTCTGTCCTGATTATAAAAAGAACCAGAACAGCCGAAGTCCTGGCATCTCTTTCCAAGAAAGGTCCAGGGCAGAGTCTATTTACAGCTTTAGCTATCTGGGCTTTCAAGTTGTCTTCTCTAAAACACAACATCAGCTCACACAGAGGTGAAGAGACGGTGTTTCTGCACAAAGGCATGGGGCTTTCCTGTCACGTCACATTGAGTACGAGCCAGGCTTGGCAGGGCTGATGGATCTAAGGGAACTGTGAGCCTCCCAAGGCCCTTGTGGCTCTCTTCAATTCAAGACAGGTAGGCCTGAAGGTTAAATCAAATGTGATAAGTGATAATGAACATTTTATTGCCACATGATTGCCATCTGACTTCTTATCCTTCAGGTAATGAGTTGATCTGCAATAGAGTGGGCAAGAATAGTTGAAGAACTTACTGGAAACGTGCCTCACAGCATTAGCAGCAAAAACTAACCCAGAATTAGTTGGGTTTCTTTCATACTTGTTAGTATAGTGTTTTAGGGATCATTAATTGTGAATTTATTTAATACTTATGATTCCTTTGGGAGATAAAAGAATGTTATTTGTCTTGTTTTACAAATGAGAAAACTGAGTCAGAAGTGAGTTGCCTGAAACTATGCAGTGAACCACTGATGGAGCAAAGATTGTGGCGTAACACCTCCTGATTTGTAGCCCTGTACCTCTTCTCCGGAACATGCTGTTTTACTGCCAAACATACTGTGTATCCAACCCCCTTTACACCCATGCCAGTTGTAAGCGCTTCAAGCTTTCTTAAATTTAGGCTCCAGGCACCACAGATTCGGCATCCAAAGACGGAGATATGTGGTGCCTGTCAACATTTTGATTTAAAGGCCTTGCCCTGCACGGCATAAGAAGTCCATGAGAGCATCAGGCACAGGATTGAGTTTTTCGGTGGCATTCATCTGTCTTGACCACAAGAATGTTTTTCTCTAGTTTGTACGTCTTTCATTTCTGTATCTCTTGCTTGAAAATCTCTGACCTTCAGAGCAGTTTAGAGGCAGAAGTCTTGCAGAAAACAGCCTCATTTACTGCATAGTCTTAATCTGTTCTGTGAAAACTATTCTTATGATACACGGAAGCCATGGAAGAAAAAAACACATAAAGGCACGTAGCTGATGATTGGATCATAACGTATAAACTGAAACGGAATGAAATGGGGTAACGTGGGCCAGCTTTAATGCTGGTATTTCCTAACATTATGCTTGATAAAGCAAAGTACCTTTAATTGGAGATTTAAAATGTAATTCCTTGAATTTATTTGTTTCTTTTGTATTTTTTGAAAGCCAGAAAGAATGCTATTGCCTGCCATTGTAGCAGCAACTTCCTTCATACATGATGATCACTCATTGAACCCTGGGCCTCTAAGACTACAGCACATGCTGTTTCAGCTTGTTAGAGGATTAACAACTTCAGCTGAAAGCCTAATAAGCCTTTTATCCTGTAGGCACCCGCTATTACAGGAGTATGCGCATCACGTTTGAACAGTGCCCCATCTAGCATGATTTTTAAAAAGAAACAAAAAAGGAATGGAAGACAGTTGGGGGACACAGTCCCCAGCAGCCTTGGACTGAACAGTCAGATCCGTACAAAGAGGTATATTGAGTCCCAGTAGTTGTTGTTTTCTTAATTGTTTTGGTGTTGACAGGACTGAAGCACATGCCACAAAGAGGAGGAATCTACGGAGGCAGTTCTTAATGGGGAATCTGCCTCTCGCTGTGTTTAAGCGTGCTGTATTTCCTTTTCATTGCACCTGCAAGTGTTACTCTGGAGCTAGGCACTAAATTTTGTATACCGTCTGGATGTCAGCGAGCATTTCAAAGAGGTTTTTTGTATTCTAGTTAGGATTTCAGTTTGGGTTAGCAACCTGATGCAAGTGCTGTGCAATAGCGTTGGGTTTGTTTTGCTCAGTCTGGCGTGCTGAGCTGGACTGAAAACCGTTTTCATTTTCACTTCATTTCTAAGGGAAAGGGAAAGGGAGAGGGCTCCTATTATTATTCCCTCACCCTCTCTGAGAGTCTGTTTCATTTTGTTGAAAACAAACAGAAAAAGCCCTTTGTTTCTGAGCTCTTGTTTCTCCCAAACTGTTTGTGGTTGTAAATCAGGAAGTGGCGGTTTAATACATTTTGGTTCACCCTTTTAGTTGTGTAAGGTGAGCGTTTGTGTGCTGTTTTTAGCCTCCCAGGAAATGTGTAATATTTAAGGATAAGTAACATTTTGTTCCTTACAGTTAAACCTGACTTTAAATTTATAAGCAGATCACAAGTATGCTGTTTATGGCCTGACTTCATTACGTATTTTAATGTGTCTTTCTTTGGACAAAAGCCAGTGACTTCAGTGGAGAGCTTCCCCCTTCTGACTTTCAGCCATCAAAATATTGTAAAAATAGAACTTTCAGCAGACACAAGAGTGTCCCATGTCTGCAGATTCACTGGGCTCCGGACAATTATTTGAAATATTATTGTCTAAGGAATCATGTCAGAAAACAGATAGCAGACCTGTCATGCAGGGTAGTATGACCAGCCATCACAGATCCCCTGTGCTGGGCTCTGTCACCCCGTGGTTGAAGGCTACGAGGAAGGCGAGCGGAGGCTGCGGTGCTGCGTGGCATGTGATCTGAATGTCAGTGAAGTGAAAAGGAATGCCACATGCCAGAAAATACTGCAACTACCTCTTGCATTTTGTATAAGCAATTTTCCAGTCTGTTGTCTTCTGTCAAATGCAATGTTCTGAAACATTTAAATAAAATAAATATTGCTGTTGAGTTATATTTAGAGCCATGTGAGATTTCTGTAGTGAAACTCCCAGCCAGGCAAAACATGCCGGCTTTCAGGTTTCCGTACCGCTCGGAGCTTAATCTGGGTTTGTCGAAAAGGTTGTTCGTGAAATCTGCTGGCGAAACGGGGCTGCATGGCGAACGAAGCCGGTGGTGACTCTGCGCGGTGCTGAGCGTACAGCTCCGGAGCTACGGTGTACTACCGAACAGGAGCGCAGCCAGGTGAGCCTTGGAAGCAAATTTAGTTTCTTTCCGATGGAAGGTCAAAAAGCAAATCATAAGGCAGGCTGCTGATGGAAATTGAAATGAAGGTTTGCATAAACCTCCCACCCCCGTTCATTGTAATCATGGAGCTTTCAAATTTGCCTATCTTACCAGACGTGCCTTGCTTATTTAATGAGGACCGCTCCTGATGTAATGAGCATGAGTAGGGGCTGGCCAAGGTGAGAGTAGGCAGGTGGGTTTCTCTCCGAGGGTAGAGTCGGAGCCTGCTCGGACGTGGCCTGTGCCAGGACGCGCCAGCAGAGAGGACCGGCCACCGCTTGGACTGGTCTCTCCTGGTCTCCTCTCGCCTAGCAGGGCTCCTAGCAGCCTAGGGGCTCAGGAGGCAGATAACCCTTACTGACAAGCGTTTCCAGTGGCCCCGTTTTGCCTCCTGGGATGCAACTGGTTGGAGCCTACACACTTTTCATGTTCGGTCAGCTGAAGCCCCATTTTGAGGTTCCTTGAGCACCGATGAATTAGGTAGGCATATCTGTTCTGATTTCTGGATGGGTGCCAGCAGTGCAACAGTTTGTCATGTAGGCTGCTGATAGCATGTAGGCTCCAATGCACATTTTACTTCACTTTTCCCTGATACTAAAATACAGTCAAATGTATTTTGATAAAGCGACAATCACTGTTCTCTCTTCCTTTTCTTATTTTGGGGGGAGTGGGGGGAAGAGGTTTAGAAAGCCTTTAAATTGCAGTGCTTCATAAAGATATCTAAAACAATATCAAAATACGTAAAGAAAATTTAAAAATATATATTAATGAAGAAGCATACAGATTTGTTCTTTGCAGTGATGGTCTGGCTGTGAAGGTTATGTAGTAAAATAGCATTTTAAACAGCATTCAAAATAAGAACATACATTGTCTAAAAGCTTTTTTAAAAAAAAAAACTCTATAGGATCCTTTTTAGTCATTTAAAAGTTAACTTTGATTGACAGTATATTAGGAAGGGGAGCAGAAACCTTTATTCTTCCAGAGGGTTGAATTCTTTTGTGACATATGATAGACAAAGCTGGCTTCGCTTTTACAAGATACGTAAAGCCTGTCTGCAGACATTGTGACATTGCTACAGACAGAGTTTGTCATCCATAAATTTACAGCTTATTTCAGTCTATTCATAAATTGACTAAATTTTTTTTGAAAGAAAAAAATATATATAGGTGTATAAAATACCCCGTTACAGGTTGTGTTCTATTTAGCCCTTGATTGAAACGTATTGCTCCTCAGTATCTTTTAGCTATGAAAATTATAATATGGAACAGAGATTAGAATGAAATTATCATGGCTAGAAGGCATTTACTCAGTGGTGGCAGCCACATAAACCTGAGCCCTGAGAATGATGATAATACATTAGGTTCTGCATGCCCGATATTATTGCTGTACATTATGTATGTTTCATTTATACTATTTCGCACACACCAGCAACGCTGACAGATAGGTAATTACTCTCTGCGCCAATGAACACTTATCAGCACCGCCGCTGTTTATTGCTGGAATGAAGTGCGCTTGTCAGTCAAGGTCACTTGTTTGTGTGTCCTTTTTAATAGTTCTTTCACAGTTGTTGAACTTTGCGTGCGGTTCCTACGGCAGGCTTTCTGGAGGTTACTTTACTACATAATGTGTTGCTTGTGTTATCAAAGTCATTCGTATTTATCACTTTAATTGATAAACAACCAAGTTGCGGGAAGCAGAACCGGCGATATGAAAAAGCATATTTTGCTAGTCAGCTGATCCTGGGAGGTGTCTGGTCATGAATGACCTCAAGAAGCGGCGCTCAGCAGAGACCCTTCTTCGCCTGTGATGTGCCACCAGCATAAGCTAGTGAAATTACTTGTTATAAAGATAAACCGTAATTTAATGGTGAAGACTACCAATGCAATTTGCACAGTGCTGAAGGGCTGCGGCTTGCGCTTTTTGCCAGAGTATTTGTGATTTCTGAACAGGGCTCTTATTGTTTGTACCCTTAGGATATGCATTCGATAGACAAATCGACTTTGTTTGGCTTGAAATCCGTGTTCCTCTTTCTGCAGCAAAACCAAAAGAAACTCAATGTTATTGTGTCAAATATATTTTCCAGGCTATATATGTGGGTCTAAACTTAAAATGCTTCTGTTCTTCCAAGTAATGATGTCAAAGGTATTATGGCAAGCCTGTAGTTTCATTGGTTACAAAAGAAAAAATTCTCAAGCTTTTGCTTTCTTCCTTTCTTTCTTTTTGCTACTGAAGCATTGTGAGAAAAAACAGGATAACCTCTAGGATATAATAATTTATCCAGTCAAGATAACTGTAGCTATTTCCTTAAGCCTGTAATCAGCCTGAGTTTGTGTGTTCTGAGATTTATACTGCAGTTACTTATTACCAAAGAAACATTTAAAAAGGATTTATGTAGTGCATGCAGTGTGTGTGTCTGGAATTTTTGCATGTATTTCTAACTTCTGTACTCTAGTATCTCCTTGGTCCTTTTAGCAGAGGGCACTATTTTGAAGTGGAGACTGAACATTCAATTAAATGCAAATTTTATTCAGACATTAAAGCAGAATCACATTCATTCATTAAACCCAAATGATGCTTTTATTTAGAAAAATATATCAGCACATGGTAGCACCACATGCTGCTTATAAATAACTATGGTGATCTGGTTGTGCAAAAGTATATAATTTCATTATTAAAGGATTTAAACTCCTTACAAGGTGCACGGTGTCCATGAATGTTTCACTTAATTTGATTACATCCGTAGAAAAAGAATTTCACTTACATGGGTGGCAGTGGGTCTCCTACCTCACGGCGCAGTTCTAATGCCTTACGATCCCCGTCTCACACTTGAAGGTGCTGCCTTTGCTGGATGTGTTTAGTATTTCTGGTGCATAAATGCAGATTGGAGCAATTCGGTTCATTTCTGAATCTACCTTTTCAGGCTTCCACATTTTCAAACCACTTCCTTTTCTTCGTTCTTAGTTACCAGAGTGTTACAAAGAAAGGGTTTTGATCTCATGTAGATAGCATAGCATTAATTACCCTGACACTAATTAAACTGCATCAAACAAATACCACCGTGTTCCTCAGGGGGACAACAGAAGGCAGTTTAAAATAATTACTGGAGCTTCATGCATGTGTGAAGTTTTCATTACTCTTAGGACATAAGCAAAAGAGATTTGATATCATTAAAATCCCCCCCTTTAGTGTTTGCAAAAAATGACTAAAATTTCCTTGGAGCATATTGATGTCTAAATAGTAGTGATTTCAGTTCTTGCAAATAGTAACTTTTATTTAAGAATTGTAAGCCTGTGAAGCAGGAACAGGTGTTCCAGTCCACATTCTGGTATGATTATGTATTAGCTTATGTTTGTCAGACCATTTCATTAACCACCCACTGCTATCACATATACATATACTTTGTTCTTCCTGAACCATGAAATGAAATGCATATATCTTCACTAATGCTTGCTATCAATGTAAATGAGAAAAGGAGGCTTATTACCAATCACTGCTGCTGTGAAGCACACACCTCTGTACAGTTACAGGTAATAAACATCTTTTTGTAAGTAGGAAGCAAGATATATTGAGTTCTGCTTACAATAAGAAACAGAGATGCCTTCCACCATACTCCAGTATTAATAGATTGCAATTCGCAGCCGTGTTTACACGTTCAACAGGACATCCTAAAGCATATTTCTAATCTCTGAGCCAGGAAGTGTTATTCCTTCTCATGCACATTTATATCTTGCAAATATTTTGAAGCTAACAAAACTTTTCTGGCCAGCAGTTATTCGGCAGCTTCTCAGAGGCAAACCAGAGCGTATTTGCACCGTTGAGCAAGGGCCTGTTTCTGGATCAGTGGTCACTATTTTGTCAGAGTTCTGCAGCCTGTGGCAGCAGCAACAGCTTTGTAGGTGCTTTTAAAAAGTCGGTGGAAGAGTGTAAGGAACCAAACAGCAGCAAAAAAAGATAACAGGAGAGACAGTAAATGGGGAAAGCCTAGAGTTGCCAAACTTTATGTAAATGCCATATTTTGCTAATGCATAGTTGACTATGCATGAAGCGTTGTTTTCCATTTTCTAAGTCTGTGTGCGTGTGCGCGTGTGTCTGTGTGTGTCTGTGTGTTCCACATTTCCCAGTGCTATAAAAGCCACATAAATCATTGTACATGGTCATTTAGCCTGTTTATTTCTGGAGATCTATACAGCGTTAATAAACTTCCTTGAATTTAGTACTGATGGCAGTTGCCAAGAGTGTATTTGAGACGGAAAGCATTTCTAGATCTGTGCTACTCATGGAGTTCTGAGTATGTGATTTTTTTTGAAATTTGCTTATGTATAAATTGAATATGTATAGCCATGTATCATAACTCACTTATTTTCTATCTGCTTCGAAGGAACTATTTAAAAGATTTATCTGTAACGGAAGGTCCCGTAATGTTGGCGGTGATCCTTTTTCTTTTTTTAAATTGAAGTAATGCCTTGATATTACTAAATCTGTTGCCTGGAATATAACATTGAATTAGTATTGTGCAATTGACAGACTAAGTAGAGACGATCAAAACTGATTGTAGAGGAAATACAAAATTAATCCAGTTGTAGGATTCTGCAAACCCAACAAACATGCACAGAAGAGTACTTTTATTTCTTTGTAGCCAGATGGTTTGTCCTATTTTAAGCTGATAGAATCTTCATACATTTCTTTTGGATGTCATTGGTTTTAACTGCCAGACAGAATCTACTGTTAGAACTTTCCTTATTCCTGGATTATTTAAAGAGTATTTTTGGCACACTTGAATGATCATACTGTACACCAGTTAATTTTTCCTTACACTTAGCTCATACGTGAAAAAAGTGTTTATATAATGAAAAAAACCCTCTAAAATGAACAGTTCTTTTTTTCCTTCTTTTGACATGATGTTGACAGAAGTCGCTTTGATGTAGTTTAGAGTCATGAATTTTCTATCTGTTCTGTTTTTCCTGGGGCTCCATCTATTCAGACATCCTGATCTGTCATTTTGCAACACTTTGTGAAGTGCTTGACAGATAGCGGTTTTGACAAGTGCTGGACATCAGCAGCAATTCAGAATAAGCAGTGTATATTTCTCCAGGTAAAGTGACAAAATGTCTAAAAGCGTAAGAAGAACTGTACAGTCTTCAATCACATTTAATGTTACAAAGCAAGACTTTTTCTGCTTTCTGTATTTGTTCTAGTAATGTGTAGCAGCTCATACTTCAGTATCTGCTGGAATTTTGGTTTGGAAACTTTTTTTTTAATATTTCCTAATACAGGACTAATTTCATTGCTGCGATGAAAACCTGAGAGGGTTTGCTGAGACTGTTGCAATCGAGAAGGGTGCAGCACAACTAATGTTTCATGTAATAATAATTTCCAGTGTCTTCCAGTGTTCAACATAAGCAATATGTGTGTGATCAGTTATCTTTGCTTTTTATAATGCCGTTTAATTGTACCAATTGATTCTATAAAGAATATAATTTAGGAAAGTCACCACTATTGATTAGTCATTCTGTTTCCTATTGCATTTCTCAGCTCCTTTCCTAATGATGGTTTATGTTATATCACCTATATGTACTCACAGATTCCACATTTACATTAGGTAGTATATTGAAAATGTAAAACATTTCATATAATTATTTTGCATCTGTATTCACTCAAGAAACAGCTGTTGAAAGTTGAGGGGGATGCAAAATGGCACAGCCTGAAGATGTTCTTGTTCATTCAGCTAACTCCTTTTTGATGTGATACCTACTGGCAGGGTTGTGTGGTGAATTCAACTTCTTTGACAGCCATCAGCCCTACTGACCAGTAGTTTCAGTTTTTGTAGTTAGGGGAAAGATGAGAAAAAATATTTCCATAATTTAGAATTTTTTTTCAGCTGCTGGATCGAAAGCCCCTGCCAACAACTATCTAAATCAACACCATGCCAACATGTTCTGTAGTCCGAAGGTCACTCAAACATCTGGCCCCACAGTCTTGTTCTTTAAGGTTTGTCACTGGGCAGCATCTGTTTATAGATTCTTTCTCAACCTCTCTTTGATCACTTTGACAGCAAAAAGAAGCTTCTATCACCCTTGATGTGTTAAGATAAAAATATCAGGAACATTGGACTGTTGTAAAATTTGGTGCGATCTCATATAATATTATATCTGCACTTTTAGTTTCTCAAGTTTAAAATATTTTTCTTGGCTGAGTTACAGGGAATTATGTAGTACTCTCTGCTGTTGAGATTAAAAAAAATATATTGTCAGAGCTGATATGTTCAGTGGGAATGTGAAAATGACTACACTAAGCAGGTCTTGCCCAGCTGAGCTTGGTCAGCATTTAGAAAAAAAGTTTGGAAAGTGAGCAGAGCCTGCATATTTAGCCCTTGTCTATTTTGAGTAACATGTTATCTAACTCTTCCTTGTATGTCTTTCCTAAGTTATTATGCAGAATGTTACCTGGATTTCATAAAGGTTTATTTCTGCTCTTATATCTGTAGATGGGTCACCTCTAAATAATCATGGCAAAAAATCGAAACAATATTATTACTTGCCTGTGTCTTTCCTTTAGTTACTTATATAAGCTTACTTTTGGATCTTGTGCTTCAAAACAATGAGAATTTTCTTGAGTTATTACAGAAAAGAACAAATAGGCTTTTGCTCTCTTTACTGTGGTTTGTAGCAGTAAAACACCATTTGCTAATCTTTGACAGTGTTAGAATGATCATATTCATGAAAACTTGTGAAGACTGGTTTGTCTCATGATAAAAAAGGTCTCAAGTGGCCTGCTGGCTTAGATAGCATTATGGTCTCATCCTCAGCAAAGACAGTTAGGCTGAAGATGTATAACTCAGAGACATATACTGTCTGTAATACAAATGTGAAAAATAATGTGTGTTTGTGGCATGAATTTTTGTTTATGCCCTTCCTGGTTTTGTAGCAAATGCTGCAGACAGCCCTAGAATCCTTTATTGCTCCACAGAATTGTTGCAGCATGTCATTCAGGCTTCTTGATCCTCAACATCGAGAGAGCTCTGCATGAGAACTTAATTAAATAATACACGGGAAGGCCTGAGTCCTGCACACCTGCCATTGACGGTCCCCTCAATTGTCACCTGTAATGGGGGCTTTATAGGGGCATGCCCATCTGTTAGATGGGCTGATGCCATTGCTCATTTCGCCCAGGCTATTCACAGCTAATAGATGGCTAAAACTTTTGACTATCATCCGCTGCGTACGAGAAAATAACCAGATGAGAAAATCGGGAGCAGATACATCTTAGTTGGGTGCTCTGCAGCCATATCAAGTGGTATGGAAATGGCTCAGCTGGCTCAAATGAGGGGGCTACATCCTCATTATTCTTTAGACGCCGTCATCTTTGACATTTGGTGCATGGAACGGTCTTTGTTCCCAGCCTCTGGCAGTGTAGCAGGGGAAACAGACACTCGGGCAAGGAAGGTTGATCCGGTTGGCAGAATGGAGTTGTAGTTGAAAACTCACTTGTCTTCCAGGACAGACCTAAGCCTTGAAGAGCCTTAGCAGTAGAGAAGAAAAGTTTGTGCCCCACACAGGGGAACAAAGAAAGCCAAAGGATGGGTTCCCTGTCCCTCGCTGCTCCCCACCAACAAAACCCAGTCTCTAAGGCAGTCAGAAAGAAGGAAGAACATAATCTGTGCTGAACCATTTTCAGTAGCCTTAAGGGGCAAGATAACATCTGCCAGTCTGGGATGCTTGATGAGATTTCTAGTTGCATGAGAAAGAGGAAAGGTAAATTTTCAGAGGCTTTTTTCAGGAAGAAGTGGCAGCATTTTGATATAATCTAATATGCAAAGAAGTCCAAGTCTAAGACTGTAGATCTGAAATGTACAGAGGGTAGGCGCTTCCATAGTAACTGTGAAGGAGATGTAGGCTTTGAATTTAAATTCCAGCTAGCACATTAAATAGTGTATGAACGGTTTATGATAGATAACTTTAGGATAATTTTTCCCAAAGTCTTTCTTTTTATTAAAACAGTGCTTCTGAAAATGAAAGAATTTCATGATAGAATATCATCACTGATATCCTGCATCTTTGTTCTCCTGTTTCCTGCTTGAGGTCATCATGTTTTGTTTGTGATTTCTCTTTCTGCATGGTCTCTCGAGTCTACCTGGAGGTATGGACCTTACTCCTTTTCCTATGCGTTGCTGCTTTCACTGTACATTTCTCGATACTCTCTCTTCTCTTCTTTCCTCCTTTCTCTTCCTTCATGGTATCATTTTACCTGCTCTGTGTTCTACTCAGAGAAGATCTCATTGTTGATGGGCTGAATTGATGCCTCCATTCATTTACAGATAGTACTTTACTACAGAAAAGGCCTACTTAAAGGATATTATGTAAGAAAGCAAAGATTGTTAGGCAGGAGCTTTGCCCATAATATTTTTATAGAACAGCTGCAGTTGATATCAGCTGCAAGAATCACAAGGATTCATTTGCTTACAAGTACTAACATCAGAAAGAGGGAGTGCTTTCTAAGAAAAATGAAGTGGGTTTACACATGAGAAAACCTGCTGTACCCTCTGTGGTGAGTTGTACAAGAGTACATTGAGCTCATCCATATGAATCAGAATGAAGAGCCTACGAGCATAGGGTTGACCACAGTCTGGCAGTGGCATTACTGGCTCCAATTCTAAGTCATAAGAAACTTCCAAAAAAAGAACACGGACCTTCAATACACCAGGCATTGCATTGTAATAAGATGCTGGCATTGCAGGGTATGGCCTGGGAGAAGCCCCCTTAGAGGGAACCTCTGACTGGCTGCAGGACAGAGTTCAACTGACGGTTGTTGTTCACTTTCTGTGCTGAAATTTTCCACAGACGATTTTGAAGGCTGAAGAGCCTTTCCGAAGCAGGCTGAATTTCTTTTTGTAAATGAAAAGCGGGACTGAATGCTGTATAAAATGTATTCTGCCACATTCCTCCTCCAAACAACCAGGCGTATAACCATTTGTGCCACCTGTAAATAAAATTGAGATGGTCCCAGCAATTTCAGAAAGCCTTATATGATTAATATCTATTTTCTAGTTGCTTGCTACAGAGAAACATAATTAATTGTAAAGACTTTTTTAGAAGCAACACAACAATCTTCTCTAACTGAAAGCAAATGTTTAAGAAGTAAGAAAATTTATAAAGCAATTAATTATACAGATATTACAATAATCTAACAACCTTGGTAGAAAGTAGGTGCCTAGGGAGAGTATTATCCACACGTTAAACTGAAATTCTTTTTATCATTACAGCCTAGGAAATGCCACGCAGTATAGATGCAGCTCTACAAAGTTGCACAGGTTGAGATATCAGAGCAGTTATTGGAGCTGTAAATTTGTATTCGTACATAGATATTAATGAAAATTATGTGTCTATGTATCCTAAAACAATGTGTGAGCTGTAGGTGTTAAGACTTACCTCCAATTGCTTTTGGAGGCTTTACAATGAAAAAATACTTGCAAATTTTCCAAGTAAATTTGCAACTAGGATTTGTAATATCACCGTATTCACTCCGTTTCAAGCTTTAGCATATGTTTTTAAATATGCTACTGACGCCATAACTAAACATTCACTGAACATAGATTTTTATTAACAGTGAACATTATATTTAAAATTTAGCTTTATTATTTCCAAAGTAAGTTTTAATGGAGGAAACAATTAACATAAAAACTTAATTTTAAAATGCAAATTCACAAGAAAATAAGTAAAAGATATTGTTGATAATAAATATGGAAATTAATATGCAGAGTTACTGCAAGCTGTTGTTCTATACATTTCCTAAATAACTGTAAACTCTTAACCAATTGGATGTATGGTTATAATTTACCTACAGTATTTTGCTAATATTACAGATGGCAGTAGAAGCTCAAGATTAAATTACTTATCCGCTATTCAATTAGACTTCAACAGGTTGTTTATACTATAACAAGAAAATGAGCATTTAAAATCATATCAGTTGTAATGGTAAACTGATAATACACAAGTAGGTAAAATGGAGCACGGATGGTAAAGAATAGTGCAGGAGCTGAATTAGCTCTGAATAGGTGTGTATAATAATGTGTGTGTTTTTATATATAATATGAATGTACACTTTGTAGTGTATTCGTTATAAACAAGAGAGAGCAACATGAGCTTCATTATCAGTAGAAATGAAGAAATTTTTAAAATTTTTTTGCAAGCTAAAGTTTAAAGTAGTAGGAAAAAGTCTGCATAAAATGCAGAGGAGTAAAAATAAGTTCTTGGGTTTGCTGTGATGGTTATTGGTTTACTTACATATATATACATATTTATATATATGTATTCATATTTTTCAAATCTTAAGTTGTCTTTACAGCAAACCGTAAAGTATCTACTATATGCTTCTCTTTCCTGTGGGAAACCAATATGCCATTCAGAGGAAAAGTATGATGGGCTAAGCAGTGCCCTGTTGTTGGGATACAGAGCGGGAGGAAAGCGCACAAGTTGAGGGCAACGTAAAGCAGTGGAAGATTTGTGAAAAAGATGCTCCATAAGAACTTTGCTGTATGAATTGTGAGCTTGCTTTCTGATTTCCACGACCCTTCTCCAGTGTAACTGAGCTGGAAGGACCTCTCTGGTCCTGTTGTGGCCTGACCGCACATCAGGGCGCAGCCAGACTCCTCCTGGGCTCTGCCTTCCACCGAGAGCAAATCTGCACCTGCAGGTCTGATGGGGGCTCCTGTGGTTTTCATGGGCATTTGTCAGCACAGCCTGTGATTCTTGTTATAATTGAAAGGGGCCCAAGCAAAAAAAGGATCATTTTTCACTCCTATTTGGAAACTAACCCAGCTCCATTGGCCAGGTGAATGATGTTAAGCGTGTTCTTGTTTTCTTTTTATGGCTTGTATCTGGCCTGGCCCCGGGCTTAAGGCATGATGGCTTGAGCTAGCAGATACGTAGTAAGACTCATCATGTTGCTGCAGAGGAGTGAATGTTTCTCACCTTCCCCAGTGGTAGTGAGTTGTGACTCTACCAGAAGTTCGTCAGCTGTAGCAAACAGTTTAGCGGTAGCTACCTTCATTTACTTTTCTTTACAAAACCACTTAGAGCCCAAGTAACAGAGCAAACAACTCTTCCAGTGACCCGAACACCAAGTCACTTTAAAACAAAAGCATGTTATATAACAAAAGAAGATGAAAGTCCACATTTAGAACGTTAGGTCCATAATCTTTAAATATCTGCATGTTTAATTCTACTGTATGATTTGAATTAAGCATTTGGTTATGTTTTGCAGGGCTTGGAACCATATATTGCACAGTGCTTAAATTTGGTTTTGGCATGTTAAGACCACAATATTCTAATGTACGTGTTCTGAATTATATAATGTTTCTGAGCACCCTTTCTAATTTTCTTAATGCTGTGAGTCATTCGGCTTCTGGGCATTAGTTAACTTGTTACATAGATGATTTTCTTTGAAATTGTAGGCAGTTTGGCTGCCTTGTTTTTCTCTTTTTCTTTGGCAAACAGTGTTGTTTCACTAGTGTTTATAATAGAGTTGCCTGTTGCTATTGCAAGTTTAGCCAGCTGTGAAGCCGCGCTTACGTTTGGTATTACCATGCACGTGGTTATGAAATGTAGCCTATTAGTTGTTTCACGAAAGAGTAGCCACTGGGCCCGGTCCTGGGAGGTGCTCCACTTTCTCCTGCCACTTTACCTTGCCATTTATTTTAATGGCAGTTCAGGCTGTTTCTTTGGGCTTATGCATAGTTTCCATTGGCCTTCACCGCCTGTTCCTTCTGGGTATTTCAGTCAGTATATTCCAGCACTGGCTGAGTTCAGGTTTCTGTTCAGGAGCTCTCATTGTAGCTTCTGGTCTCTTATTCCCCATTCTCTTATTGTATAGACAATACTTCTGATTTGTCATGGAACAGCTTTCCAAAATAATACCCATCATTTAGCATTAAAACATTTGACCCCTAACCTGCCTTGGTCACTGCAGTTGACATAATAGCTCCATTTTGATTTTTTTTCCCCCTTTGGATCTGACTGGTATTGCAATGGACTTGTTGCGAAGTTCATAGCTATCATGACAATTTTTATTTTCTAAATGAAACAATGCCCCCTGGTGCTCCAGGATTCGAGAGGTCTGGTTTTACAGTCAAAATAAAAACAAAACCAAATCAAATCTTCTCAGACAGATACTTCTTGTCCCCAGATCTGCCAGCTACTACTCAAATGCTGTCACTGTCATTCACAAGAGTAAAGGAAGCACATTGTCAGCGTTGAGCAACAAAGATAAGTTAAAAGGAGAGTAATATGGAAGAGAAGCATACTTGAAACAAGGCACACATTGATTAGGCAGAGTAAAAGCAAATTACAGAAGAGAAAATAAAATGAAAGGGTCAAGGTAAGAAACAGTCTGATCAAAGGAACAGTCGGAGAAAAGGAAAATTAAAACTGGCTGCTTAATGAAATGTAAAATATAGATAGTGATGGAGAAGAGGCAATAATATTAAAAAATAGAAGTACTTTTTTATTAAAAGGATTGAATTTCATGAAGATGTTACAGAAGAAAAGGACAAAGAGGATAAGTGTGAAAAATATGCAGTGAAGAGCTTCAAATTAACATCTAATTAAAAAGAAGAGAAAATATGAGGTATATAGTAAGTGCATGAATACTACAGAAATGTATAGAACAAGCGAGTTTGATACTTCTATACAGTAACAAAACAAATTTTTAATGCAGAAATTTAAGCTTAAGTCCCTCTGGAGTAAAAATATTTCCTTATTAAACAGGGGAGCTTCACGGTCGATCTCTGTTCAGTTTACCCTGTCATCAGCATTTGATTTTTAAAAAATTAAAATGCCAAATTACAAAAGTATTCCTGATAGGCACAAATGTGAACTAGGAGAGTGCTGTTTATCTTGTCTGCAAACAGAAGATTCCCTTGCAGTGTGACTTCTCTGAGCCTTCCCAGCTGGCAAGAGGCTCAGATTTTTAAGACAGGTCAGTAGAGCGGAGACTGACATGAATCACTATTTCCGTCAGAGTGCAGGATTATGAGCACTACCAGAGCTACCTGTAAAACCAAAACAGACAGAAAAATGAAAGCAGGAGAAAGGCAAGGGAGACCTCCCCATTGCTGCAGCCACCAGACTTGTAAACAAGCCGTGCTCTCCGTTTTTCAATTGCCGGCACAGATAAAATAGCACAGCTCAGAAGCAGGGATGCCTGAAGATGGCTTTAAGATAGCTTTATGTTCCCACAGTCCTGGAGCAGCAATGAGTCAGTCAGGTCCCTCACTGTAACTTAGAATAGCCTGAAGGCTGCTCTAAATCATTCTGGCTGCCAGTGACCCTCTAACAGCAGCGAGGAATTGCTGGGGCATAGCAAAGTCTTGGCTGTACTTCTTTTCCTTTGGCCATGTCCTCTAGCCCAGCCGGAGGAGGTGTCGAGGGGCGCGGAGGGGCTGCGGGAGACTCAGGAGAAAAAAGGAGAAGGGAAAGCATAGAAACCACTGTAATGCCAATTCTGCTGGAAGAGCCCCCCCCCCTTTTGCTGTAGCTAGCAGGCATCCATCCAGTGGCTGATTGTGGCCGTTGATGTACCAGAGGGTACTGATGGCTCCTGCACAGGCGGGAGAGATCCTGTGGCTGTGTAATGGCCATATGCAATGTTAGTCTTTGTCACAAGTGTTTGAAGATCTGCTTTTCAAAGGCATTTTTTGAGAGTTGTGCAAATGACATACACTCCCCTTTCTCTGGGAATCTGGTTGTGGTAGTGACTGTTGTGCAGATCCTTAGACACTCATACGTGTGTTCACATGCTGTGACCACCAGGCAGTTTTGCTAGCATACCAATGTTAATCAGATGCTACCACTTACTCAGTATTATTTGGTTTAGTAATATTTACTTTTTGCTTAGTTTGATATTGTCTGTTCTGAATCCCCTCTGAGATGACCCCAAACTGATGGAAGCTCCAGTTAAGCTCTTGTGTGATATGTTTCCAAACTCTTCGGTAAATTTCCTGGTTTTGTTACTTCATTGTGAGCAAAATGCTCCAGTTAAGCTCTTGTGTGATATGTTTCCAAACTCTTTGGTAAATTTCTTGGTTTTGTTACTTCATTGTGAGCAAAATGCTTTGTGGCTAGGACAAGGTCAAATATCATGCTTTCCAAGCCAAAGAGAATGCATTCTGCAGATCTTCCCTTTCTCCCACTAAACAGTGAGCAGTGAGCTACCTTATTAACAGGTAGCTATCAGAATTGGGATGCTACAAGCTGATTAATAACAATGCATAATTGAACATGCTGTTAGAGGAGATCCTGGGGGAGAGAAAAAATGATTAGACCTTTTAATAATTCCTTAAAGTAGTTCCCAAAATTTCACTTTCAGTCAACTAGGTATTATTCCATGATGTGGCACAGAAGTCGAGTGATTTTGAAGTAACAATGAGCAACACCATTTGGTTTTATAAGTAGTAACCATCACGTATCTTGCACATCTCTGCAGTTGACCTGACAACCGATGCAAAGGCATATAATTTATACTTCCAGATCTATTCTATAAAAACGTGAGGCAGTACCTTCCCCATTCACTAAAGCTCAGTGAAGGCAGAGAGAGAGTATTTTTCCAGTCTGAGGTCACAGACATTCAACCAGTCACTGCATCTAATCATCTGAGGGCAAAGGATATGATCCCTTGACCAGCAAATGGTGAAACAATGGTGATTTGTACCCACAGGTACAGCGTGCATGTTAGGGAATGCAGATGCTGTAATCCATGATTAAAAATTAATGCTGTTAATACTGTAGCTTATGACATCTTGTCTTTTCTGACAATTTAGAATAATTATTTTTAAAGAGAAAAAAAAGAAAAATATATTTGTAGCACTGATTGACAAGGTCAGCAGCTGAGGACCAGATCTTCAGGGTGTAAATTCATTTAGCTCAGTTGATGCCAGTAGAGCAGTGTCAATCTGCAGTACTTTAAGATCTGTCCTGAGGACATCCAGTATCATCTGCAGAAATCTTTTCAACAGAATCTGTAGAGTTCCTTGGAAAGGATTCTGTGAATTCCTGCCAGGAACTTCAGCTGCGAGGTCTTCAACACAGTCAATGGTACTGAAGATCTAGTACTGTTAGAAAAGACACACCACCTCTGTCTGTTGCCTTTTGATTACAACTGAAGGGAAAACTGTTTAATGTTATCTTCAAGTTTGAAAAGTGCTAACATCCCAAAAAAACGAAGATCATCTGATTCTGTTGAATCTGCCTGCTGCCATCTTATCTGTGGCCTTTTTAGGTAACAAAGATTAATGCTGGTGGGGGAAGATTGTTCTACAGCCTTACCAGGATATATCTCCATCCAAAAGCAAGGACATTTCTACACTAATGAGCATTTCAGACAATCCACAATACTGTCTTAAAAACACCTATCAGTTTACCAGTTCGAGCAGTCATTGCAGATAGTTCTGGTTCACAAAACAGGAACATTATGGTGGCTTAGGGGAAGCGGTGAGAAAGGCGCAGTCTCTGTGTTCCCAGTTAGTGCATTGGTCAGTACTGAAGAATATTTCCAGAAGGTATTCATCTGTGCAGGAGAACCCATTGAGTAGTTACCTTTGATTTAACACCGGTAAGGAGCTGAAGTCATGTCCTTACATGCAAGCATTTTGGAATATTTAACAGCTTAATTTTTCCCGGAGGATTGATGACTTACTGCATGTCATTTATTTGTTTGAGATTGTTTATGATCTGATGATCTCTCCTCACATATTTTAGTCAGGCATATTATATATCATTGTTGCTTCATGTTTTCTATTACTGGGAATTAATTTTTCACACAGTGTCTTCACTTAATTATATAATACAAGCACATGTGCATTTTGAATGAATAGGGAGAATCTGTTTCAATTTAGCCATCATATATTTTGGTATCGTGGGTTTTCCTGTAAAAATTCCCAAGGTTTTTTTTTTTTTTTTAGCATAACAATAGCTTCTTACTTTATAACAAAAGCACTCAGATGTCAGTTCATAAATTGCCATAATCAGCTTTGTCTCTTAATTAGAAAAGAGAATAAAACTGTTTAGGGGTGTCAATAAAATGACAGATGTATCATTAACAGAAGGCTGCATTGAATCAGAATGGTGCAAATACTTGGATTTGAAATGTTAAAAATTGTTACCAATAACCTTTAATTTCTAATTTTCATTTTCTTATTCTTTTTTCTAATTGAAAACAATAAAGCTAGAGGTATATAATACATCATACACATTTAACAGTTATTGGTAATGGAGAACTCTGATTCCTCACATAAAGTTATGTTTATAGCCAAAGTATTTTTAACTATTTTTTGTATCTCTGGGTAAACATGTTACTCAGGATTCCTGCCTACCCTCAAAACACAGTTCAGCATGTCTAATGCACCCTTTGGCCATGCCGGCACTCCTCATCATCTCTATGGTTTTACCACTTGTTTATGATCAGCAAGACAGTGTGTAGATTTTAATATGAAATTCAGGGCACAAGACATACCTGATTTCTCAGTGCAGCCCAAGAGATTAAATCTTTTCACCATGAAGTGAGTAGATATTTTGCACATTTCTCCATTAGTTTACAATGCTGTTGATATCCACCCTGTGATATAGTGAGAGTCCATTGCACTTGTAAGGCATAGTGGCTTTCAGCTGGTGCAAATGTGGCTTTAGAATCTGACAGAATTTCAAATATTCAAATGTTGGGACAATGGGAAGCGCACAAAGAAGAAGATCACAAGCTGCATCTAGGTTGTATTTGAGCTGGCTGATCCCAGTAAAGTCTGATGTTCAGAGCATTCACAGGAACCAGCACCTTATATCAGCCTTACCGACAACCTGAGCTGGAGCCGAGTGTCAGACTGCCCACAGATCCCAACTGTCCTTAGGGCAAGGAACATTAAGGCCCTCCTAGGAAGAAATCTGGGCTGTTTTGTCTGTCTGGCATCAGTCATACCAGAATTTGAGGTGCAGATGGGCCTGCTCCTAGGTGAAGTACCTATCTATATGGGACAGCACCCTTGAGCGTACCTAAAACTTTGCACGCACCCATGGCTGTCAGGTTGGGAGTACCAGCTGAGTGGCTGTACAGGCAGTCTAGAAGCAGGGAGAACTATGAATGGATGAGCAACCTGACTGGGGTCCCAAATTTGCAGCCATTTCTGCACAGCCGTAGAGACATTGACAGCATGTCCCAAATCTTTGTCTCTTTTTTGGGCTGTATCCATTTCCTTTTCATTAGAGCCAGTAAAGCTTATAAGCTCCCCAACAGAAATGTTTTAAACTTTTAAGATTTCAGGAAGCTTTGACACTTGCATGAATTTTGTGTTCCGTGTACAGACAACTGCCTCATCTACTGTTTGGCATTCAGCAATTTAATTGTGTGGAGCTTCGGAACTGGTGTAATAGTACTCGGCTGGAATAGTTGGTTGGAAAATGCTGAACATTTCTTAAATGAAATTTCCAATTTTCGAATTCAAGTCTTTTTCTTGATGGGAAATGGAAATTACTTTTACCCGCTAAGCGTGCCAAGGAATTTAGAGGCAGCAAGATGTGCTTACTAGAAATTGACTGAAGTCACAAAGTCTGAATTAAGAAATAGATCTCAGTTGGAAATTTTACAGTGTTGAAAGGTGTTTGACTACGATATTTTAAGTCATTTCCATGTAAAGTGATCCAGGAGAGAGAACTTTGCTCCTTAGAAGACTGCCATGCTACAGAGGAAGTCATACTTTTCACAAGCGAGCTTCAGATGTGGTGTTTTGATTCCATCTGTTGAAGTATAAAAGACTACAGAGGGCAGTGAAAAATTAGATCCATCAAATTTGAAATCTAAATCTAACTGAAGTTCAGATCTATTTTACATCCCTGAACCAGAGTAGGGGCTTAAAAAATTCGAAGGTTTCTACTTTAAAAAAATGGGATAATGTATTTCGGTAAGTCTAGGACAAGCAAATCCTGGACTCTTCAAAGAGATGCTATAACGCAAGTATTACCTTGTGCCAGAAACATCTTAGGAAAACAAGGAAACTAGTGTTCATTTACAATTGTAATGTTTCTGATTATAGTCTAAAGTTGACTGTTCCTCAATTTAATTTGAAAAATAGAAAATTATATTGTCTAGTCTATCTTCAGAGCAGAGGGATTTAAAACATGCTAGGACCTGCAGTATCCCAGTTTTTCCTCCATCTTACGCTCTTCAGTTAATAATTTTAGCTTTCCATCACTGCCAAATAAAAATGCATTCTTGATTTAACTAAAATTGGCATTAGTAAGCATACCTAAAACTGGCAAAGATGTTGTACATTCCAGAGCAAAAACATAATTAGCTCAAACAAATACAAGGCTAAGAACTTCATTTGGGTTTAACCCTTATGCCCTTGTACACAATAGAGTTTACATAAGTATTTGAGAAGGGCAGGCACAGACCAATTAAAGGAATATATTTTCCAAGCATCAAACCATTGTTTTCAGGCAATACACTGAAGCTCTTAAATTAATGCATATTAACTCTGTTACAGGCTCAGCAGACTTTTAGGCTCAGGAGAAGGGAAAGCAGATGAGAACACCCCAGGGGGAAGTCAGGGAGGTACTGTCTTTGAGACGCACAATCCATCTCCATGCTTACAGGGTGTCTGCGTGGTCTGGGGACCGGTGTAGGCTGCTCCACAAATCACTGCAAGGAGGGAAGGGCACCGTGCCTCTTGTTAGTCCTCTCAGAACCCTAGGGAAACGTGTGGACACAGCGAGACAGCTACAGCTGTGTTCATTCTGATGCTTGTAAAACAAAATTGAGGAGCAGACATTTTGTGGGAAATATACATTTTTTAATGTTTCTTAAAAAAGATGTTTTAAGATAGTTTAGAATTTCCCTCAGAATGAGGAGTCTAGTTTCAGGCTAGTCTTCCTCAGCAATGTTTAGTAATACACTTCATAGCCACTCATATTAGATTTCATCAGACTGCTCTTGCATAATCCGTAGCATGAACTATAGAAGGGTACCACTCATGTGCAACAATAATGTAAACAGGATCATTATCTAGCCCTAGGAAAATAAATATTCATGTTCTCTGGTTTGTTTCCCCCTGGTCTATGGTAGCTTGTTAAGGCAGGGACAGGATTTAAGTTATCAGGCTATGAACTTTTCTATGATCATTTTTCTTGCATGTATGAGTAAAGCTTGTTGTTTTCAGAAGTTTTTATGTTTCAGAAATGGTTGTTTTTTATCTCTATATAAAAGGAATTTACAAATCTGTAGTCTTGAATGGGTGGGTGAGGAAGATGTTAACTTTTTAGTCTTGAAAAAGGTCAATGTGTGCTATTGTATGGAGGGACAGAGCCAGAGCAGAGTTAATGGGAAAAAAGATGGGAGAGAAAAGGTGCAAATGAAATGAAAGTAGGAATTTTTTTTGAAGAAGAGAGATTTGAAGAAAGAGCATAGAAGCACTTCTATGAGTAGGGAAGAAAAGGAGAGATTTGTAGCAACTAGAGAGGAGCAGAAGAAGAAGAGTGCAGACTGCAACATACTTTCTGCTGAAATAAATCACCTGGATTGTGTGCTGAGAGGAGTAAAAGCTATAGTTGTGGAGGGCATGGCGGGAGGCAAAGGTGATAAAGGATAGCGGGGATTTCAAGCGTAGCATCAGTTCAGATGGAGAAACGAGATGTTAATCTAAGATGGTGGCAGAAGGAGAAGAATCAGGAGAGTGAATTTGTAGTGAAGAGTCAGTGAGGTTACGAGACTGTTTCTCCTACCATGTGCAAGAGATTTGTAGCACTAGAAGGAAAAGAGAGAAAACAAGGATCTGGAAAGCAAGTATATGTAATCCTTTAAATAGGAAGAAGACATGACCTGCTTATGTTACATTCATCCTATAAACACTAAGGATTTTCAAAAATTCACCTGAGTTAAAGTATTTAATTGTTGTTTTCCTGTGATCTATACATTAGTGACAGAATTAGCCACTTTCTCTCAGTATATCATTTAAGAGTTAAATTTACTAATAAGTGGACTAAGTACGATATCTGGAATATTTTTGTATTTATTCATCTATTCAGACTACCTAATATTTTTGGAGTTTGTCAATACATTTTTCAACCAAATTTATACGTCCTGACTGCTAATTCTGCAATATAACTCATGAAATGTCTGACATCTGAAGCTCTAGAGGGAGAGGAAGAAAACTGCTTTTAGGAGTCAGGAGCAGGCTGCTGGTAGCTGAAAATTATATCTGTGGTAGACAGTAGTGAGAGAACAGTTTTCTAGAGCATTTCATTATTGACCTATAGTGGTAGATAATGCACTCAGTTCAAAAGATGGTTTGTACTGCAACTTGTAATGTGACTGTGACTATAGCAGTTGTTTACTACAATAAACTGTTTATTACAGTTTATTACAATAAAACTCAATATTTGTGTTACTGCAAAAAAATTTGTAACAACATTTTTTCCTGTAGTTAATTCAAATGTCTCTATGTGTATGTATGTGTATATAAAAGTAAGTATGCATATGTATGCATAATGTGTGTTCATAACTATATATTTACATACACACACAAATGCATTCTGAATGAATCATGGTTCCTTTCTGAAAGTGGCTAATATTCCCTGCAAGGAGAAATGGAAAGAGGGAGCAATTTTATTGTCACTAGTCCATCTCCCAAATGAAGACCTATTTTGCGATAGACAGACAGTCTAGACAGAAAAGAAAGGCCGTTCCCATCTCTGAGTTACCAGTGTAAGGCAAGAGGCAACAGATGGATATAGGCAGGTGGGAGAGCACAGTGGGAAAACTGGCCAAGGCTGATCAACATTAGGAGTTACAGTGGTGGTCAGGATTTGAGAGGAGATTTGATGGAAGATAAGGTGGAAGTAAAACTGGGCGGACAATATTGGGACTGCAAATGTGCTGCAGAAGATGAGGGCAGAGGCTCCCGCGTCTGAACAGAAGCTCGGTTTGGAAGGAAGACTGAAACTGGCTGGGCAAAGGGACAGAATGGTGGCAGGTCCACCGAGAAACCTGGGGAAGGACAGGCAGCTAGGGGGAAGTGGGCAGAGGGAGGCAGGACACGAGGAGGAGAAAGACAGATTGAAGATTAGTGGGTCAGGAAATCTGACATAAAAAACTTGAAGAATGCAGTGTGAGAATGGAGTTAAAAAACTGCAGGAAAGGGAACAGATATGATACAATTAGGGAATTGTAGGGGATGCATCTTCTCTTAACTATCTAAGCGAGGTGGCTACGCTGACCTCTCTCTCTTGTTAGCAGAGAAAGATCAATACCTCCAAAAAGCCTTTTCACTCCTTTTCTTTCTATTGATTATAAAGAACTTGAAGATGTCCAGCTTAACCAAGATACCAAACTTTTAGACAGCTCAGTTACATGAAATGAGCCTATCTATTTTCATTACCTGCTTTGCTGTAATGGATATCTTGCATGATGTCGGTATGTAACATTCTTGCAGTTTAATAGGAAATGACATTTGATTTTGCATTTAAATTTTTCTACTTCTGAAACTATATGCTAAGTGCTCAAATAAAATACAGATGATGCAAACTGAAGATGCGATATCTTTCCGTATAGCATTCTCCTCTCTTTCCTAGATAACAGGGTTTTTTAAACTTGATGATTTCCTGCCGTTGTTTCTGAGATTGCCTGAATTTATTTGTATGCTCTTTATTACAGAAGGAGTGATTTCTACATATTTGAATATATTTCTGTGTGGAGCGCTGACATTCTTATCCACACTTCACTTGTCATTTCTAGGCCAGACGGTTAATATGATTTCCTACTATGAGCTACTTACTGTGTACAGTTTTCACGTGTGTTGCAGTAAGGCAGTATAACACAGCGCAGAAATGAATTACGGAAGAGCTGATATTAGATGAGAGTTGCTGAGTTTTCTTAGGTGAAGTCAGTAAATATATAGTGTAAATATGTTCCTGATAGTGGTAAAAAGAAATACGGGTTCTAATATTCTACATATTCCAATATTCTACATAGTCTAATCCTATCCTTCTCATGTGAATAGAGAAAAAAACATGTACGTTTGTGGATAATATCAAAAGAGGAGGGACTGCAAGCCTGGAGAGGAGGGATTAGCATTCCAAATGACAAACTGGGAAAAATAGAGAAAAGACTACAATGACTTAGTTAGGACTATTTGACAGCGTCTAGATAGGACCAAGAGCTTTTCTCCAGGAAAAGACTGAGGTCTGTAGTGGTTCCCAAGCTGGGTGTTTATCAACAGTGTCCTGCTTTTGCAGAGAAAGCTGAGATTGCGCTTGGATGTGTAGCCCCCCAGGTGCAAGAGGTAGGCTCTGCTGTGCTCAGTGCTGGACACTGTACTTCAAGAAAGATGTGGGTTACCTTTAGGAAGTCAAGAGGAAAGTTACAAGAGTAGATAGAGGTCTAGAAAACAGTTATGAGAAAATACTGGGAAAAAATGTGATTGTTTAACCTGAAGTAGACTAAGGGAGAACTTGATAAAGAGTCTTTAGCTATATAAAGTGCTCCTGCAGAAGTGAAGGGAATCATTTATTCTCTTTATCCCGTGTGGACAGAATGAGAAGTCGTGGGCTTAAAGTACCACATGATGGTTAAGGTGAGACATGAGAAGAGAGTTTCTAAGGTTAGGAACAAATTTGTTGGGAAGATTGTAGAGACTCTGTATTGAGTATCAAGAACAGCACAGACAAATATCAGGAAAGATATAGGTGTTCAGTAGCCTACCTGGAATATAGGATATGGAATAATAACCTGTCAACATCCCTTTCTGGTATATCTTTCTTTGATTAAAGCTGAACTGAGAAAGCAAAAGCCCTGGGCTGGGCAACTGATCTCAACTGTAAGATGTAATAAAATAACCTAGGGCTTGGTCCAGGAAAGTGCTGAATAGCCACGGCTGCTCTTACTGACTTTACCTGGAGTGGAAATAATGTAGAATTTCAAGGACCGGGCTGTAAGCATTGAATTTATTTTAACTTTTAATGTTGCTCGATTTTTGTTGCCTTGACTCCATTTTTCCTTCAGCCATGACTCCTCTCCTCGCTGTTATGAAACTGTACATAACAGTCTGTCTGGGAATTTTCAGCCCTTGATAAAAGTTGTACCAAAAGAGTTTTTTCAGTGGGTTTCAATTTTTAAGCTGCTCAGATGCCTTTCCCACAATGGTATTTACCTGCCTTTTTGCGTTCTGGGCAATGTCCCAACCATTACAGTAGTACTTGAATTTGTGGATGTGTCTTTAGACACACAACTTGAAAGTATAATAGAAGAGGTGATTGATACACACAATGTGAACCTATAGCTGTTGAGAAAATTTAGCCTCGGAAACTCCAAAGGAGTAAGATTTCCAAGAGAGGGATATTTCAGAGCTACTGATTGAATTGTTGAGGACTGGTATTTTCTTGACATTTGGGAATGACCCAAGTGGGATTACTACAAAGAGAGAAAAAGTAGGAGGCTTCTGTGATGAACAGGTTATAACAAAAATCAGTGTTCCTAACAGAATGGCAAAAAGCTCACCTGCTTTTACAGAAAAAAATATTTTTATTAAATTCACAGAACTTTTTGACAGAAAACTTTCAATATAAGGATTGTATTTTTCTGTGAAAAAAATCACAATAAATATTCATTGGTTGGATGGTCTGTTCTCATCAGCATTTCTACCAGTTTCTCTCACATCAGCACTAGAATCTGTCTTTGCTGTACTGCTCTTTTTGGGAATGCTTCTCTGTTTGGTGTGCTTAGGAGTATATCTGCTGCTTGTTTCTGAGTCTAGCCATTATTTTTTAATTTTTCAGCTGAAATTTTGAGCACGACATTTGTATTGCCAGTGTTGTAGAATTCCCTCAATGCTCTGCTCTTTGGTGTGCTATCATCAGAGGGGAACGACATTGAGAAGACGTTCCCCTGAGTGGCGGTAAGGACTACAAATGCAGCAAGGACTCCATACCAGGTTAGGCCTTGGCCAGAACAGGGGACAGCAAGACATTCATTTTTCAATTCTTTTCTTTTATGAGTGAATTTTATCCTAATGAAAAAGAAGAAGCTATCAGTACTGCAGGGTGAAGTCACTTCACCTAGACAAAGGTCTAGAGGGCAGCAACGTGTTTCCTTTGATTCTGGTACTGCCGTTTCCGTGCGAGGAGCCAGCTTCTTTACCGAGTCAAACAGGGTCTGAATGTAACCCCTTGTCAAGGCATGGCCTGATGCATCCGTTTACTCTACATAAGACCCCAAATAGTGATCAGATAGAAACATGTGATAGATAGAAGCAGATAGAAACAGCATGTGATTCTTACCACCGTAGAAGCGTTTAAGTTGGGGATTCAAAGGCAAAAGACGGTCTATTGCTCAGCCTCTTCTCGGTCTTGTTCTGCAGGGAATACTTTTTAACACAGCATGTATTCAACCTGGAGAATTCAGAGTTCCAGGAGATCACTGACGCAGGTAATTTAGACGGGGCGTTTAAGGCGTCCATAATTTTACAACTATCAAAAAATTATGTTGTGAACGAATAATTAAATGAAAATATTCTTTTCTATCCTTAGAGTTACCAAATACCTAATGCTATGAACAGGTCTAGGGGGAGACTGTAGTTGGTAAATTAAAAAAAAAAAAAAAGGAGAGGTAAAATAGATAGTCTTACTGGCTTTCTCCTGTCCTAAGTTTCCTGTGTTCTTTCTTCCATAATACAATAAGACACTGCAGACACCACATTTCTGGGGATTACCTTTCTTGGGGTTGAAGCCTTTGGCCTCATTCTTTTCCTCACAGTTAAAGTGTTCATAAGCCCCTGGAAAGACACTGTCTGTCATGTCTTGTTGCTTAAATATTGTGATCGAGCCTGTGAATAATCTCAAACTGTTTTGACGTGTTCATAATAGCTTTTGTTCTACTTCCGTACCAATACATTTCCATTGCTTAAAGACCCCTTAGCATGGGGTGTTACAACTTTGACGTGATATGTAATACTTTGATCAGAAGTGCTAAGGGGAAATCAGACCGATACCTTTAAGTTTTGTGCTTGATAATGACATTTCAGAAAAATGAAAATGGCTCCTCTGTGGCAAACAATATTATTAGACCTTTCCTGGGTGCTTTTTCTCTCAGGCTTGCGTTTTTCAGCCTCTGGTGAAAGTTGTTCAAAAGTGGTCAGTGGAAGCACTGGTACCCTGCAGAGTGACATTTCCCTGCGTGGTGTTTGCGGTTGTTCCTTGTGCAGTGAAGGTTGTGTTAACACCAGATGCCAATCATACACCACCAGTGGATTTGCAAGATTATAGGACAGGAAAAAAGATGAAGGTTAAGCACAGGGCACAATAGAGATTACTTATGGTAATGAATTGTATAATTTTTCTAGACAGATCTGGATTAATGTTTATCCCAGGCAAGAGATTACTGTATGTCTGATTCTAGTTGTAAACAGACATTATTAAACAGAAGGTTTATGTTCATGAAATGCGACTATGGGTGTTAAAGCACTTATGATTTATTATGTGCAAAGAGAAAAATTAACCTGTTCATCTGCTATAGTACTAGATGCACTGTGGATTTTTGCATAATTTGGATGGCATCTGCTCCTTTGGAATACAAATAACTAGTGAAATGAGAAAGATTCTCCTCTTATTTACATTGATCTAGTGCCCTGCGCTGCAGAGTTGCTGAGGCAGGGTAGCCAGCAAAAGAAGAGTCTTGTATGCTTTTATAAAGCAATAATATTTATATTTGTGATATTTGCTGGCAAAGTATTTTTGCTTATGAATCTTTAAGGTTTTTTCTTTACAGTCAGAGAAAGTGTATGCTAAATTCACAGAACTTAACAAGTGATGACCTAATTTGAGTTTCCCAGGGGATTTTCCTTTCCTGGAAAACATAATACTTAGAGAACTTTCAAGTTATAGATATATAAATACACACACGCGCGCGCACGCGCACATACCTATATTTTTTTTATCTATTCTTCACAGAATTTATGTCACAGTCCATTTTTCTCTTGTTTTATTGCATCACTGCTGCTTAGCGGAAATGGGACGTAGATATGACATTCACTTTTTTCATACTGGCACACTTTGCTAGTTAAGTAACCACAACTGAGTCAGTTACTTGTGTGTGTTTTAGGTGAGATGAAAAGTAGCTGTAAACTATAAGCAAACTCCCAAACTGGTCTGCCTTCATTGAGTAGGCATTGCAACTTTATTACTTGCTAACAAGGAAATCTTTGCTTTCACTGTGAAAGCAAAGAAAAATTACAGTTATCAGAATCTGTTCATTCTATTTACAAACTGTATTTGTAGCCAGATGATTTTTGCGTAATGCCATTTTAAATTACCCATTTAACAATGATGGATGATACAACTGTGCTGGTTTTTTTCTCCACTTTGTAACTAATCTGTCTACTTATAGATTATATTGGACAGGTTACTGATGGTTTGTTTATAAAATTCATTCACATACATGAGAAATTTGTCTATTAAATATGACTGACATCAGAGAGACTTCTCAGATAAGTAAAGATACTCTTGTATATTTGCAAAATCATCCCTCTATGTAAAAAACACAGGAATGTAGAATGAAAATGCTTGGAAATATTACAAGATGCAAACTATGTTGAGTGAATTAGACAATTTAAGCAGTTAAAGTAGATCTGAAGCGCGTTATGCATTGTAACAGATATCATAGCTTTACTAATAAGAAGTTTTGAATGCTCAAATTAAAAAAAGTTGCAACCTTGAATTTCAGTCAAAACAATTCATATTGCTTCTCTATATTTCTTCGTTATATTTTACATATGATAGAGAAAACATGTATTATATAGTGAGAAAACTATAACCTCAGCATTTGTAGTATTTTGCCAAATCTATCAAGTTTTGTAAAGGCTGTGAAGTGTGGGTTCTCAGTTAAAGTTTGGAAACAAATTAATTCAACAGTAAAAGTTTGTGTGGGCTTGTTTAATGATTCATACAAGTAGTTTTAAAAGTAACGTATCGTCTTAACCACTCTGCGCTTTTGAACATATGCCTGAAACACTGGCTGCAGATTAGAGAGCTTTAAGGAGCCCAGGGTGGATGGATGAACTGCGCTGCTGAAAAGTTTGTGCAGTGAAGCATTGTATTTTGGGAGCCTATAAAACGTACAACTGCGCTCTTTTCTTTGCTGATGTTGGCAGACACCTATAAGTCATTAAGATGACCTCCATCTTCCAAAAAGAGGTAAAGGTAGAAATGAAGACACATTTCTGTTATCAGTCTACTGTGGGTCGTTAAGTTGAACCAGCGTTATATTTTGCTCTGAAATACGCGTGGTCTTGACATGGTGTTTAACAGTGTTAAGCTTATTGCTGCTGAGCTAAACATGTCTGAAGCGAACGATGACCCTCACGTCTTTGTGATAGCAAAATGTCTCCCTGATGTGATCCCACAGACTTGGAGCATTAAGTTAATTTTCCCCTGGATTTCTGAGCGGCGTCCTTTTTACCCGGCGGAAACCTTGTGAAGAATACAGCTTTTGACCGAATGACAGAACATGGAGAGTGAAATTAGATGCATTAAATTAGAATATGACAAAAAGCCTATCTAAATATTTGTCACAATGCTACTTAGGTGGTGTAGCGTCCAACCCAGGAAGTGAAAGGAGGCTGCTGGTGGGACTTAATAGACTGAGGACTAAAAAAATTGGGGAAAAAAATTAGTAAATCGTCCAGATTCTTAACAGTCTTTGAGGACATGGTTGAGGGAATTGAGCAGGCTGTTATACTTCCAGGGTTGGTGATCCCTCTCATGTAATCTCAGGTTCTTTTCTCGTATTCACTTAGTGCAGAATTAACCGTTACAAACTTTTCCGTATCGCTTGCAGAAATAGTGCTGTTATTTGACCGCTAGAGGATGTATAATACATTTGTTTATGGGAAGTATTAAAAGAAGACGAACGACTCCTTCTCCACGATAGAAACACCACAGAGCAAACAAACGAAAACTCAAACCCACAAAACGCAAAGAAACAAAAAAGCCAATGCAAACGCTTAGGCTATTACATTTTCCAGTTTGTAGCAGAACGTTAACTAGATTTCCAGAGGGCAAAATAATGATTTTAATGAAAACTAACATTTATAATTAGTAGTCAGTTAAACAGAAAGAAATCAAGATGTGCAAGTTGTTTTGGCCGCCTGTGTTAGTTAAATATGTAACAACTGTTTAAAGTAGGAGAGCAAATCACCGGCTTACAATTTTCTGCTCAAAAAGTTTTCATTAGAAAATTATAAATTGTATGTACAGCATATGATGTTTACCTTTCTTTTTTGATTTCTGTTGCAGCAGTCTAAGGGAGAGTGTGACTATGATAGGGTTAATCCAGCTACATAAAAATCCATGCTGTGTATGATAGTAGTAAAGCTTGTGATCCCTTGATCTTTGATTAGATCCAAGCTAGTAAATATCTTGTGTTTAATCAGAATGAGTTGTTCTGCATGTAGTATAAGTCACCTTCACAGATGGGATGTAGCATCAGAGTTGTTCGTGAATATTTGTTTTAATCCCTTCTAGAGCAGGCATGCTTTATGTTTCTTTGTTGTAAATCAGATTCGAGCAACTAAGTACCAGCATGAAGGAAAGACATTTACTTGCATTTAGGAATAGGACAGTATGACAACATTTTTTTCCTCTTTAAAGAAAAATATAACTTATTAGAATCTTAAAAAATATTTTATACTATTCCCTAAACATAACTAATAGACAATAATTGCTTCTTTCACATTGGGATACAGATACAATTATTTAGAATTTTGTCTTAAACTATTCATACACATTCCTAGCTTAACAGACTATAAATATACAGAGACTAAGATTTATTATGGTAAATATTTGCTCCTTATTATTCTGTATTAAAAAAATAATTAAGTAGAATTGTAGCTATTCTGTGTGCTGGTAAACTGAAATTCTTCAAACAGTATCGGTAAAGCTAATCATTTTGTATAGTATGTCAGCGTCCTGTTTACCCAAATCTGTCATAAGTGCCTTCTGATACATCTTCCTTTGACGTAGAAAAAATTTAAAATGAGAGGACTCTGTGCTGTGAGATTTTGTATGGAATATAGATTTTCTGTGATCCTAACTTCCTGGTGATAACTAGACGACCTGTAGTTAAATGCACCTCAATTTCTCTCTCTTATTTTTCGTAACTATCATACGGAGCCTTCTGTGCTCAGAGGTGTGATTAGATTTAACCTGCCGTCATATCTGAAGAACGTTCTGTACAACATATTATATATTGAAAGAGTTATATATGGAGATAATAGGTCTAAGTGTAATAGATAAATTAGATATATGTGTAAGTTGCTGTCATGCCAAAGTTAATTCCTGATTTTTTATGTTTTTAACAGGAAGACTGGAGAGCCCCCACTAATAAATGGCTGGATTCCTTTCCTTGGCAAGGCTTTGATTTTTAGAAAAGATGCTTTCAAATTCTTATTGGATCAGCAAAAGAAACTTGGAGACATTTTCACTGTACATATTGCTGGTGAGAAATATTTTACTATTTTACCATGTCTCTTATATTTCCATCAGTGGAGTTAAATACTAATTCAAATATTTAGTTTAGAATCTTACTGATCTTAAAACCTTTCCTTGTAGCATAGGCCAATGAAAATGACTTAAATTCAAATGTGTTATATGTGTAATAAATATGTACAGTATAAAATTATGAGCGTGTATATTTATGTACAGCTATAGGTATATACCCATATTGGAAAAATGTGTAGACATATAATGTATGAACGTAGCTTTTGCCACCACATAAAATTACAAATGTGTGTATTGTTTTTTTTCTAAAGAAGGGAGAACTAACATCATCTTGACACTGCACAGAAAAATATCAGATTAAATTTAGAAAACACTAAGAAAAAAAGTGCAGAATATGTTCTCACACATTTTACAACTGGTTGACAGGAACACAAGGGAATGAATGACACATTGACTCAGTGATACAATCAGGACTGGAACACAGTGACTTCCTATTGCCAGTCTCTTACTCTAATCATGCTTGCTGAAAATAGCAATATAATAAAGTATGATATAACTTTGATGCTTTCTGTATATGTAGTTATATTACTACGCTAGTTTGAATACAAACATTTAAATGATTTCACTTAGACACTTAGATCTAGAAGAAAAATATAGAATGAAACCTGAATCCTGAATGAAACCTTTATATATATGTGTGTGTGTGTGCGTGTGTGTGTGTATGTTTCAAATAGCACAATATACTTTTTATTAAAATCATTTTAAAATCAAATACTTTCCTCTGTTCAGAAAAAGACAAGCTCTTATTAGTACAGGTGGACGTAGTGAGTCTTTTTCACCTCTGCAGGCTGATATCCTTGTTCAAGTGATCAGTACTACAGTTGCATTAATTAGGACTTTAGAGGGAAGGCTATCTCACTTTTAGCTATTCCTATATTTTAGAGAAATTCAAATAAAAGTGTGAATTATGACGTTTGCTCTGTAGTTTCTTGGCGATAGCATTGGCTTTATTTTTCCATCTAATTAATATTTTACAAAAAAAATAATTTTCCCCAAAAATCAATGAAGTAAATTGCAGGCAGTGTGTTAATTAATAAAATTTTTCTTCCTGTTACAAAATGTGTTCTGTTTTCCTATGAAAGAGCATTTTTAAAAATTACTAAATGTGTGATTTTTCTATTCATTCCTTGTTTTCTTTTGAAACTGACATGTTCAGGTTTTTTCCCGTCTTGAGAGTGAATTCAGTCTACCTACAGGATGAACTTCTGTTAAAATACAGTATTTTTTATTGTTAATGTACCTTCACACTATATACAGTAATTGCTTGTTAGGAATAGAGATTAATAATAATTGTAATTCAAAGACTTAGTACATTCATAAAGCTAATACAGTCATAATTCATAATCCCTGATGTATTTAATCAAGTGTTTATTTCTCTTTCTCGTCTTTATTCTTTTACATAAGATTGTGTTTAGAGATTTGTATGTTTAAGCAATCTATGACTGTAATTTAGTTTAGCAGATTTCTATTTGCATGATAAACAAAACTGCACTTTAACTTGTCTCCCCATGTTTTAGTATTTTGAGAAAGCTGTCGCTGATAAAGAGTGAGATAAACGGAGTGAGTTATTGACATCATTTCAGCCTTATATGGGGAAATCTTTGATTTTGTGAATTTGTCGTATCAGAGATGATAGTATTTTAAATTTACTTTTGGATATATTCACTTCAGTATAAAAATATTGACCATCAAGACTTCACCAAGGCGAAACAGTTTCCCATCCACAACTCAAAAAAAAAGGAGAAAAAGCTTAGTACCTCATATTATGTCCCGATACCAAGACATACAGGATTTCTAGATGTCTTAATGATTTGACAAAGACAATGTTTGTATGTGCAGCAAACATAACATAGCCTGTTGTATATGTACTATCATTACTTCACCCCCCTGGTGAGTAACTAGAGGTCTTGTCAAAAAATTCTATCAATATATATTGTTCTAATTATTGGTTCTCAAACTAGTTCATTTGGAAAATGTGGAACGATGCTTGGAGTTTCTGGCTTTGCCCCGTACCGGTAATGCGATTTCGCTGATTGTACTTTCCCATGTGATGAGCAAATGATTGTCATACCTAAAAGTTACAAGGGACATGGATGTCATCTTAATAAAGAAATTAAAAAGCACATCTTTCTATGAGAAACAATGTAAATTCCTGACCTGTCGTAGAAAATAGTTCTCTAATTGGTTTTGTGTGGTGGTGCAGCAGAATCGTTTTCCCCAGACGTCATACCGGCGAAGCACTACTGTACATCATTGTCAGCAGTTCAGCAGAATCTTCCTAATAAGAGGACGATTACGTAAATGTGATAGTCTTCAAAAAAAAAAAAAAAGAAAGGAAGGAAAAGAAAAAGAAAGAAAGAAAAGGAAAAGAGGGGAGAGAGAGGGAGTGCGTGTTGTTCTTAGGTGATAGTACTTCCAAACCCAACCTTTCTACTTGTTAAGGACCAGCAACATATAGGCAGCCAGCTAGGTAAGAACTTAAAGAACTTGAACAGTTTTTTCATTCTTTCTCAGCATAAAACTTCATTTCTTTCTCCTGATATATTGCTAGGAATGATGCTGCATTTTACCACACTATCTATGAGACTAAGTAAGTCCACTTTTTAATAAAATAGTCTGTCTTACACTTTTTTTGCTAAACACGTTTCATGATAATAAGTAATGCTAATAAGTCATGATAATAAGTCATTCCTTTTTTTTAATCATAATATACCTACAGTAACATATCACATTTTTCTGTCTTAGGCAAAAAGTAATTTACATTAACTCCTTACAAAGCTGAAGTCTGCTGCAAGCATTACTGAAATTACATCTATCATTATATGCCATACGAAATGCTTGTCTTTCATCATTAACATTAAAAAGATCTAGAATGCATTATTAGAGTAATTCCTTTACTATCATACAAATACTAGGTTCTGTGCTAGGATTTACCAAAGTGGACAGTTTTCATATTTTCCACATCAATCTTGTATTTCTAGGAGGCTGTGTAAACTAAATGGAGATAATCAGGATATTTGCAGCATGGTTGTAAGGCAAATTGAAGGATTGGAAAAGGAAGTGTAAGTTGTCTGTATCCATACTGAAAAAAATCAAAGCACTTTTTATAGAAACGAGTATAGATCTACTATTTTGACTTATTTCTATGGTATTAAATATGATAGCTCAGTACAGTAAACAGGGTTTTGAAGTGTGACATTTCTATATGGGCATATCTACCTGCTTTTTCTTTACAGAGGGACTTTTTCTTTCCAAGAGGGAAAGGCTTGGTTTCTCTATAAACAGTTTCAATATTTAAAGTTTCCTGATTTGGAGAGCTTATGATCTGCCTCAAGTTTGGGTTGATTTGGCAATTTACCTTTACCTACAGTCAGATAGAAACTCACGAGCATCAAGATTTTGGTTTGTTTCAGAGAAGACTACTTTTAAGAGTTAGTTCCTGGGATCAGCTGCAATGGAAAGTCATGAGGGGAAGCTGCGTTTTAAAACGCTGAATAATAACTGGAAAATTTAGGAAATACTTGCATTTATCTTTTACTGGAAAGTGGCATAGCTGTGTGGGGCCTCTGTGTGCACCTGTGATTGTGATTGCTAAAGGCTGCCCTTCCTACTCTTACAATACAACTTTCTAACTGCAATTAATTAGTCTAGGTTGGTCTTTTTCTACTTAAGAGAATTGAAATTAGGTTCTCTGGGAGAAACGAGCTGCCTTTGTTATAGAAAGGTTCAACTTTTCTGACTATATAGACATTTAATAAATGCAGTAATAAAGGTATTTTGTTTTATGTGTATATATACACTGTTGACCTGCAGTGATGTGGTCTGGAGGCTGAATTCGTTCCACAAAATGAATTACATTCTGGTACATACTTACTTTTTACTCACAGGAACCTGATGAGAATAATAAAAATTGTGACCTGGGGTATTCTTGTTTATCAGAGGTTTTCTTTTCCAAAGTTTGTAATTGTGCTATCATAAAGTGAGTTTTGATTAAAATTATTATTAAAATAGTTTGTATGTCTGAAAACTCGTTTTCTGGAAATCATTTTCTTACTTAAAAATGATAAGAATTGATGTGCGTTTGCTAAGTGTCTGATTAAAGATCACAAAGAAACTCATATTTTGCATCAGAAATAAGCAGATGGTGGACAGATGGTTTAAATTAATATTAATTAAAAATCTTAACTTAAATTGTTTACCCTGTAAACGCAAAGTTAGGGAGCCAGCTTTCATCTTTAGGGTTAATAACACTCCAAATCTATTTATTAAAAATTGCTCCAATGGGCGTTCTTTCCAAGCTTTGATCACAAAGATGGTAGTCTCAATAAAGAGCATGAAAGTGTGTGAAAGCTGGAGGGAGAGGAGTGCAAAAAGAGAGCAATTCTAGGACTCTAGCAAAGACGTGGAAAGATCCTGCAGCAGTTGAGACCAAAAAATTTCTATCAGTCTCTGTGATTTGGGAAGGAAGAAATGGTCAGAAAAGAGGACTGGGAACTGAGGATCTCAGGTTTAGCTCTTTGCTCTGCCAATTTCTTGCTGTATATATTCTTAAAAAAAATATTTATGTCTATGGTTTTTTTGTTACAGTAAAGCAAACTCTACGAGTAGCTTAAAAAAATCTCAGACACTGTTGACAAAAAAGGGGGTCGAATTCTGTCTTAATTTGTGTTTCCTTACTGATTCATTGGGATTGCAGTGGATGTAATCAGGGCGAAAATTATGCCAGCTGGTTATTGCAAAGAAAGTCCAGAATGCGCCCATATTTATCACAGAGCAGTGTGAGTGTATACAAGTCAGAACAGGGAATAACTATGATAATTCAAATATCACTATATGGTAACCATGGATACTTGTTGACATTTTTAGTGGTAGTGACTACTTTATCTCAGGACATCTGTCACAGAGCCAAATTTGGTCCTAGTTAAGCATATAGTGTTCCCATTAAAATCAGAGGAGATTTTGTCCCTTTAGTGAGACAGAATTAGACTGTGAGTGCTGTAAGCTTTGATATTTTTCCGGGTTTATAGCTAGGATATTCCACAGAGTATGTGTACATTTTGATGGGTATCCTTTTTCCCTAATGTGCCTGTCCACCAGTTAAGAATCAGGAAGTCTAAATTTAGGCTTAACATGGGAATCATCTATAAAGACTTAAGATTTAGTTATGCTTTAGGAGTATTAACATTTTGATTCATGATAGTTCACCAAAATGCGCTTTATTATTAGTTGACTTAAAGCTTGGGGGGAAACCGCAGAATTTTTCTTGCATGGGCAACTTTAAAAGGCGTCAAACTGGATGTAATTCTGTTCCTTTGTGCACGCAGCTGAAGGTAGTACTACGCTATGTGATTAAGCACAGCAGGAAGCATAGGAAGTTGTCAGTGCATTCTGACACAGTGCATGACAGTGCTAGGGGAGGGTGTACCCCAAAGCAGGACACGTTTTAAAAACAATAGCCGACTCCATTGTAAGCTATGGCTTCCAAATCAGATCTGGGGGTATTCATTTTACAAATTCTTGATAAAAAGGTAGCAGAACTTCAGGAAAAAAGTAGTCCTGAGAGGGTCTTTAAATGCTGGGGGGTTGCAGGGTGAGTCACATAACAAGGGCTCCTCCAGCGGAGAGGCTGTATGTTGCTGGAGTCCCGTGCTTGTCCAAAATGCTGCTGACTACAGCAGGCTCTGGAACGAGCTCAACGTCCCGTTGAAGCTGTAACCAGCTGCCCTTGCCCGCTGGGTCTCTGTGTCATCTGCTCCACAAGAGGCTACCTAGGAAACGTGCTTCCACTGCCGTCCGTCCCTTTCGGTTCCCTCTGGTCAGGTGAAATGGGTGTGTTTCTTCCTGCTATTAAAAAAATACAGTTTTCAAATGGTGCTGTGACTCCATATTTATTTTCAGGAGTTACACCAGTTTATTAAATGCTTTATTCCAGAGAGACATAATTACAGGTCACCCACTGTTGTCAAAAACAGTAGATGAGTCTACACTGGAATGGCTTCGTGCTGTTTTTAGAAGAGCCATAGAAACGTACAGAGGTAAAATCTGCATCCCGACAGAAGGAATCAATGTTGTCTCTTTTCCAAGGCAAAATAAAATGTGCTACATATTAGGTTTTTCTTCCTTTTTTTGTTTTAATGCAGATTTCTTTACAAATCTTTGCTTTCGGAATTTTCTGTGTGTTTAGTACGTGGCACAGACATCGGCTATGTGTAATTTTTATTACTTCTGAAAACGTCACCAGATTACAAAAGTGCTTGTGTCTGTTTTTTTCTTTTCTTCTATTCAGGTAGATATATTACCTTTATCATGGACCCATTTCAATATGTCTATGTCATCCGAAATAGCAAGCAACTTGAATTCCATGAATTTGCTAATAAAATGGCTTCCAAAACTTTTGACTACCCAGCCCTGTCTAAAGCCAAATTCCCAGATCTTAAAGAAAACCTACATAGAATCTACCAGTATCTACAAGGCAAGCCTTTGGATATAATTTCTGACCACATGATGAAAAATCTCCAGGATATATTTGAATGGAAATGCTCACAAGCAACAGATTGGGAAACAGAAAAAATGTACAAATTCTGCTGCTCTGTAATGTTTGAAGCCAGTTTTGTAACACTATATGGAAGAGTTCCTGCTGCAGATGGCCACAAAGTTATTAGTGAAATCAGAGACAAATTTATCAAGTTTGATGCCAGCTTTCCCTATTTAGCTGCAAACATACCAATTGAGTTGCTAGGAGCTACCAAGAAGGTTCGGAAGGAGCTTATACATCATTTTTCACTTCAGAACATGACAAAATGGCTGGGAGGGTCAGAAGTGGTCCAAGCCAGACGAGATATATTTGAGAAATATGAGCTGCTCGGAGATTATGACAAAGCAGGTAGGAAACTTATGAATGATTGCTTGTCTAAAATAAAATAATTTACTATAGACCTTTGAAATAAAAAGGCAAAATGGCGACCTTGAAATTTTTTTATGTTCTTTCTAATTGGCTAATGATAAAATGTTTTACTCTGAAACAACCCTCTATGATAATTGATTTTTTTTTTGTGCTGAGGTGGTAAAACAAGATACTTAATGGTGATAATGAGGAAGATTATAACTGAGCTGCATTTACTCCCCTTATTCCCCCCACCCCCCCGACATTACATTTCAAACTATTCTCATTAAGCAGAAAATTAGACTTCAGAAGCCTATTGGTCCTCATTAGCATTCACTGATCCTTGGCTGGGTCTGTGTCCTAACATCTTTTAATTAGCACACTGCAAATCTAATCAGTGTAATAAACGCTATTAATCTTCCTTTTCACTTATTTTCTCCCAGCACATCATTTTGCCTTCCTGTGGGCCTCTGTGGGAAACACGATTCCAGCTACATTCTGGGCCATGTATTATCTTCTGCGGCACCCAGAAGCTCTTGCAGCGGTGCGTGACGAGATTGACCATTTGCTGCAGTCAACAGGTCAAAAGAGAGGGCCTACGTATAACATCCACCTCACCAGAGAACAATTGGACAACCTGGTCTACCTAGGTAATTTATTTTTATCTGTTATGAAGAAAAGAGGGTCTCTCCCTGCAAACTCAGTTTATCACTCATTTCTGTTTACTGAGAAGGTGGAGGACACAGCTGCCTAATTGACATAATAACACCCATTTACATCAATTATAAATTATGTAGTTTATAGCTGTAGATACTCTCATTGCATGTAAACATTAAAGCCTAGGTAATTAACTATGCAAGGTATGCAAAAGGCTAAATCGAAGCTTTGCAATAATTTGAAAAAAAGTTGATGCCTATTAAGTTGTTTGATTCTGAGCATCTGCCGAAGTGTTAATGCATTTCAAATACTTCTATATGGTGCTGCCAAGAAAGACCCTTCCTGAAATTAAAGTAACTGCAAATTTTAACTGCAAATATAATTTTTTCACAAGCAGTTCCTTTCCATTTCTGTCTTAACAAAACCAAAACACTTTTAAAGCAGGCTTCAGTTTAGCTATGTCTCTGAACTAAACGTAGGAAGGTAAAGCTTTACAGGTTAGAAAATGTGCTTTCAATATTCACCAAACTACCTTAATTCAAAACAGAGAGCTCCAAATGAGAGCTTGGGCTTTCAATTCTAGATCAGTGGTTCAAATGGCCAGTTGCCATTAGAAGTTATTTTACCCAGGAGCTGGATAGGCCTTCACAGCATCAGTTGATGGTTTCGTTTTATTTCTTAGTGCGCAGGCAATGGCAAAATGAACACTAAAATTAGACTAGGTAAGGAGAGAGGACAATTTTCATAGATATTCCTAGCAGGTAGGTACCTAACCTTTAAGCCTCTGAAAATATCCGTAGGTAATATTAGCAGGATAGACAACAGCTGAATGAAAACATAAAGGCTGCAGATTCGTTCTATTTTGAATAATAAAGCCAGCCTCCTGTTAGGACTGAGCTCATGTCTACATGTTTGCTAGCTCGTGGCCTGAACTGACGTCCCACTCTTAAAGGCAGCTGCGTCAAGACAGAGCAGTGGAGCAGTACAGAGACGCTGCTCTACGGTGGCTGCTTTGGATATAAATAATAACGGTTATTCTCCAGGAATGTCTAACGTGATATATGTATCAAGACCTTTGTGTTCAAATTTGAATTGATTATCATAACACAGCTCTAACTAATGCTGGTTACTTTTTGTTAGAGCATTAGTGTTTATCCTACAGTCCTATAGTGTGAGTCTAGTAACCTGGTTTCATCTTGAGTCACAACTGTTTTTGGTGAAGATTTACCTCTAATTGACAGAGAATGCTTTTGATGATGGGGAAGATATCTGGCGACAAGGACACTTCTTAAGAATAACATGATATTCTAAGTATTTATGGTGCTTTTTAGCACCTCACTCAAGTAAAGTGACTTCACATCCAAGTTAGTAGCCACCTGGAAATAATAAAAAAGAAAGTGTTACCAGCAAAAGAAAAAGATCATTAAGAAGATCAAGAGCAAATTTATTTTGTATTTGGAGACAGAAATGGGAGTGGCAAGGAAAAAAAAAAAAACAAAAAGCCCCCCAGAAACATAGGCATGAGGAAAATGAAAGCATACATGAGTCCGAGATGTCCATTTTTCAGGTTTAAAATGTTGTTTAGCTTTTTAAAAGTGATGCAGTATGACAAGGAATTTGTGAGGTGACTATTTCATTATTTGTATCCAGTGCTATTAAGGTATCAAACAAGTCAAAGTACCTTACTAAAACCATCTGGTGCAAAATGGTATGAAGTGAACAGTTTAAAACATTAACCGTGTCATCCCCCTGATGCTCCTTGAACTCTTAAAGTACCCTGTAAATTTTTGATTTATGTGTTGAGGGGAAAGTGCCATATTCTACCTTAAAATATTCTTTTAGCACTTTTGCTAAGTTTTATAATTGCATTGAAGTGAATGTGATGTGAACAGAAGCTAGATTTCAATTTTTCTAGCACTTAAGTCATAAAGGACTGGATACTATCCCATAAAAAAAAAATAGAAAAAAATATGTACCATAAGTGAATTAAATTCATTCTTCAGTGAAAAGGGATGTTTTGTTAATGGATAGATAGGAGGGACAAAGGTCCAGGTTGTACTGCTTGAACATCAAACATTCCCAGTATCGGCACTTGCAGTTTGTGTGAAAAAAGAACATTTTGGGTGACCACTGCCTTTGCACTAATAGCGTTCTAACCAAAACGTGTGAGAATGAGCTTTTCATCTTTCTTCTCCGCCTCTACCAACCCAGAGCATGCAAAAGTGGGAATTTGTGTCCCTGCTCTTGAGTAAGACAGACCAGGTGGGATTCTTGTATGTTTATCACCTTGTCATCTCATTCTCCTGTTTTAAGTGCTCTGATTCTCCGTCCTCTTTTTGGCCAACTCTAACAAGAGCCTTTTTTTGGATTCCTCATGCTTTGGAGAACAAGCAAGAATTGCTAAAAAGCCTTTCTCAAGAAGTAGCATTGTTATTGTGATCAGATTCTTTTGGTCTAGGGAACAACATGTCCTGATTTACTTCTAAATTCAAAGTACAGGTGTATGACTAAAAAAAATAAAACCCTTTCAACCCACAACAATTACTGGCTCTTTTCACAAAACTGTGGCCCCGATTATTTTTTTTTCCCTATGGCATTTCTAGGGCAGCACTTTTTTTGTTCTATCTACGTAAGACTTTTTCAGAAACCAAAACAGACTTACTTGTGTGAGCAGAGTAACATATATTGTTGGTCGTTAAGACTTGCAGTGGAGCTCTAACATGGTAAACGGTACATGAGAATGGTCTGTCAGTTTTATGGCTATAATGGAAATGCAAAAGGTAAAGCAGAAATATACTTAGTGTGTGTTTAATTCTCGGCGTGATTGGTTAGTTTGTTTGTTTAATATTAGTTCATTCATTTAGATTGTGAAGTATTCTTGCCTCAGGTCATTGCTGAATTCCAGATATTTCCTGCAAAAACAGCGCAGCTTGAAAAACCATTTCATATACATGAAAAGGTAGAAACCCCAAAAGAGCTTAATACAGAGGATGTAATTGTAGCACAAATGGTAAGCATTCCAGTTGCTGCTTGGTTTGGAAATAAATGGCTATATTTTCCTGGAATGGGCTGGGCAGTACCATTTAGTTCTTAGTAAGATGCAAATATACTTGTTTGGGATTGTCATTTATGTTGGCACACCAGGATGCATGTGGTTAAATGACCCCCCCTAAATCTTTGCATTCTCAGTAGCTATTTTCCTATAATACACTCTAATAATTATAGTACCGTATTACCTGCTATGTGTTAGTATAAAATTAACAATCCATTATGCACAATAAGTTTTATAAAACATTTACAGATAGAGATCATGTTTAATTAAAATTAACTTGCCTATGAAAGCCAAATACACTTACGATTCACAATGACCTTTTATTACCTGCAGTCCCTTGTTTTGGCTGGATGATTGACAGCTTGCTGTTTGGCTACCATGTTGTATTTCAGCTGACAAGACTTTTCATTTTAACTCAATTTGCCTGCCTATCACAAGCTGGTGGCAGGCCAGGCTCAAGTCACCCAGCTTTGCCTCAGCAGCTTGCTCTATTTCTCATTAGTACGCATTTATTCAGTGGAAATTGGAAGACAAATGCTTGAAGGCATGTGAACTAAGTATAGCAAATTAGGGTTTAAAGACTGAATATTTATAAGTATATTGAAACAGTTTTTAAAAAAATCTAGAATGAATTGGAAGCTGAGTGCTAGCGTTAGTATAAGAGAAATGAAGAGAGAAGTGGGAGGATTCTAAGAATAACAATACTATCTTTCTCTCCCTTTTTTTTTTCCCTCTCTCTCTCTCCAAAATATGTAAAATCTCTCTGACAACACCTTATCAAACAACAGCCTGGCTTCTTTATGTAGCGCTTGTACAGTGAAGTTTAGCATCTCATGTGTGTAAGAAGGGGGGAAAAAAAATGAGGGTCATGTTCATTTGCTGCTTGGTTATCCCTTGGTATGCTTTAAATTGCCTTGTTTGTTCGGCACTAGCACAGAAACAGATGTTGCTCTACCGTGCTGGATAATTTACTGTACCTCATGGTGCAGAATGGAAGGCCTCCCAAGCTACCCAGCTGGTCTGTCAGCAGCAATGGCTGGTGTCTGCTGAACTATGACAACTGCAAGTAAAGGCTGCAGTTTTATTGTGCAGTTGTCATCCTTCTCGATGCACAGCTCCAGCGTTTGTACGGCGTTTGTAGAAAGCTGGCTGTCTATTTTTTTAATGTTCGCCTGCAAACCCGTAGAAGCGCCATTCTCCTTTGTTGATCATAATGTGACTCATTACTTTTGTCATCTAATGATTATCGGCATGATCGCTCAGAGCTAGAGCCAAGCTCGCCTTCCACACATAACTGGTACTGGAAGGTAAAACAGATTTGTCATTTACGATCTGACCGCTAAGCCACACTTTGTGCTCCATTATTGTGATTAACTTCTGCATAAGATATGCTTGCCCAATTGTCATTTGTGATACGACGGTGGGCACAGACTGCCATGCTTTCTGGGCGGACGTCAGCCGATGGCATGGGACTGCATCGCTCGTGTTGCTAAACGTAAACCTGCTCTTTCGCGGCCGCGGTTTAATAATTGTTTTTCGTTTCTTCTTTCCCCGCTCCTCCCCTTTCCTCACTGGATTTCTTGCGCGAATGGTGTTGCTACGTATGTCAGCCACCATTTTCGAATCGTGGGCTAATGCGGAGTCGTGAGCTGCATTTTTCGAAGGCTGGAGACAGCCGAAGAGTCGAGGCCGGACCCTTCTTTGTACCGTGTAAAGTTTTGTTGCCAGAGCGCTGCCAGTTGAAATCTATCGTGTCAGGTGCCTTGTGGCTATCCGCAGTAGAGGCCGTATTCTGGAACCAGAGTTCTTTTCTGGCTTCGTCACCAACAAGCCGATTTGACTCTGCCTGATTATAGTAACGAAGGCAGTCCAAAAGAATATGCACAGACTCACTGTACGTCACATTGAATCACAGCGCTGGCCACACAAAGCTGACCGCAGCCTCATTTCTTTAGACAAATGCACGCTTAAGGAAAAACCTCCTGCAAGAAAGCATCCAGTGCCACTTTATTTGCTATGCATGCTGCACCAGATTTAATTTTTAGTGAAAGAACGTTTGTTATTATCTTTTTCAGATGCATCTACACTGGGTAGCTACTGTCTCTGATAAAGTAACCTTTTGGGTGCGGGGGTTACGATGCCTTGCTGAACGCTTAGAGAAGGTTTATCTGATATCACAAAGCATAAATACAAACACAAATGGATTGTTATGTGAAAATGAAACCTATTTTAGGCCATTTTCACACTGATGATTAGAAGGAATCAAGTCACATGTAACAGCATCCATACACGCTGGTGGAAAAATAGTCAGTTTTGATTACAAAGTGAGAGATGCAGCCCTAGACAGGAGCTACATGCTGATATACATGCTATCAGAATGATTTATGCAAATTATGCATATTATTCCCAAAGGAATTCCTCCTCAAACTGCCAGGATAAATTGCCGGAAATTAGCCATAAAATCTGTCGTGCTAGGAGCAAAAGGTGAAGGCCACTGGGAAAGCAAGGACATTCAGCTTCTGGAGCCTTCCAGGATGTGATGGTGGAAATAGAAATAATCTTGCTTTCCCTAGTACTGAAAGAATTATGTTTTGTTTTCTCTTGGTCAATTAAAAGTGTCTTTCTCTCCTAAAATTACTAGGCAAATAATGAATTGTTTTCATTCACTCTGACCATAATAGACATTATCATTTGGCAATATAGCTCACTGAAAACAAAATAAATAAATTTAAAAATCTTCAGAATGACTACAGAACGAGGAAAATGCTTTTTCTAACGTATAGTCCTGCCATTGTATCCAACAGCTTTTGAAAGGCAAGCTAAATGGCTCCTTGGATGCTTTGATTGGTATTTGCTTGCAACCTCCAAAATATATGTAAATGCATAAAGTATTCGTGTCTTTTGATTGTGTTGTTTTCCACGTGATGCCTGAATAATGGCTTTCCACCCAAAATTCAGTACTGCCTACAGCCGACAAGATTTCTCAGAACTATCAGTGAGAATTACGTCGTAACGTTCAGAATTGCAAGTCCCCACCCCCTACCCCGCGGGATTGTTTATTACCTCCTCGTGGTGTCTGGTTTATGTTTTGTTTTGTTTGTGTTCCCTCCCCCCCCCTTTTTTTCCCCTTTAGCCTGCCTTGCTAAACCTGTCGAGATTCAGCAGCTGTAGCCACGTATAACTCCCAGTCATCTCCCATGTTTCTGATGCTTCCCCCCTCCGCTTTTGTTTAATCGCAGAGAGTGCCCTAAACGAGAGTTTACGAATGTGCTCGTCTTCCATGAACATTCGCATCAGCCAGGAGGATTTTGTTCTCAAGCTTGAAGGGGATCAGGAAGTCAGTTTGAGGAGAGGAGACTGGATAGCCCTTTACCCTCAGATTTTGCACATGGACCCTGAGGTCTATGAAGATCCTAAGGTAAACATTCAGCTGGTGCTACTCTTCCTACTTCAGGCACATTGCGGCAGCCAGGCCTTCTGTGATAGCTTTTTTTTTTTTTTTTTAATGCTGTTCCTTCTTGTGGAACAAATCTTCCTACTTTCAGATGTATTTTCTAGGGCCCTATAGGTCAAAGGATTCATGGCCTGAAGAGAGAAATATGGTGATGAGACTGACTGCCACTGCTTTCAAAGGAATTGACAATTGCACATTGACTACCATAAACTTTAGGCTAAATGTGGGTTTTGTTTGGCAGTGGATCATTTGATACCCAAGGAGGGCTGAATAATAGAAGGTGGTTTAAATAGCAAATAATGTGGGCCATTTAGCTAAGTGCCCCCAAAGCATCATTGACTCTCTGAAGCCCTATAATAGCAGTGTCTTACTTGAGCCGTATGCTTTTTCACCTCTCTTCATAGGGATTCACCCCTTCTTGGTCAATTAGGAGAGCGTTGTGAACTTGAGACTGTAAAGCTGTTGCTCTGCAGTGAAGCTCTGAGGGTAATAGTGTCATCTCCATGTATTTTTTTCTGAAGCTCGAGTTAATGAGTATCAAAGACTCAGAATTAATCCATCCTGCCTCAGCCTTAATACGGCTTCAGAAGTTCACCACCTGCATGCAAATTGAATAGTCCTAGTCTCTGGCAGGTTGTTCCGCAGGATTATTGTCCCCAGTCCAGGGTGCCGTATAGGAAGTGAGAGTGTATAAAATGGGGCAATTAAAGGCCTCCTCTGCCTGAGAGGTAAGAGTTTATACCTGAATCATTCCTCATCCCTATTTCTCTAAGCAAATAGCTGTCTCCCAAACGTACTGACTTCAGTACTTGTTACTTGAATCAAAAATGCATTTCAGATCGTAATTCTGCTTTGGAAAGTACATTGGCCTTGTTTACATGTTTATAGAAAATCCACGTTAGAGCCGTTCCTTCCTGAGGCTCTCCTTTTCAGTAATCTAAGGATAAAGATGTGCATATGGGGTTGCAGAGGAAAGACTAGATTGAAATGCCTCGTCAGTGCAGGATAGCATCTTGCTGCACAGGAATGCCCCTGGAGTCGGTGAGAGGAGGTGTGGAATGTGTAGGAGTTAGTAGGAGCTAAGCATAGTTGTAGGTATGAACACAGTAGCCACAAAAATGGAAATTACATCAAGTAGGGCTCAACAGTCTGTACCCCACCCAAAAAGGAAGACAGAGGTTATTGAGAAAATTAATGTTTTAAAAACATAATCCATATATTTGACAAATATTTGATTAATATTTTTGTTCTTAAAAAGAAACAAGTAACAAATAAGCTTTTTCTTATTTTATTCTTAACACTTTATTTTGGAGGACATTATTGATTGTCAAAAGTCCATCTGTTTGTTTAGGTCCTAGACCAAAAGCATCAGTGTGGTAACTGATCCACTTCCTTACTCAATAATTGTCAGAATATGTTAGCATATTTCTGTTGCTTGAATATATCTGCTTAGTATCAGCTCTGCTCCGCTTTCACAGTACAGCTTTAGTTCATATATTTTATCTTTTTGATAGTGAATGAGCAATCCACGCTTTGCAGAGTACATTGATTTCAGCACATGGGCCCTCTCGAAAAGTGGGGAAATCACTGTTCTGTTTGTTTCTTAAAATATGCAGTGTTCTTTCAACAATAACTACTGAGGATCAGATAGAGATGGAGATTGAATTTTTTGAAAGGTGCAGTCTTGAGCTTGTCATGTATTTACGGAAAACTTTCTTGGGAAAACAGGCAGCTTGGTGCGATAATTTTGTAGCAATGCTTTCATCCTGGGTACATAAATTTAGGTTTAAGCCATGTTCTGTTCTGGCACCATATTGTAAAAGTATAAGCAGATATTGGTGACCTCTTTCTTCACTCAAAGCCAAAATAAATGAGTCAACTTTCTGTAAAGTGGGTAAGTGAACCTCTAAATCCTAACTAAATTTGCAGAACTCAGCAAGTGAATTCTGTAGTTCCCATACAATGAATTATCTGTGCAGGAAGCGCTACGTGTTGGCTTCCCAAACAAAGCTGAATACAAGACATGGCAAAGGTAGATTTATGCCAGTCATATGAGACTGCTTGATTTCCATAATACTCTTAACAGGCCATCCACTCAGACCTTTGCCTCCTGTTCTTGCTCAGTGTCTCTTCACCTTTTCCCCACCACCATCCACATTCTGCTTTCCACAGAGGCCTCTGTGAATGCCTGAAAGTTCATTTGTTGTCAGAAGTAAGTCTTTCTTTAAAAGCCAGCTCCCTGGTTAAGCAAAAAATAGCAAGTCCTGCTGATTTTGATGACAAAAGCATGGGTTTGATGTGACTGTTATCATTGGCTCCATTCTTATGTCATACTTTTTTCTGCTTTTCAAGTTTCTTAGACAGCAGATTTTTTTTAAATCAATTTCAGCTTTCAGATGACTCGTAAGAATCCAAGAAAGCATAAGGTTTGGTCCAGGATGTGTATCATATCGAAGTCCTTAGCAGCTCCAGACACCAGGAATGCACCTTCTGGAAATGTTCCAGTGAAGTGAAGAGCTCATTTTAAAGCTATTACAGTTCATATTTAGCACAGCTTTTATAGATCAGCAGGATTTAAATTTCAAAAAGTGAATCTTTTTTAAGGAAGAGATGATATTTTGGGTTTTCATTTGTTACTGTGTTACTTCACATGGAAGTTATAACTTACCAGGAAAAAAAAAAAAAGACATGCTTCCTCTTGGCTGAAATGTTCAAAGAGGCTGAGAAGAATTGCTTCTCAGTGGAAACACACATGTATCCCCATTAACTTCATGGAAAATCCAAGCCTCTGCCATTTAGAGAAAAAAGCTCCTGATGTTCAACACAGCAAGTTACATCCCCTCCAGTGCACCTTGTACTTATTACCCTGTGAAATGAGTTCTCATAAGCCACCTCTCCTACCACTCTTTTCCTCGACAGCAAGACCTTCAGTGCAGGGTTTTCAGAGTCTTTAATACAGTAGGTAGATCATATGAGTGTGTCGTTTGAGGTTTTTTGGGGTTCTGTTTTGTTTTATTTTTTAATCAGTTGAGGTGGTTTCTTTTTGACTGACTTATTCCCAGCCAGCTCCAAATGGCTGGTGCTATAGCAGATGTATGCAAAGCAGGACAAATGCTAATGAGTGACCATAAGCAAGAAGTGTCTGTCATTTTTATTCAAAGCATGCAGGAGGATTTTATAAGTGGTTAATTTGCTGTTGACTGAGTGAGGATTGCCAGATCTCCTTCATTCAAAAACATGAATTATCTCTAAACAGTGATCCTGCTATTGGAAAATTATCAGAAAGGTGTTCAATATATGGAACCTAAGTTACAAGCACAACTTCAAGCCCTAAAAAACACACTCTTTATAATGGTCATTCACTAGCAATTGTCCTGCTCTGCACACAGCTTCCAGAGCAAACCATTTGAAGGTCACATGTGGCAAATTAAGCAGCAACCATCTCCAACTGGAGGGAAAATTGACTGCAAAGTATCAGGTCTGGTTTTTGAATAATCTGCACCACTGGGTGCAGAAGGATAGATTTTACTCTACCTTGCAAGAACAAGATAAGTGCAATGCGTTAATTTATTCCTAGACATTTGCAGACTTTGGCAGATTATTCTTATTCATGATGTATGTACCACACTGAGTGCATATGATGCTTTACAAGAAAATTGTCCTTCCACTAAGGTTCATTGTCCCTGCTACAAAGCGGTCAAAATCTAATTACAGTCAATACGGGCCAGACATTTAGTGGATGAGATGTGGAAGTTGAAGGAGCCTGATGTAAAAGAGCTAAGCTAAGTAAGTGAATTTAAGGAGTGTTGCAGGGAAGATAACGTGAGTTAATGAAACTTGAGGGAACCAACGAAAAAGGAGAAGCTGTCAGCTCCTTGTCTTGCTCTTTATCATATTTTCTGGGTTTTAGAAACATTAACATCACACAAACAGAGCCACTCATATGTAACTGTTTTGTTACATATTGTTCTCTCTCTCTCCCTTTTGTTTTCAGGAGTATAAGTTTGATCGTTACATAGAAAACGGCAAGAAGAAAACCACATTCTACAAAGCAGGAAGAAAACTGAAATATTTCCTAATGCCCTTTGGCTCTGGGATCAGCATGTGTCCAGGGAGGTTCCTTGCAATGAATGAGATGAAGATGTTTCTTTTCTTGCTTTTGGCTCATTTTGATGTAGAACTAGTGGAAAACAAAGCTGTCAGACTTGACAACAGTCGTATGGGCCTTGGTATCCTTCTGCCAAATGTTGATATTGCCTTTCGTTACAAGCTAAGGTCCTTAAGAAAGTGAGTGGCTGCCTATATGCCTTCCACTAATCTCAGTGTTTGCTCTGTTTCCTCACTCTACTTTATATTTTTTGGGAATGTTTGCTTTTTCCCTCTGTTTTCATCTCCTTCCTGTTTGTTTCTAAGGAGAAAAGCCCTTGAACTGGAGGTGAATGTCAGATGCTGGGACATGCAACCTCCACCTGTCCTGCCTGAGTTCATAGTGAGGTGAGATGACTAGAGCTGGGCTGCATAAATAGCCCGGTGTGCCTCCAAGAAGGATTCCTGAATTCTTGGGCATGAGTAGAGCAGGATTTACAGGGAGGCTGACCTCAAGCTGAATCCAGGCTGTATATATGGGAAACTTGGCTCAGCAGCTGTATCTTGGGAACCGCTTGGACTCCTTGGAAACTTGATAATTGAGGTACACTGCACAGATGTCCTTTGAGCCAAAAGGCTTTGTTCCTTAACAGGGTTCCCTCTCTTTAGTTTGAGAGGTCCCATATACTTACCGTCTGGATGCATCATCACTGCATCTGCTCAAAGAAACATAACAGCAAGAAAGGGGGAACTTAAAGTTCTGTATGGGTGACATATTCCCCATGTGACATATTCCCTGGAAGGAAAGGATTTCTAATAATTATCATCCTAACTTTCTATTTATCCTGCTCTCTTCATGGTCCTACGTGTCTTAGTCCTTAAATAGGAGATGCAGTGGAAGATGGGTGGGGGGATGATTTTCAGGAGTGTCTTACTAGGGACACATCTCTGGCTTCAGTGGTATGTACTGAGGGTGAAGGCTTTGTTGTTTGTGCAAAGCAAAGAAATTAAAATCTGTGATTTTTTTTCCTGTGGTCCATTAACGTCAGAGGGGAAGTTCTATTGATTTTAATGGACTCTAGATCAAGCCTAAATTACGTATTTTGGCTTTTGAGCCACAAAAGTGAACTCTTCAGGGAGAAAATATATGAGCCTGTTTGAAATGATGCTATCATCTCAAAAATTACCTTCTGTTTATCTTTATCTTACTGTTTTACTAGTAACACGTCTGTTTGTTAGTTTCTTCTGACAATTTCTTGTGTATGTTAGTTTTTCCAAAAAAGCAAAAGAATGACAGAGGTCTTTAAGGACAAGTGTGATTTCTAAAACTATTTTTAATGGTGTTTTAATGTGTCTAAGTTATCCATAGGCAGAGTAGTCTAGCCTCTGTTTGGAAACGGAATTATCTGCTTACAAATTGGAAAGTTATTTGCATCAGTGGTTCCTGTTGGAGATGACCTCTCCTAAGTCTTTAGTTCAACCTTCTTGATGGTTTAAGAGGGGAAAAAAGACAAACATAAAGGAATTTGAGTTAATTGGTGCTAATACAGGGTTTTAGTCATCTAAAAGCCAAATTGCCCTCCTCTTTCACAGTGAGCTAACTTGTGATTGACACTTTTTTCCTGGATTTTTTAATATATTTTAGAGTTATATTCTAAATAGTATTGCATAACCTAGACAATAAGCCTAAACGCAAGAAGATCTAAAGTCCTATAATACCGAATAACTGTCTCCACGTCAATTGTGTTACACTTCCTATTGATGCTTCATACCTTCTTCAAACATGTTCTTCTTTGGGGCCAAAATCTGACCAACTGAAAACCCTGGGCAGTCACAGAATTTAGCTGTGTATTGGCTGCGCAGCCTGCTTGACTGGGTGACAAAATCTTTTTTCATAAATGAATTTCCTAGTGTGTAGGCTGTAAGAAGATTTTTAGACCCTATCTCTGTTCCCAGCCATCGCTTCAGAGTCTAATGAGAATTCTCTTGCCTGTCCATTCTCAATATGCCAAGATGATAATTGTAATGGGAGAGTAGCTATGTCAGTGGGCTTTGTCCTGTGTTCCTAAGAATCCTCTGGTTTGGATGTGACAGCAAAATGTGTGCCCACATGGCCGGCTGCTGAGTAATAATGCTGTACATGAACAAGACTTCTCCTCATGCTCCCAAGTGTACAGTCATCAATCGTAGAAGTTAAACTGGAAGATGAATAGTTGCTGCAAGAGAAGGTTAGTTTAGCTAGCCAACCCTTAATCTAGTCTGTGCCAGGATTTGCATTTCTCTAAATAGCTAGCCAACCACAGAGGTGTTGCAGAGGTGAACATAAATTCACGTTTGCCCTGTAGATGCTGAGTGAGTTGCTGGTTCATCTGGAGCTGCAGTACCCAAAGGCATTGGGGAAAATTCTCAGTGCTTGTCAAACAAGTCATTAAAAAGATCACCTTTTCCAGGATTGCATTGCTTGCGCTGCTGCCTTTTTGGCATACTGTGCATTGGTGTTGTCAGAGACATGGTGCTCAAAAAAAGCCCCTGGCACTCTGCTCAGTGCAAAAGACAACAGACCTCAGAAAACTTTTGCCTGACATGTCTCTACCCAGTGGTAATAGCTAGTTTTGAGAACGACACGCTGAAATTCCCTGTTCCTCAGTCTTACATTTCTTTTAAAACGGGAAATCTTACTAATCTCTAAAGCACTTGATGGCCTATGGATGGAAACTGCTACGTGCATACTAAGGATTAGAACTATTGATTATTATTTGTGTCTAAGACTGTTCAGTTATTCGTGTAAAGCACATTCACTAAATAAGCGTCAGTAGAAAGGCTTTCAGAAATTGCCACAGCTGCATTCCAAGACCTCAGAGGAGAAAACTGTGCTTTTGTGAGATATGTTGGATAAGCATTTTCTCTTCATATATAATATCAATAATGTCTCCAGTGTTGGAGTATACTTACATTAAATGGGCTTTGCAGTTGATTAAGTGCCTTAACTTTGGTTCAACATTTATTCAGCAGCAAAACCTGATTATTGCTTTGTGCCGTAGAATAAAAATCTGTTTTTATAGAAAGATTCTTATATTCAAGTTAGTTACTGCTGCAGTTACTCTGTAGGTAAGTACATGAGCTATTCTCTACTCAGCCATAGCTCACAATCCAGTTTGGACATTAGAATTTGTTTTATTGAGAGGAAACATTGATATCATTACCCTGTTGACTGTAGTACATTAATTGCTTAAGTGTAAGCTGTAAAATGTCTCATACCACAGTTATGATAAATCTTTTTTTGGCATCCAACTTTGAAACAAACCTGAAGCAACTGTGAAAATAACAGTAGGTATTTGTTTTAAACATAAGACTTTTTTTTTTGTATTTTTATTCTATTTTTAGGATTTCGAATTAGAATATCACAGGCTGCTGCATAATTGGGTAGGACATAATGGGACTCTGCCAGAAGTGCATGCAAATCATTAGTAATTTCAGATTAATTGCTGATCGGTTTGTATAGTATCTATTTTGAAATTAAAAGAAGAACTAGATTATCTCCAAACCAGCAAATTCAGTCTGTAGGCACACATCCATTTAGGAAAAGTGTCAGAAGCTTTACAAGGGTTTGAAGGAAAACTCCACGAGGGCACTTAAAGGTCTTCCATTGGGACTGGAGAGCACTCTTCACAACACAAGAGAGAAAACTGGGCTGGGGATCGAGTTGGTTGCCTTTACTTTCCCCCTTCCCCCAGGAACCAGATTAGTCAAACTTTCAACAAAGCAGGACCTGCACAGCTTGTCCTAGAACTGTACCCCTAGTAACCTGTGCTGCATCAAGAACCTAAGAAATGTCCTGGTAGATTACTTTTCCTACCAACCAATGCTGCCAGCATCACTAAGTTAGGGTCTGCCTATCTTAGCATACTCTACCTGCAGTAGAGTAAGCCTCACTCTCCCTTAAAAGGCATGTGTGTGAGAGCAGAAAAGAGGAAATGGTGGGACCGGGTTTTCTTCCGGATCATCTACTTGGCAGCAGAGTAGGTGACTCATTTGGAGTCAGCAGCTGCTCTGACCAGGGATGAGTCCGTGCCGGGGGAGCAGGGAGTGAAAGGCCTGTGGTTCTGGTATCCTGCTCCGCCAACCGAAGCAGCGCAATGGCATGAGCAGGCCCGTCCCTGCAGGTCCCAGCTGGAGCCAAGCTGGCTGGAACTTACTGCACAGAAGTGGAGTGCCGTGTCTGTAGGTTTGTTTCATCACGTAGGCAGCAATGTGATTTTGGATGGTGCCCTCTGAACCCAGGAGTGACAAGCTCTTTGCATCTGTCACCAGGGCACTCAAGTGGCCAGATCATCTAAGTAGAGACTTTAGTGCAGTTTGCAAGCTGCCACCGCTGCTACGGGGGTGGATTGGCAGAAGAGAGTCAGGCCTTTTGCTTCCTCGTCGCTCCTTTGAGCTTCAGAAGCGGGAGCTCCCTGCAAGCCCAGCAGTGCTGGGCTGTTTCATTGGCAAACGGGGCAGGCGTAGCCTGTGCCGTTTCATGGGTGAGCCTGGAGGAGGATGGGGCTGTCCGTTGAATTCCTCAGTTACTCCTCTAGTGAAATGGTGCATTAACTGATCAGCTTTAAAAAACTTGGCTGGTCAGTACCAGCCTCTCACAGTAAGCTGTTACTACCTATGTCTATAATGGTATTTTCTTGTGCTATTACAAAAAAAAAAAAAATTCACCTTTTTTCTGATATAGGATTGCTGTGCTAAGCCAGTGCAGCCCTTTAGAGAACCTGAAAAGACATTTTAAGTGAATTCCGTATGAACTAATGTGAATGCTAAAATGTGATTTTTTTTTTAATTTTAATTTGCAGATTGTATGTGCTCCATTTTGATTCTGGTGTTTGATACTGCTGTAAGCTATTGTAAACTGTCTTTTATCAAACTGTTAGACTACTCAAAGGATCATATTAATCTACATGTACCTGTTCACGACTCAGACTTCCCCATCTGTCAGTATGTCCTAATGTACCAATACAAAACCACGTAAGAGATGTTGTTTAGCTTACAATTTTGAGCCAGTTGCATGTCACTGTTACCAGCATTGATATTTTTATGAGTAACTAGTGGCCTGTGAATTTCACTTGTAGAATTATAAATGATCTTTTATTTCTTTATCATTGAGCTTTCTGACATTCAAAAGATTGTGAATAACTCTCTTAACTGTGCAAACTGACATTATGTATATAGATGAACTATGGTTAGGTTCTCCTTTAATAGTTAATATCCATCATTAAGGCTCTTAGTTCAAATAAGGTATATTGTGAATTTCTGAGCAAGATTATTGAAACTTCAATTATTTTAGTAATCTAACATCTTAAGTGAATTTTGTATTTCAAAGACAAAATAAAATTGAATATATCTATTTTAATATTGAATGACTGTGCATCGTATTTTTCCTACCTTACGTTTACACTTTTCTTGCAGATTCACAACTATTCCTTTAATTTTTAAATGATTTATTCAGCATATGGCATTTTTGTGTTGCTTGAGCTTGGAAGGTATTTTTGTAAGGCAAAAAAGTCATTAATTCAGTATTGTCATGTACCAACTCCTTTGAATTTAGGAAATGATCAAGTCTGTTTTACCCTCACCAAACTGCAGCGCGTTCTTACCAGAGGAGCAAGAAAAGTGAGACTTCTGACATTCTTATGATATTATTCAAAATTAGTATGAAGATTTGACGTCCACCATTGATCTTCAAATATAATTCTTAGGCTTTACCTTCTCCTTTTGCAAGGAACTACAAGATATACTGCCTCGTGTAAAATGTTCTGTCCTCTTAGATGATTCATTTTAAAGAAGGGAAAATGAATGAAAATTGTTGCAATATGAAGCACTGCACCAGCAAAGCACAACTTAGGTTTTCTGAGTATCACTGTAGCTGCTGAATTCTGCCAGTACATATTTAATACGAAGGCTGTCCACTAAAGAGATCACTATTTCTTCATTCTTTCATGCAGAAAGATTTGTCAGGTATGTCTGTGAGGCTTGTTGAAGAAGCGTCTTAGAAAAGGTAAACCTGCAAATTTAACCTTGTAATTGCTTTAACCTTGTAATTGCTTTAACTCCAGATTATTTAGAAAGTTACTGAAGTTTATAAAAAGTCATGTTATTTGAGAAGTTTTCTTGAAGGGCACATTTTTTGAGTGAACTTTCCTTGATGGTCTGAAAGATAGCTTTCTGGGGAGATTAACAGTAGCTCCTAACACTGTATTTTATCTAATATTTGTTTTGACACTAGATGCTCTCTTGAAGTTATTTAAATTGCATTGTATTTTAACAGTACTTGAGACATCAATTTCTGCATGATGTGCTTAATTTATATGAATAGAGCTATTTAACTCTCAGAGCATAGAAAGTGAATTAGTTTTTTCTGTACATAACCTAAACCTGCCCATGCATCATGGCTGGTCATGTCCTGCTATCCACAGCACATCAGAAAATGATCTAATTACAAAAACTCCATATAAAACTGCAACTTGCAAAAACCATTATGATCCTTCAGTTAATGCATAAGTTTATAAATAGTAGTAAGTATGAAAAATGGTTGCTGCATATAAATAAGCATATAAAATACAAATTTGTGTATTTTAATTTGCAAGCAAAGAATTAAAATGTATTGGGATGCCTGTCAGTTAATCCTCAGTACTACATCTGTGTAGGTTTTGCTATGCAGCAGGCTTCCCTAGGATCTCAAGTACTGAGGTTGTGTGAATGCATCATTTGTAATAGCAGAAATGTGCTTGTCTTCGAAACTATTTACACCAATACAAACAGTTAAAATAAGCCTAAGCTTCACCTATTCCTGCTATGAGCATTGCGGTATTATAGCTTGCAGTATTTTGTTAAACTGACTTTGACACTAATGTTTTGGTTTGTATCTTTTTTCAAACAGCAATGAGAGTACAGCAAAGCTGGAAAAAAAAAGTATAGGTTCTGGGATAGAGCAACGTAAAAGACAGTAAGTCACCATGCCCCGTGGTGACTTTTGACAATACTTTTTTTTTTCTCAGTTCATCTTTCCAGCTATGTCTTTCCTCCAAATAGTTTAGTCGCTAGCCTCATGCAAGCAGCAAGTCTTTCCTCGTCTAATCCATTTCGTGAGCCAATGAGCTGACTGTCTTCGAACTGTATTTTTCAGTTGCCTTCCAAAAATGAAATCTTTATAGCAGAGTCTCACCACACAGGCGGCGCAGGTGACTGCCGCTCCTCGTCGCTGAAGGTGCGAGCCGCAGGAGTGGACGGGCATCAGCTGAGCCCCGCCGGGTTGGTGCCGCAGCAGGGCAGGTGCGCGGGGCTGCAGCCCCTCTGCGCTGCCGGCTGTAACGCTGCCGGCTGCGCCCCGGTGCTGCGCGCTTCCCCCGCTCCCTCCTCGGAGGGCTCCCAGCCCCTCGCACTCCCTACAAAAACCCGGGAGGGGGGAGGAGGAAGAAGACTCCTGCCGCCCCTTCCTGCAAGCAACTCGTGCCTGAAGGGATGCCGGAGTGGCACAAGGGGACAGGACCCCCCAGCAGGTTTCCTAACGGACCCGTCTCAGGCACTTGGCACTTTGTTCGGTGCAGGGAAGAAGGGTTACTCTGGAAAGGCGATTGTTTGCCCCTAATCCTCAATTATGAGGATTTTAAAATAGTATTAGAGGGGCAATCTGTTCTGCAACTTCTTGGAAGAAATAATTGTTGATTTAGATAAGCGCTGATCCCTTCAGTGTTTGATGAAGACGTTAATTTATGACTGTCTAGCAGTTTATGGCTGTCATTAGATTTTCAGCTTTGTCTCTGTTCGAAATGTATCTTTCTTTTTGTTTTAATCCGAGACAATTATGTAGGAAAACGGTTATGTTTGATCTAAAATGCATCATTTTGCCATAGCATTTCGAATTATTCACAGATCATAGTTCTTATATGTGCATGTATGAATTTAAAAATACAGCAGTAAAGTGCTTGAAACAGACCATAAATTTGCTTCATATTTTATTGCACGTCTCTGAATCAGGCTGAGCGGACAAGGGCAACTAGGGGCTTGGGGAAGGATTTAACCCTTCCAGAGGCTGGAGAACCAGCCAAGTTCCCCTTGCAAATCCCCTCCAAAGCGCTTCGGAGGGGGCGGCACGGTGACACGGAGCTGATGAGTGACTACGGGGAAATGAGGCTGGCTGCAGCCTTTTGCTCATTTAGCAGATGTCCCTTCTGCGATGTGACCGACGGCTAGGAGTTACCGTCGGCGCCCGAGTCACGCCCGGAGCCGAGGCCGGGGCAGGGGCAGCCGGCTCCTGCCTCCTCCTGTCCCGGGCCGGGGTAGTAGTACCCCGGAGCAGCGGGCAGGGATGAGACTGCATGAGCGACTTAACCCCTGCTGCACCTGAATAAGCAACGCTCAATATTTAGTAGGAAGGAGGAAGAGCCAGTGTTAAACCTCCGATGGGCTCCGCTAGCTCCAGAGCCCAGCAGCAGTCCGCCGGCAGTAGCCGAGGCACGGGCAGAAGCTCCCTGCTCCGGCAAGTCTGTCCGGCCTCTGCCGACAGGGAGGGAGGCAGCGGCGCCCGTCCGCGCCCGGCACCGGGGGGCAGCGCCCCGCCGAGCGGTAACGCGGTGCGCGGCGGCGGGGCGAGCCGCGGCGGAGGCGCGGAGCGCGGAGGCGGCCGGCCGGGCCGGGGGTCGGGGCCGGGCCGGGGGCCGGGGGTCGGGACTGAGCGGAGCGCGACTTCCCCAGAGTCCTGCCCCGCTGCGGCGAGGAGCTGCTCCGCCACTTGATTTCAATCTCAGTCGCCCTCCGGCCTATTGGCAGCGGGCGAAATCAAAGTTACAAATGATCTTGGAGAGAGTCAGCGGAGTCCTGGCTCATTTGTTTTACCCCCATCACCCCCCCCCCCCCAAAAAAAAAGTGTTAATTGCTGTAAAGTTTCCGAGCACGTGAATAATTTACTTTGACTGCTGCGTTTTAATTAAAAGCAAACTTATTTATGTTTCTGATGTTTATATTACGCGATTTAATTACGTTAGAGGCAGCGTCGCACTTTTTTCCCCTTCCACCCTAAATCACATTTTCATTAAAGGTTTTAATAAGAAAACTCACTTGACCACTATTCATTATCTAGTCCCCTCCATGCACACAAGTTCACTTACCCATTCATTTATTCACTTACTCATTCCAGCAGATCCGCTGCAACTGCTGCTAGCAGGGATGTGAACACTCATAATTATTTGTCAAAGTCTGGAAAGTGTATTATCCCTTCTTCTAGTGGTAATTAGTTACCATAGCATCTAATACGTAAATGTGCCCAGAGCACACCATTAACAGTTAAGCGGAGGATTCAATTTAACACATGATTATATCTTTCATAAGTCATTACATTAGGAAAGCCAATGTCACTCATGCTGGGACAATTTCAGGCTCAGAAGCGGGGTAAGGGGCCAGGGCCGGGGGAAGGGAGCTGTCCTGGCCGCAGAGGATAAGGGTGTGTTTGGAAGAGGCTGGTGGAGGTCTCGGTTTGGTGGGGCTGTAGGAAGACTCTCTTGTGAAGGGGGACATGTTCCTTTCTGGTGAAGCGATCTATCAGGCACTGAGAGGGGCGGGGGGGAGCCTCTCTCCTCCTCCTCCCCCCGGCACACACGGAGCTCGCACGAAGAGGCGTTTGCAGGACCTGCTCGGGGACCGGCCCAGCTCGCTCCGTGCCGAGCGCCAGCGACGCTGCTTGGTGCGGAGTAACGGGAGCGAGGCGCTGGGAGGGACAGCACCTCTAGCCTGCCCAGGACGCCCCCATCCACTCCCCCTCCGAAGAAAGCAAGGAGGGAGCAAGCGAGCATAAAGTCAAAGCCAGGAAGGCAGCAGTAAACACGAGCGAAAAGCATTTTCTTTCTTCCTTCTGTCTTCTTGTCGTCCCCCACTCTGTTAACTCACACTGGCTCAAGCCGAGCTCAGAGAAGAGACCGCTCCCTGGTAACGTCGCTCTGAAGAAGTGGGAGAAGAAGAAAAGAGGTTAACCGAAACCTCAGAGTTCAGCTCCTTAAGAGCAGTACTATAACTGGGAACGGCATGTGTAGCTCAGAGCCCGCTTTCATCCCAGCTGACCCGGTGGAAACGTCCCCGCGGCGAGCGGGGAGCTGGTGGCCCCGGCCCCTTCCCACGGCGGCTCCGCGGAGCGGCGCGGAAACGTGCGGGCCTCCGCCAGCCCCGGGCCTGCCGCCCCCCAGCCACCCCGGCCCGGGAACTCCAGCAGTGCCGGGATCTAAGCCCCGGGGATCTTGCTCGCTTCCCCCGCGATGGGGCAGTTTGTGCCCCGGCCCCATTTCTGGCCGTAGCTGAGCGGCGCCCGCACCTTCGAGGGCAATGGCTCAGGGAAGCCTTCTCTTGTAATGAGAAATATTAAGCAGTAAATCTTGCAGCAAATGTGTCCTGCGACGTTATATGCACGAACACACACTCACCCTCGCCCCTACACACACACACACACAAACACACACACGCGAGCGCTAAGCCAAGCTGGTGGCGGTGGTTAATTCCTAATCAGAATGATGGACAGCAGAGACAGAACAATACAAACTAATGGCTGTGTTGCTGATCACTTTACCCCTTGATTAAAGACACCCAATTATGGCGCAGAACAGTGTCGTAATTATGTTCCTTAATCACATCCAGGAGGTTTAATTGCCTTAACGATGTGTTTCATTAAATGAATTTAGGTATTATAGTCGACAGTTTTCATACACAGTTGTTTTCAAATTAACATAATATTAGACATCGTCATGGAAATTGTTTTAATAATCATAATTAGACGCACCCAGCCTTTGTCTAGTAAATGCTGAGAGACGCTTCTCCCTGCGCCTGGGGGCTGATCTGCCCACCCTCTCTGGGCTGCCTTCCCACAGCTCCGCGGCACTTTACAGTTATGTTTCCTGAAAAGTTACAGGTTCTGATTAATCTTTTTTGATGGGAAGTGGAGCAGAAAATATTTATCCCCTTCCCCCGCGTGCGGGGCTGCCGTTAAGAGCGACGGCTCGGCGGACGCGGGGCGCCGGGCAGCGCGGGGAGGGAGCCGGCCCGGCCGGCCCGGCGTCGGGGGGGGACCCCGACGGGGTCGCCGCTCTTGGCTCGGCCGGGCCCCTCGGCCCCCGGCGCGGCGCAGGCTGCTCGGGGACGGTCCCTGCCCGCTGCAGCACTTGAGCGAGGCGGGCAGCAGGGCCGGCTCCTAAACTTAGGGGAGTGGGGGGGTGGGTGAGAAAAGGGATGGCCCTGCCAGCTCCCCTCGGGGCCCACCCAGCGCCCCTCGGGGGTCCGCGGCGCTCCCCCCCCCGGGCAGAGCGGCCCCCAGCCCCGGGAGGGCGGCCGGGCCCGGCGTGGCCCCGGCCCGCCAGCGGCTCCGCAAGGGCTGAAAGGAGCTCGGGTGGCCGCGGGCTCGGTCCCCGGGCCGCCCTGAGCCGGGGGCGCTGGGGTGCGCTTCAGAGCAAGGCGAAGGAGAGGATGCTCCCTTTCCCCCTCCCCCATCAACCTCCTTAAATCCGAGCTATAGGGCTTAACAAAGCACAGCATGATCCAAACGTTTGTTCAAAATATTTTAATAAAGATTCTTTCCGACATAGATACACATACAAACGATCGTACGTTGCTGTCATAATCTGATTGACCTATTTAATATATATCACTCTTTACACATCCGTGACCTGCCAACAGATCCATCATGGCTCCTATTTTGCCATTCAACCTGACAGTCCGAATTTGTATTATCTGCAAGTAGTGGAAAATAGCAGGACTCGTTTTTGAAAAAAAAAAATCTTGATTTACAAATGGCAGAGAGACAGCCACCCAGCCATGCAAACTTAAACCGAAGGCTCACTTTGGGTAAATAGCTACTTCTTGCTCTTCATCTCTCATTTTTCTTCCAAAAAAAAAAAAAACAAAAACCCAACCGAAATCCACCCACCCCTCCCCCCACAAAAAGAAAAGAGAAGAACTCCACTCGTTCTGTAAATCAGTCTAAAGTATTTTAAAGTATTTGAACTTAAATAATCTTCCACAGTCAGAATAATTTACGTACACATTAAAAGCGGTTTAAATTATACCTTTGAAAACACAGCGCCTGGGAAAACATTAGCTTGGCAAATGTTCTTGCAGCAGCTATTGCTCTGATGCCTTTTAAAAGTAAATAGCTATTACCTGTCATAATGCAAAGAATACCCTTTCAAAAATCAGTTGGTTCAGCAATTAAGAATACACCTTTCCTGTAATTTTTGGACTGAAGCAATTTATTAAAGCTCAATTTAAATACAGGGATGATGCAACTTAAAATCCAGATGACCTTTCATAAACCTAAGCAGCTCTGATACATCAACATTTCTGGTTATACGTTGTTGGCAAATAAACGTCTTAAACACTTGGCACATAGTTTAAGTTAATCCATAAACAGAATTTTAGAAGCATTTAAAGTAACTGCACATTAGACCCATGACCTTAACACATGATAAATATTGTTGGCGTGGAAGGGTCATTTAAAAAATAACAAATAAATATCATGTCTTGTTTATACATCATTGCAAACTGGAAAGAAACAAGGTGCACATAAATATTTCTTTTAAAAATGCGATACTTTCAGCCTCACGGAGTAGGGGATTTGATCGGCTATTTTTTGTTGTTTTTTTAAACTCTCTCGATTTTTTTAAATCACTCTCACCAAAACTTTGCGCATTTTCACAGGATCAAAGTTTAGAGACGATAAAAAATACAGAGTCTTTCATAGCAATGGTCCAGTCTCTTTGTTTCTGCGAGTCGTTTAAATAATAAGTTTACGCTTCAAGTTTGTTTGTTGCCTGGCTCAGAATAATAATACTACTAATCATAATTAAAAAAAAAAAAAAAACTATGGTCAAGTGCCCTCGCTGATTTGTCCTGTCCACCTCCGCGTCGCCGCCGCCGCGGCCCCGCGGCCCTCCCCGCGCCCGGGAGCGCGGCGGCGGCGGCGGCGGCGGCGGGGGGGGGGGTCTCTCCCCTTCCCTGCCCGCGCAGTTACCGCCGGCTCCCCCCGACCTGCTCTTTCTCGGCCTCTCCTTTGTCCGCGCTCGCACCCGGCCGCTCCGGGGCGGCAAAGCGGCGGGGCGACCCCCCCCCCCGGCCCGGCCCGGCCCGGCCGCGCTCCCGCCCTGCGGCCGCCGCCGCGCTGCCCTCCCCGCCGCGCACGCCCCCACCGCGGTCCCTCCCGGGCCGAAAGCAGAGGAGAGACGCGGAGCGCAGCCGGCGCGGGCAGGAGCGCAGGGCCGCGCAGCAGTCTGTCCGCCGCCCCGCGCCCGGCTGCATCCGCGGGGGCGCCCTCGGCGGGGCGGCGGGGGGCCGCGGCGGCGCTTAAGGCTTCTCCGTGCACTGTTTGCAGAGGCTGGAGGAGACGCTGTTGAAAATGGCACATTTCTCCGGGCAGGAGGTGGCGGGGGGCAGCCCGGCGCTGAAGGGGTAGCCGGCCGCCTGCTCGTAGGCCCCGAGGGCGGGGTGCAGCGCCGCCGCCGCCGCCGCCGCCGCCGCCGCGGAGCTGGGCAGCGAGGCGGCCGAGATGGCCTGGCCCTGGTTGAGATAAGCCACGAGGCGCCGCATCTCCTCCAGGGCCTGCGCCTGCATGAGGATGTAGTTCTTGGCCAGGAGGAGCGTGGCGATCTTGGAGAGCTTCCGCACCGAGGGGCTGTGCGCGTAGGGGATGACGGCCCGCAGCTCGTCCAGCGCGTCGTTGAGGTCGTGCATCCGCCGCCGCTCCCGCGCGTTGATGTTGAGGCGCAGCGCCTTCTGCTCCTTGGACTTCTTGCTGCCGCCGTGCCCGTGGCTGTTGGAGCAGCCGCCCTCGGCCGCCTTCAGCCCCCCGCCCCCCCCGCCGCCGCCGCCGCCGCCGCCGCCCGCCGCCGGCGAGGCGGCGCGCGGGTCCCCCCCGGCGCCGCGCAGCACCAGCTCGCAGCGGCCGTCGCTGTCGTCGTCGGGGCTCTGCTCGCCGCCGCTGCTCTCGGCCACCGAGCTGCGGCTGGCGCTCTCGCCGTACTTGACGCACACGGAGCCCGGCGGCAGCGCCAGCGGGTCGCCGCCGACGCCGGGCTGCAGCAGCGCCTCGGGCTCGGCCGCCTCGTAGCAGGCGAGCGGCGAGGGCTGGCGGTCGCGGGGGTGCGAGAGGTCGAGCCCCGGGGGCGAGCGGAAGGCGGACTCCATGCGCTTGGCCGAGGCGGCGAGGCTCTTGTGGAACAAGTCCTCTTCTGCGGGCAGCCCCAGCGCCCGCTCCATCGGTCCCCCCGCTCTCCTCCTCCTCCTCCTCCTCCGCCCCCGTCAGCTCCCGGCCCGCTCCTCCAAGGCTCCGCGCCGCGGCGGGCGGCTCCCTCGCGTCCCGCTCTCAGGAATCGCCTCCTCGCTCCCGCCGGGGCTCCGCCGTGCCCGCCGCCGCGGCTGCCCCTGCTCCGGCTCCGGCTCCGCTCGGGCTGCGGCTCCTCTCGGGCTCCGGCTCCGGCTCCGGCTCCGGCTCCGGCTCGCCCTCAGCAGGCGCCGCGCTGGGGCATTGTGCGCTGCGAGCCCAGCCGCTTCCACCGTTTATCTTGCTTGGATTCACCTTCAAGAGATTTCCGGACCCATCAACCAGCAGCCGCCGCAGACGGGGGAGTCTTTTACATCATTATCTCTGAGAGTAGGTTATTATGAAGAAGACTCGCCTGTTGGGACAGAGCTTTCTACCCAATCAGGTTAACGTTTTAATTAATAGGATTAAAACGGTAACAAACAATCCCAGGCGCTATCTGGCCCTGAGTCTGAATAGTTTCATTTCCCAGGTCTGAAGACAGGCAGCAGCTAGAGCTTTATAAGAGGCGCCTGCTCCATTATTCTCCCTGCCATCTGTATACACAGCTTAACGCATATGTTTGCAAGACGTTGTGTCCTGTTAGTAACCCAACAACTGCCTTTAGCTTGACATGTGTGGCGACTTTCACTCATCAATGAGCACACTAAAAGCCCTACTTAGATCGAAGGATGTTCTTTGCCTCCTTCAGCAAATTACAGCCCTGCACTGCAGAAAAGCCCGCTTGAACACTTCCCCTTCCGAGTGCTGCCAGTAGACTTCTGCTAACTTAGCCGTGGAGTCAGGAGTGACACCCTCTCCCCCCAGCCCACCCCCACCCTGCATTTACATTAACTTATAGCCCCCTCCCACCCCCACCCGTCTTTGCAAAAAAAAAAAAAAAATCGCCTAGGGGGAAAAAAATAAAAAACCCAAACCAACCGGAACCGGCGTGCCCGCTGCTGCCCACCGCCAAAGTTCACCTTGCTTCCGCGGGAGGCAAATGTTACCCCAGCCCCCTTTTTCCCTGTCAAACAAATGGAGCCCAAACTAGGAGAGGTTCCCCCTCCTCCTCCCCTTAGCTGTTTTCAAGTGGCAGATTGCTGCTTTATACTGATTATCCCCTGTGTTCCTATAAAAATCTAAAGCCCCATCAGTTACCTTGAAAATCAACCGGTCTGGGGAGAAGGGAGGTGGGCGGGTGAGAAGGGGCAAAACCAACCCAACTTTTTATTATTATTGACAACTCTTTACAGCTTCGTCCCTCCCTCCTGCAAGCTCTGCTCGAGGGGGGCATCCTGCACCGCTCCCAACCCTGGGGTGCAGCTGCCCGTGTCAGGGCGACAACGGCCCCAGCCCCCCTTTTACTTCATTAATGTTATATCTAGCTCTCTTCCTGGGGCTTCAGTGCCATCTTCAAAGATCAAGGCACACGCTCGTCCCTGCCGTCAAGATCTCTCACTGAAGTGGCAACCCAAGTATTTGTCTGAATTTTGTCCCACCGATCCTCTAATAATAGAAACGAGCAGCTCGCTCTCGCTTTATTGTAAGCGCTCTGAAAGCACATAGTATTTAGTGGCAGGTTTTCATTCTTATGACATCAGTAAAAACAATATTTCCCAACACTTCCAGTAAATCATTCTTATGTGGCAGAATTACTGAAGGCTATGAAATTTTTGGTTTCTCTGGTTTCATTAAAAACCTTTTAATTGTGTCTTTCAGAGTTGGCCCCAGGTGTTGGACTCTTTTCATTACATTTTGCTCTAATGTGATGAAATTCTAATTCTCTCCTTACCATATGGTTAAATTTCCCCACTGAGAATTAGTTGAAAAAGGAGAAATAATCTATTAATCTCTGTAATAGATTCACAAATGAGGTTTGCCACAGAACCTGTTTTTGAATGGTAATATCAGAACAGTTGGGTGCCTTGTTTCAGGAAAGAAAGGACCAGGCGACAACAGAAAACGTTTGAATTTTCACCTGGAAAGAATGAAAAGAAGCCAAGCTGCAGATTTGAAAGTAATTGACTGAGATTTCATCTAGCAAGGACATGACTACAATACAGACCTTCGTCACCTCGTGTCTCTAGATTAGACATGAACACACAAGCCGAGCCCTCCGAAGAGGGGGTTTCACCCCCGTCCCCGTCCCCCCAGCCCCGCGTTTGGCTGCTGCGCTTGTCCCTGGTCGCCGTCCAAAGTACACAGTGAAGCGCACGCCTCGCTCCCCCTCCCCCTTTCCAAGGCATGCCACAGTTAACCTCTATCATTATTAATCCAAAGGCATTTTAGGTTTATTGTTTTCTAATTAGCAACTTCCATTTTCCCTGGAATCATAAACAACGGGCTTTATAATCACGATGGGTGTTTTTTGTTTTTTGGTTTTTTTTAACGTGTTTGATCTCCAACTTGTAAAACTGATGTGGTCCCTTAAGGATGACGGACACCGTTATTATAATTTGATGGTTTAAGGGGAACACTTCATTGTTCACAGCTTATTTCTGCGAAGACAGAGGTCTCTGGCTGAATCTCTCCCGCTGATCTATGGCTTCAATAATACTGCCTCCCCCTTTTTGCCCGCAACTTTTGGGGCGGCGTGCTCACCTGCTCCGCAAGCGGTGAGGGCCGGCAGGGCTCTGCCCCCGGACCGGGACGGGGCGGCGGCGGGGCTGGGGCCGGGGCCGGGGCCGGGGCGGCCCCCCTTCCCCGGGGGCCTTCGGGGCCGGGGTCATCTGAGGGACCTCCAGGAGGTCCGAGCCGAATGACGCCACCCTCGTCTATGTTGTCCAGACTTTCAGTCTGCACCTGAAATCTCTCCCTCTTCGTCTAAGCTTTCTGTTTCTCTCCGTCCATCCTTCCGTCTGCCCGCCCGCTGATCTACCTGTGAATCTGTCTATACGCCTGTTTCTGAATCAGTCCGGCCATCCGTCTGTCTCGCTTTTTCTTTTAATTCTCTTCAGCCTTTCTTTTCCCTTTCTCTCTCTCTCTGTCTCCGCTCTTGAAACTTTGATATGTCCCAGTCATCTTGCCGATTTAGTCATCTGTGACCTACCATGCTTTAATATTTTAACTTTTTATCAAACTTTAGCTTGGGAGGGGGGAAGGAAGAGGGGAAAAAAGAAAGAAAGCTCCTCTCTCCTCTCCTGGATCCGCATGTTGTGCTCTGCCCTCTCCCCACTCCTTCGGGCTCTCTCCCTGGAGAAGAGGCTGTTTAATAGTCTCCAGTAACTTTACTTTGGAAGCAGGCAGAAGAATTTATAGAAGCTTTAAATGCGGGGCTTATAAAAATACCGAGGAATGGTCTTTGAGGTTTATGCACTCGTAAACTTTTGCTGATTGCTTCTGGGAAGTTGTCAGGCATTTAACATTGCATTTATCTTACAGCGCAATGAAAACACATCTGCCCAGAGTCTCATTACCTGGTTTAATTGTCCCACAGCCCTGTGCCCCCAGCTTCACTTCCCTTCGGTCACGATTTTCGGGAAACGAGCAGCCCGCAGCCGAGCTGCAGGAAGACCGAGCCGGCCGCTCCAGGTCATCATCCAGCTTCGGCCGTGAAAGTCGCTCGAGACGGGGACGGGCCGCCCCGGGCCGTGTGGGGGCCGCGGGGCGGAGGGTGCCCTGGCCCGGCTCGGCCCACCAAGGCAAAGGGAGAGCCCAGCGCCCAGCAAAGGCAGCCGGAGGGTGCCCACAGCCAGCTGCAAACTTTAATGTGTCACCCCTACCTGCTCGGGGGAGCCCTCGGCCCTAAGAAAGGCTGTGAATGCCTGGAGGGACCGAGAATACAGATGACAGCAAACATCACAGCGGTTATTATGTTTTGATAGCATCTCTTGCAAGATCTCTTCGGGAGTCAGTTTGTTCTCCTACTTCTTTGGGAGAGAAGTTAAAAATCCCTTTCCTTCTGCCCAAGGCCGTGCTTTCCGTTTGCTGCAAAACCTCCAGGAGGCAAGACGGTTCTCCAAATTGCTCCCTAGTTGATCGGGACGGAGGCACGGTGTGCCCGGTGTTCCCCCAGCGAGCTCAAGGCTTGGGATCTCCCGCAAGTTTCTTCTCGGCTGCTGCTTGTTGCAGCAGCTCAGCCGCCAGCCGCCCGGCCGGGCCACGCCGGGCCCCCGCCAGCGGGGCCGGAGCCGGAGCCGGAGCCGGGGCCGGGGCCGGGGCCGGAGCCGGGGCCGGAGCCGGAGCCGCGCTCCCCGCGCAGCGGGGCCGCCCGGGACTGCGGTACCTGCCTCATCTGCCTCGGGCTAAGCCAGATGTCGGCAAACGCTTTCGTTCGTCGCAGCTGGCTGCGTATTTTCTTCTTCGACAAACTATTTAAAATCAGCGCGAAGACAAAAGTCAGTTAAAAAGGAGCAACAACAAAACTTTGCCCTCATTGCGTCAGCTTCTGGTGCACAGAGCTCCCTAGAGGGGGTCTCTCTGGGCAGGGAAACCGGCCCGTTCCCCTGCTTTTGGGGGGGGAGTGTCTTTCCCAGCAGCAGATCCGGCCCCAGGGAGCCCAGCGGGGTGTCGGGGAGGAGAGGGGGCAGACGGGCCACACAGGCGCGGGGCAGCCGGGCGCTGCGGGGCGCCCGGGACCCGCCGTGGGTCGGGGGCTCGGGGGTGCGTGGGAGCCGGCCTGGCAGGGCGATGCCGGCTTCGGGGGGGGGGGCGCAGCCGCGCTTGGGGCAAACTTGTTGGCAGAGGGGCTGCGAAACACGGCTCGGGAGAAATCCTCCCCCTCCTCTTTTGCAGAAGTAGCGTGTCGGAAAGCTGCCTTGAGGGAGCTGCTCGCCAACGGGGTAGAAATGAGGTATATCGGGGATGGAGGTGTCACTCCGGGACCCCAGAGCTGGGTGACCCCGCTGCTGGGGATGGGGAATGGGCGTCGGGGAGGGAAAGGAAAAGCAGAAATCCGCGGGGCGGTGTTTAGCAAGCACCAGCCGAAATGCACTTGGCGGTCCCCGGCGAGGCCCTTCGCCTCCCCCGCGGCGGGGAGGCTGCGGGCTGCGCCCCCGCCCGGCCCCGGCCCCGGCCCCGGCCCGCCCGCGCCGCGCTCCCCATCCAAAATCCACAGCACCATCTCCTGGGCAGCGGGAGAAGTGCAGGGCCGGCCGCCGAGCCTGCGGCAGCGCCGGTGCCGGCTGCAGCTACAGAAAATTGCGCGGAAACGGGTTTGCGGCAGCACTGCAGGAATCTCTTCTAAAAGAAAAGCAGCGCGCTTTGGCAGGGGGCAGGGAATAATCCCGTCCTTCTGGTCTGGTTTTGAAGCTGAAGTCTATGGGCTAGGGGAGGTGTTTGGAAGGGGTCAGGAGCCTCCAAGAGCTATTTTTCACACAGACACATGCCAGGAAATGCACGAGCAGGAAATAGACTTTGGCTGGAAGAGCATCATAGTATCCCCGATTCAGGGACAATACCGGGTATGTGTGGAGTGACGAATGCTTCAAACTGAGCTTTACAGAGAAAGACCTATCACAGTTTGGTGTACTTTTGGCAAGTTAGACATACTGGCTATCTCTGCTCGTGCAATTTAGTACTTCTGCTTTCTTTCCCTCAAACAGAGAACCCTCTTTAGGCCTCTAAGTTGTTTCCCTGGAAATGCGTATGGTTTTCTGATGCGTGTGCACCCATACTTTGCCCAGATCGGGGTTACTGGCACAGTTCTCCTTAGCAAACTATTTCCTTGATTAACTGACCTGGCTGTTACGGCTATTTATTTACTTCTTTTAACTTCAGCCTGAATCCTGCTTCACCCATTTCCATCTAATTCCTCCTCTCCTTTTTCTAGCTCTCAAAATAAGCCCTCATCTCTCTGCTCCTTCCTAACACACCGGAGTAAAATTGTACATGGGTCTCAGCCGTAGCAGAAGCCAGAGCTCTGGCCCTGTACAGTTAATATTTACTCCCTATAGACCAGTCCCTATAGGCCTTTTCTTTTTCTTCCATGCTTCTTGAGCTCCTTCCAGTTCACCTTTCTGATACTGAAAATACTTAAATCTAAAAGCAGTAGTCCAGGTGCTATCTCATCTCTATTGTGTTCTGAGAGAGGCATCTATCACTTCCCTGGTACATGACACGATGCCTCTGTGTTAGGAGCCGAAAAATTACATTGAAATTTTTTTTTTTTGCCACACTGCTAGACCTTATTTAATTTACTGAAGCCCATACATCCAAACCTATATGTTGGTAAGCATGTATATTACATCTTCTGTATTGCCTTCAGTCGCCACTTTGCAATTATATGAAGAAAAAAATGCTTCTGTGTGCCTTTCTTCCCTTCTTTATAAATCCATGCTGTTTATTGGTGGTGGATCCATTCTCCCTTAAGTGCTTAGGATTTTTACCTTTTAATATTTTTTCCACTATATTACTGCAGACTGAAGTTAGGCTTACCAGATGGTAGATGACAGGTTCACTCTTTCTTTTCCTCTTACCCTGCCTTTTTAAAAAACCGGTAACATGCTCCCCTTTCTTTTCAGACCTCTCAGAGCTCTTAGGAACATTTTAAAATAATTGTCATTAGTTTGGATGAGTTCATTAGTTAATTCCCTTTCCTCCTCATGCTGCATATCACAGGGACATGCTCAGTTTCACATACTTAATTTTCTCCCTCTGAACCTTCCTCATGACCTCCTCTCAACAATTCTAACTACAAGGCCTTTCTTTCCTAATTGTGCTTTATTTTTCTTAAAAAAATGAATTTCAATAATTTTACTAGTTTGGCATCATCATTCTTTGTTGCCTTTTTAATAAATAACAAACCTCTTTCTTCCTAGTATTCTCCTCTTCCCCTTTTAATTAAAAGATCATCTAGAATCCATGCACACCTAAGTGGTTACTATATTGAAAAATACAGGCACTAATACTAGCGACTCTGTTATACTCTATAAATAAAGCAATTTTATAGGTTTAATAACTTATCATGGGCATAAAATATAAACATGTATTGAATTACAGTTCACTAAGAGTCAAAATCCATATATTTAACAGGGAAAAATAATTCTGTTTTCAGATTCTTCCTATATGTCAACTACTTTTGAATGAAAGTGTAAACTCATTTCCCCTTACATTGCTTCAGTTGCCATGATAAGTAACGAGAAAGAACAAAGGGTTTCCTTCCTGGATTACTTTACTAAATTCATACTTTAATCTTTTGGTAGACGATGTTTTTCAAGCGCACTCAGATGTCTGATTGTCAGCTTTATGTCTCAGAAAGTATTCCCAGCAATTCAGGTACAGTAAACTATCTTCCTCTAGTAAGTCTCTGTGTACTATATAACTTTTATAGTCATTATAAAAAGTAATTTATTGAAAAAACTTAAACCTTTTCCAACTCAACTGACTTTTGATTTAAAGGTGTGTGCTCCTGGTTATGGTAATCAGGTGTGGTAGGTGCTTTTTTCAGAATTAGGTTTGCTGTTTATATCACAAAGTTTAGAAGCTATGGGAGTAACAACCTCTAAAAGATAGCATGTTCACAGAAAGCAAGAAACCTCAACTCATGTTTCACTGTTGCACTGCCTGGAATTGTACATAATACAAGCTAGGAGAACTTTTTCCCTTTTTTAGATGATTTTTTTTCTCCTAGGTACTATTTCTATTTGCCTTTACTGTAGTACAACAGTGCAATTCTGGCTATGCACTAGATCTGAGGAAATGGCACGTAACAAGGAAGATGATGTAACGTGTATCATTAGTATTTGACATTATATTGTCTCTTTCTCTCTCTCTCTTTCTCTTTCTTTCTTTCTTCCCTTCCTTTCCCTTCCCTTCCCTTCCCTTCCCTTCCCTTCCCTTCCCTTCCCTTCCCTTCCCTTCCCTTCCCTTCCCTTCCCTTCCCTTCCCTTCCCTTCCCTTCCCTTCCTCTTCCTCTTCCTCTTCCTCTTCCTCTTCCTCTTCCTCTCCCTTTCTCTCTCCTCCTTTTTCTTTTTTTCATTTTTAATCTCTCTCTTTCATTTTTAGTCTTTCTCTCTCTTCCTTCCTCTGTGCTTTCCTGCCTTCCTTCCCCATATAGCCTTGTTTCATTCTGAGATGGAGTGGCAGTGTTAATCTCTGCTGTGTTAGAAATAACACGGGATCTTTTAGTAACCGCAGAGACTATGACCAAGAGGAAAGCCCCTTGTAACAGTGCCTAGCTCTGATTAGCACTGTGACACCAGCTCACAATGTTTTTGAGCCAAACTACTGCAATGGGATTTGAACTTGTGATGCGATCCAGAGGAGAGCATGCTGCCAGCTGTGGTCCCAGTCCTGCCATTAATTTTGTGTGGGCAGAGACCTGCTGATGCATGCTGGAGGACGCCACCTCATTGCAGCCACAGCAGCAAGGGAAGGAAAGGTAGGAAGGTGTAAATAGGTGAGGAAGACGCCTTGCCATCTTCCTGAGATTTCCAGCTGCTGAATTCTGGCATCTGGGGATGACTTACAGCTGCACTGATGTTGCTTTATGTTGTATTGGCAGCTCCGTTAGTCCTTTGTTCAGATCCAGAATCAATTTACCAACTGCCATATCTTAGCCTGAAGACAACATAGGATAAAGACAGAGGCCAAATATTTGTTGTGGAAAAAGAGAGTGCTAAAATTCAGTTTTGAGAGGAATTTTGGCTTTCAAAGTATTTTGTAACACAGCCTCAATTACCAAGAACAGTCCAGGTAGCAAAAAGCTTGCATATAACTACTTTTCTGAGAATAAAAGCCAGTACTCCTATGGTTACTACCAGAGGACTGACAAAAACATTTAATATCCTTAGTCCCTGCCTAGGCTGTCACAGAGACTTACTGATGTCTGCCTTGCAAGAGTTATTTGATTATTTCAGGAGAGGAATGCTGCAGGCATGGGGCTCCATGGATGTGCAGACTGAATCCACCAGCGTGACAGTCGTCTTTCAGAGGTAGGCTGATATGGATACCTGAACATGTTTTAGACTGATTTACCTCCTCATTGTTCAGTTTCTCTCACTGACCATCAGTTTGGACAATGGATTGATTTAGCTGAGTTTAAATGAGGTTGAAAACAAATGATGTGGATTGAGGCAACCTGGGTGTGTCTGACTTACAAAATGTGTAAGAGGTAACGAGCCACCAAGGCACGGTCAGGGAAAGACTGTAGGCAGCCTTTTCACATCCCTGGCCCTCTGCACACCTACATATAGCATCAAACCAGGTTAACAAGGAAAAGAAATTATTTTAATCTTTGATGTCAGTGGTAGCTGGATCAAGTACAAAAGAAAAGGCAGTATGTTATATTCCAGCAGCCAGCGGAGTTGCTCGAGTGAGCACCGTCCAGCTGACACTGCATACTTCCCCAATGAGTGCAGCCCTGGTGAGGAAGGGCAAACTTCACCTCTGCACCACTGCAGCATGGCGGATGCTTCCCTGACACAGGCTGCCTCTAGCTACTCCTCCTGCACTGTCATTGCTGAACAGCCAGGAACCATCTCTGCTGGTAAAATAGATCCTTGTTTCATTTTGTGATCACTATTCTGATCATTCTTGTCAATAATCCTGAATTAAGAGCTCAAGGAAGACTGACATTCTTTTTTCTTGAGAGGCAAATTGGCTGAGGTCAACTTTATACTAGTCTGACTGGCTGTTGGACTAGGAGGGATGCTTGCCCAGACTGCCAAAGGCAGTCTCAAACCCTGACAGCTTTTTAGACTTTAGAAGCAGGATGTGGGATTTTCCATGCTTCCCCCTGTTATCTGTGGCCGTTGAAGGAGTCTCTAGCACTGACCCTCAAGTCTGGTAAACCCGGTCACCATGGGACACGTGTTCTATGTCTCACAAAAATGCACATCAAATTTACCCTTTAGGCATCCCCACATCTAGTATCTTGGTCCTTTTTTTTTTTTTTTTCTAGGTCTGTCCTCTCTTCTTTATACTCTCCCATGTGATTTCTCTCAGGATCCCCTGACTTCCTAGGATAGCTTATGTGTATTGCTCACCTGAAGTAAACCAAAATAGAACAAAACCAACAGCCAAACAAACAAAAAACACCAAAAAAAGCTACACCCAAAGCTTTAGGAGTGGTAATTATTCTGGCCTGTCAGATGACACCAGTGGTGTGGAGGAGTGTTAGTTTCAGTGTGGTCACTAAACTTCTGTTCATGCATTGGACAAATCTAGGCCCAAATGCCCACACTGTACAAGTTCTGAGCACCTTTTTTAGTGACCAGTTCACGATTACACTGGTAGCATGAGACCAGATATAGTGAGAAGCATGGAGCCTATAACACATTGTTATCATATTCACGCTGTTGATTCTGATTCTCTGATAAAGTTAATTGACTGAGTCAGGGCAAATTTGCTCCACACCTGCTCAGGACAGAGCAAGCTCAACCAGATCTAATCAGTCACTCCCACCAGAAAACTGGCACAAATGGTGCTTAATCTGTTGGTGCCAGAGTCTGATCTCAGCAGCACCAGTGCAATCCCGACGTAACGCTATGAGAAGCAAGGGAGCTCTTCCAGAATCATGCTGGTGTAACCAGGTTAGAATCTGTCCCTAAATCACTTTAGTTTTTGCCCTTAAAACAATACCTTCCTGGGGCCTTTCTACTAAGCTTTGCTGGTCTCAGTGTCACTCATAGTTAACAGTGTGGCAGCACTTTTTGTAGAAAAGAGTTACTTTATTGCATTTGCAACCTGTCCACTACCAAATTGGTTCTGGGATGGATCAAAGGAGGATCTTACACTCTGGTACCTACACTCAAACTTCTTCTCCGAGGGCCTTCAGCAAGGAGGATGGCTGCAATTTGTTTTGTAGGTAGGGCCAGTGGACCAGGAGTCTGAGAAACTGCTTAGTGCATCCTCCATTTCCCGGATTTACTGATCCAGAGACTCATCCAAATGAGGGTCTGTACAGAAATAGCTACTAAATACACCCAGGACCTGCTTTATCTTTTATTTCTGAATATTTTGGAGCCCCTTTTGCTCTTTTGTGCTGCCCTGCTCTCTGCCTTGATAGAGACGCAAAACTTTCTGACCAAAACCCAGCCTTTCCCCTAGTAGGAACCTGCATTTTAAGGGCGCTCCAGCGTGAGCCAGCTGGAGCCCCCAGTTCGCATACGCAGTGGCTCCCGTTATGTTACATGGACCAGTTGGAGCTGGGACGGTGAGTGTTGCCATCTGGACCTGACTGAGAAGCTGAAATGTCATGAGAAAAGAGACCTTCCTGTATAGGATAAACAGTGCAGATCAGTACAATGCCTGGCGATAGAAAATGATACAAGAACTTCCAGGGTTCATGTGACTTTTCAAACATTCATAAGTGGAGGCGACATGGAGCAAGAGCAAGGAGAAAGATAGCAGCAATTTTTACTGTAGAAATACTTAGGGGTAACGGGTAACTCCTTAGCAGAAGACAAATGGACTGCAAGGGCAGCAACATGGGAATGAATCATAGGGAAAGGCCAAGTACAGATTTGGAGTCTGCCTGCTCCATTTACGTGCTGTGTGTACACACCTTAATCATATGGTAAATATGATATAGGATGAGTTACTTTCTATTTACTGTGGGATCAGGAGCTCTGACTCGGGGCAGGAGTGCACTCAGGGGGTTATTATGCTTTATGCTTTGCCTGATGATAACTTGCTCGTGTATTCAGATGCTCAACCTGAAAGCAAAGGGGACAATTAAGATTTAAAATTGGACACCAACAAACAAATCAGAGCACAACCAGAAACCCTGCTGTTAGCCCTCCTCTTCTCATCCCTCATTCGTGAGCGTGGTAATGGTGTGCTTCTCTCTGTGCCGGGCTGTGAAGGCACGGGAAGGCATTCAGCTGTTCCAGCACATTCATTGCCTGAACATCTGGTCTCCGTCTGCTACAGAAAAGATGGCAGGCCAGATGGGAACATCCGAGTGGCCAGATTCAGCCTGAAGGGTACCTATTGCACTACACTGGAAGATATTTTGAAAACAATAGAGCAGAAGCTCTGAATAGTTTTCAGATAAAAGAGCTAATGCTACTGATGTAATGTTAGATAAGCAGTAAGCTAATTTTTTTTTTTTTTTTGGTAAGGGAAAGATATTAACATAGTAAGAGATAAGAGTAAAAGATGTACTCACTATAGATTCAGCAGGTAGATCACACTTCTAAATGAAGTACGATAAAAGGCCAAAGGTGAGTCTGAGCACTGGCTGTGTACGCTGTTTAGATACTAGTACACACCCTGATTCTCACCAAAACAGAGTTTATGAACAGTCTGGAAAAAGTTCATGCCAGGGATTGCTTCCAAAGAGCGCTATTGACTGCACCAGGCTTGGCTCCCTCTATGCTACATCTTTAAAACTATCCTGGCAGGCTTTGTGTTTCCAGATGTCCCACTGTGCACATCCCTCTGCATGCCCTGTTTTCTCTTAGTTTGATGGTGCAAACACCATACAGGTTGGCTATACCACAGCTGTCATACTATTATGGATATTTTCAGCTGGCAAAAGACATGCAAACTAATAATGATGTCGTAGGGCCACAGGCTGCCTGAAGAGGCCAAATGCTCTGAGGTATGAGTGAAGCCAGCCTAGTGAAGAGGGATCTCGCCCTAGTGATGTGAGTGTCAGCCAGTCTGTGCCTCTTGGTCTTGGGCACGAGGGTCTGCTCCCTACCGCTTTTACTTAGGACGTGGATATAGCCTAGAAGCAGGGACCTTCATCACTGGGACCGTCTCTGCTGACAAGTGAAGGACATAGTTTCCCTGGGATGTCAGAAGATGAAGGAAAGTTTGTCCCTCTGAACTGTTTAAACAAGGGTACAGAGGGTCAGCAGATTTTAGGAATAAAAAGGAACTCAATGTCTTTGGTTTCAGCCCTTGGGTTTAAAAGTTTAATACCTTTAGCAATCAGTGGTAAAGACATTTATGGTCAGAGGCTGACCGTACATCACTTATTGCTGTCATTAAGTGGGGCCTGCCAGCCTCTGCCTTGGCTACAGAGAATTTTCTTTCAGCTCCAAATCAGTGATTTACAGATAACAAACCTGACTGAGATCTGGTAGTTGTGGATGCTATCTTCGGTGTTTGATAGTGGAGCAAAGTCTAGTGCTAGATCATATTTATGCTATGTTGTGAGGAAAACAGAAATCCATCCAATTTCAAATGAAAGGTGGACAATAGCTGCCAGTACTAGTGCTGGAATGAAACCCTGCAAGGGAAAAATAAGGGTCTTAGCATCAGGTAGCCAGAACTGCATATTTTCAAAAATTATTTTCAATTTAAGGAAAGGGTCAAAACTAAGCAGGATTTTATTTCAAAGCACTTGGGATGTGATTCTTAAGCAGTCACAGAAAAAAGTTTATCAAAAAGCCCACAAAGAAGTAATCTAGGAGTTGTAAAATCTAAATGCTAGAGGAAGGTCATAGTGACTGCAAACAGTGAAGATTCAAACACTGTTAAGGATTATTATATATGCAAAATGTACAGTTCAATTAAAACAAAAATATATGAAGACTAAGTATCCCCATAGGTGACACAGCTGGTACAAGGAAGATTTTTTTCCTTTCGGTCACATTTGGCATAGGTTGTTCACCAAAAAGCTTGAGAAAACTCTACCTGTCCTTACTTCCCTGGGACAGCCTTACTGCAACTAAACAGGTGATTTTTGTATTGCAGATAATTTTTGGTGATCTGTCTGAAACAGCAAGCACAGTTTAGAGTCACACAGAGTCTTATTTAAGTGGACATAACTTTAGTGGTTTGCAGTGAAGTGAAGGTTTAGGTATCTTTTGGTGTCCATTTTCTTCATCTGTTTGTTAGAAATTGATGCTGAAATAATAAAGTACTTCTTATTAAAAACGGACTACAGAGTCAACTTCTGACTGTATTTAGTATTTATATTACAGAATGGTGGCAATGAAATAGGGTTAACACAATCTTAGGTTTTGCTTGACAGAACCACACAAAAGAAATCTGCTATAAATTGAGAAATATTGAATACTTGCAATAATAAAAGAGGCGGATAAAGCAAAACCAAAATGCCCTAGGAGCTGCCACTGATTCATAACAACAGGATGTGTATCTGTGAGGCTATCAGGTGTGTCATGAGAGGTAGCCTGGTGGTCATGGGAGGTTGTAACTCCAGATGGACACATGCTCTGCCAAGAGGAGAGCAGACCAGGCATTAAGTCAACTGTTTTCCACAAGACATTTGCAGGCAACAACCAGCAGGTAGAGCTGACTGAGTCCCAAAATATGGCACAGTCAGGAAAAGACTGTGTCAGGGCAGACCCGGAGGTCCAAATGACAATTGCGTGGATTTAATTCAGCATTAGCTCATTTAATCGTGGGAGAAGTTGGCTTGTAAGTATTTGAAGTTCTTTGTTGTGTTAACTCTGGGGCGATGCTGAAGGTCTTGATGATTCGGGCTCACAACAGGAAGGTGCAAGAAGTGTCCTGAGGGGTGGTGCAGGCACGTGCCCCTTGGAAGCAGTTGTGCTGTGTGCCTGCAATGCGATACCAACCCGCGCAAGCACAGGCAATGCACAGAGCAGACCTGTGCTGGGCTCCTTGGCTCTTGATGAGTTTAAACAACAGCTATTCTCTCTTTCTCTGGGCCAAAGTCGAATGCCACGGTATAAAGCATGTGGGTTACACTGCCGTGGAGGGAGTTTGTAATTCATCCTCCTGTAACTGTTGCAGGCATGTATACTTGGGTGGGCAGCATTTACATGCACATGACATTCCAGAGGAGGGAGGGAGATTCATAAAGTACATATTATAGTTATAAAGCCCAAAGGAACCACTGTGAGGATCTAATATGACCTCCTGTGCAATACATAAGACTGCACTGAATTACTTTGTTTAAACTAGGTGATGCCTTTAAGAAAGCATCCAACCTTATTTCTTCATTTTCCTGTATCGATGCACCATGACCTTAGAGAAACTGTTCCAATAACAGCTATTCTCACTGTTTAGAACATGTGACTTTCCCCTGGTTTAAATACGGCTAGTTTCAGCTCCCTGACATTGCATCTTGTTATACTTTCATCATCTGGATTGAAGATCAGTTTTACTTTTGTCAATGACCTATTAACTTTATATACGTTAAATTCAGTGTGTTGAGCTCCTTGAGTTTATCATGATAAAATGTCATTTATAACCTATTAATGACTCATCCTCTTTTATTTGTGAAGTCTAAACAACCCTCCTGAGTGGTGGACAGCAGAACTGGACACAGCACTCCAGCTGCACCGGTTCAAGGGGTTGGTGGTTGACTGGCCCATTGAATGTTAGGCTAAAATATCAGACTCTTGTCCCTTACTTAATATTCACAGAATCAGAATCACAGAGTGGTTGAGGTTGGAAAGGACCTCTGGAGATCTTCTAGTCCAACCTGCCTGCTCAGGCAGGGTCACCTAGAGCACGTTGTACAGCACCCTATCCAGATGGCTTTCGAATATCTCCAGGGAAGGAGCCTCTCTGGGCAGCCTGGTCCAGTGCTCAGTCACCCTCACAGTAAAGAAGTTTTTCCTCAGGTTCAGATGGAACTTCCTGTGCTTCAGTTTGTGCCTGTTGCTTCTCATGCCTGAGCACCACTGAAAAGTCTGACCCCATCTTCTTTATGCCCTCCCTTCAGATACTTATACTCATTGATGAGATCCTCCCTCACTCTCCTCTTCTCCAGGCTGAACAGTCCCGGCTCTCTTAGCCTTTCTTTGTATGAGAGATGCTCCAGTTCCTTAATTCTCTTAGTAGCCCTCCGCTGGACTCTCTCCAGTAGTGCCATGTCTCTCTTGTATTGGGGAGCGCAGAACTGGACACAGTACTCCAGATGTGGCCTTGCCAGGGCTGAGTAGAGGAGGACTATCATCTCCCTTGACCTGCTGGCAACACTCTGCCTAATGCACCCCAGGATCCCATTGGCCTTCTTGGCCACAAGGGCACACTGCTGGCTCATGTTTAACTTGTTGTCCACCAGGACTCCCAGGTCACTCTGCTTTGGATGTATTCTCTTTATATATCCAAAGATGTTAATAGCCTCAGAATTTAATTTGGAACTGGTGTTCAGCTCTTTAGGCATTTCTCCCATTACAAAAGCAACCTTCATTCTTTTTCAGGACTATGGATTTACAGTTAGTTAAGCCATTTTGTTTAAGATATGAGCAAAGTATTACCTTTCTTCTAGTCTTCTTGAACTTTTCCAGTATTTCACAACAATAGAAAATACATGGTGAGTTTCTTTGTCAACTCTTTCAAAATTCTTATATACAAATTTTCCTAAATGTAGCCCTCATCTGCATTTTGAAAGGAAACTTGCTATAGCACATTCATTTAAATGCACCTGCTATATCTATAATAGTTTGCATATACATGTCAAATTTGCTAAAACTCTAATTAGCATTGCAGACTAAAGAACTAGTATTTGGCTACTCCATTGTTTTAAACTCAGAAAACGCCATTATACTAATTTAATCCAGGTCTGCCTATGAGGATGCAGGATGAAGTTTTATGCAAGGAGCCTCATATTGATAACTTGAGTTGTAAATTTTGACCTAAACTTTGTGTCTGACTTAGACTACATAATTTTGATCTGTGTTTGTTGGACAGAGCTTCTAACTCCTGGGTGAGCTAGAGCAATCCTTTCAAGAAGGCATTTTCTCTTGATTCAAAGGCTTCAGCTGGTGAGAAACTATCACAACGATTAGTAAATTGCATCAAAGCCTAATTACCCTCAATGTTAACATTTTAGATGTGTTCTAAACACAGTATATATAGTGTCCGTAGCAAGCTATTAAAACTTTTTATGCCTTTGTCTACTAGACAGAACAGATTTCTTCTTATTAGAAACCTTTCCCCAGCTCTCAGAACGCAAGATCCTCTTCCTAGAGGAACCAAATTGAGCTATTTTATTTTCTCATTGTAAGGCAGCTTTTCCAGACCATCAATCATTATTGTAACTATTTTCTAAACTCCTTTTAATTTACATCCTAATCAGCATGCTTTTCCAAGTACAGATCTTGGTGCTGGATGCTGCATTTCAAATATGGTCTTACTAATGCTGTGTACTGTGGGAGTAGCAACGTGGCCTTACTCTTCTGCATTTCCTTGCTTATTACTCCAAGGACTTTATCAGATTTCCTAGCCTTCTCATTCCATTTGGAGCTCAGGTACCATTGACTTTCTATCAAGCCCTCTCTGCTGTTTTTCTGAGCTTCTACTTTGTCTTCTACAGCTGTCTACAGCCTTTGAATTAGATCACTGCAGCGGTTCCAGCACAAGCAAGGTCCAGTACTTTTGTGTGAATGCTAATGCCTGAATGTCACCCCACTGCCTGTGGATCCTTGCAAATGTGATGATTTAACTCACTAATTGGATGGACATTTGTAGCATGGTTCTTTGATGTGAGTTCAGCGTTGGTAGAAATTATGTTCACTGCATTTAAGGGCTCAATATGGAACTGGGAGTAAAAAAATTTATGAAGTAGGCTGGTCAAAGAAAAGGAGGGCACCAGCTCCGCACCTCTTTCCTCAGACACTGTAGGAGCCTTTCTCTGAACATGCCATGAGCTTAAACTTAGGGACTGAGGAAGGCAGGAAGCAATGCACAACAAAGAATCCCCTGTTCTCTCCGGTGATTCCTCTTCATCCCTAAAGCTCCTAAAGCTCCATAACTTTATTTTGAGAGTGTTCTCTTTGGGTGCTGAAAACATCCCCTTTTGTTCAGTACAGTCTGGAGTAATTTCAGCTAATCTGGAATGACAGTGGGGAAAGAAAAAACCCCAAATACGTATAAGCTTCTGAAACCTAGCACATGAAGGTTATTGTGATAAATGGACAGAGAAGTCAGGAAATACTTTTAGCCAAGGAGAAGTGGAAACGAAGCTCTTTGTATTTTGTGAGGGTAAGACCTTCCTTAGAAAGCAATTGTGGGGTACAGTCTCAGTGGGTTGCCAAATTTTCTGTCTGCCCTGCAGGAATATATTTGATCCTACATGTATGTATGTTAGAATTAAATAATGTTGACTAGATCTTAAATGAATATTGGTGGAAAAATAGAATTCCAGAATCATAGAATAATTCAGAATCAAAGTCAAACCTCCTGCTCAAAGCAGGCTCAGCTACGAGGTTAGGCCAGGTTATTGAGCGCTTTATCCCATCAAATCTCCAGGGACGGAGACTACACAACCCCTTGGACATCCTCTTTCCCTACTTAACTGTCCTCATGGGGAAAAAGCTTTTCCTTATATTCAGTTGGGGTCTCACATATATCATTTTCTGTCCATTGTCTCTCTTCCTCCTGCCATAAATCCCTGTAAAGGCCTGGCTCCATCTTCTTGATAACCTACTTGTAGGTACTGGAAGGCCCTCTTAGGTCCCTTCTTCTCTATGCTGAACAAGCCTAGCTTCCTTGGCGTGTCTTCACAGGGCAAGTGCTCCAGCCCCCAGCCACCTTGGTGGCCCTCTGCTCAACTTGCTCCATTAAGCAATGTCTTTTTTTCTACTGGGGGGCCCAAAACTGGGCATGCTATTCTAGATACCATATAATGAGTACTAAGCAAAGGGGCATAATCAATCCCCTCACTGTACTGGCTATGCTGCTGCTGATACAGCCCGGAATGCTGCTGGCTCATGTTCAACTTGCTCCCTACTCAGACCCCAATGTCCTTTCCAGCAGAGCTGTTCTACAGCAGTCTATCCTCAGCCTGTATCATTGTAAAGGGGTCTTCCTTCCCAGGTACAGGGCTTGGCGTTTGTCCTTTGCGAATTCCACGAGGTTTCTTGGCTTATTTCTCAAGACTGTCTACCAACCCTCTGGATGGTGGCCCTGCTCTCAGATATATGGACAGGGTCCAGTTTCAGTATCATCTCCAAATAAGATAACAGTGCACTCCATTGCCTCCTCCAGGTCACTAATAAAGTTATTAAACAGGAGAAGTCCCGGTGCAGAGCCTGCAGTACTGAACTTGTAACTGGCCTCCAGCTGGAGTTCGATCCATTAACCAAATATCAAATAGTTTTTTACCCATCTAGTTGTCTGCCATCCAGACCAAAACATCCTAACTTGGATACAAGAATATTGCAGGAAACAGTGTCAAAAGCTCTGCTAAGGTAGGGGTAAATGATATCTGCTACTCTCCTCTTGTCCACTCTTCCAGTCATTTCATCGTAGAAGGCGATCAGGTGGGTCACACCTAACTTCTCTTAAATCCATACTGTCTGTTCTCAGTCATCATCTTCTCTTTGTGTGCCCAGAAATGTGTGAAAAGAGGCATCCTTCCCTGATTTTTCCCAGGGATTAAAGTGAGGCTGACTGGCCTGCAGTTTCTCAAATGGTCCTTCGGCCTTTTCTGACGATGCATGTTTGATTTTCTCCAAAAATTGTGAATCTCTCTCAATATCTGCAGCCTTTCTAAGATGATAGAGAGTGGCCTTGCAAGGACATCAGCCAGTTCTCTCAGCACCCTTGGATACAGCCTATCTAGTCCCAAGAACTTGTAGGGGTCAGGTTTTCTCAGTTCCTGGCTCCATTCTCATCCTCTGCTGTTACTTCTCCTCTTTGAGACTTTGTTGGTGAAGATCGAGGTAGAAAAGCCATGGAGTGTATCAGGTTTATTTGTGTCCATTGTCACTAGATCACCTGCTCCATTAAGCAACAGGCTCATATTTTCCTTGTTTGGCCTTTTATTACTATTAATGCTGTGGCAGGAGCTCTTCCTGTTGTCCTTGACATCTCAATTCTAGGTGAGCTTTAGCTTTCCTAACATTATCCCTACATGCCAAGACAGTGTTCCTAAATTGCGCCTTTGTAGCCTGTCCCTGATTCCACCTCTTGCTCACTGCCTTTTTGCACTGAAGCTCAGTCATAAGTTCTGTGTTTAGCTAAGCCGGTATCCTAATAAATCTACTTTTTTTCCTGAGTATCAAGATGGACCGCTTTTGTGCTTGGAGGATTCTATCCTTAAAGACCTTCCAGCTTTCCTGAGCTCCTTTACCCTTCAGAGCTGCCTCCCATAGGATCCTACCTATAAGTTCCCTGAATAAGCTAAGTCTGCTCTGCTACAGTGTAGCGTCTTTACTCCTCTGCTCATCTTCTCCAATGAGTTGGAATTCAGATGGAGTTTTACCAAACCTATGTATAGCTCTTCAAATATTTGAGGGGAAAGAAAGGCCATGAGTCAATAACTGGCTAAAGTAGTCATTTGAGTCTCTGGGGTACAAATGTAATTATTTAATTGTTTTTGTGCCAAAAGTGGATTTAAAAAAAATTATTTTAAGACTTTTTAACTTTCCAGATCATAGGGTGTTTTTGAACCCTACAAATGAGGGACAGAAAAGATCCATTATGCTAGCTTGTTGCTTTAGACATACAACGGATGATTTTAGAATTATCTTTAGAGTAGCTCAAGGCTGCTTGAGAGCCAAGTTGGCCACTCTTATTATTCCAGCTTAAATTAGGACCATACCTTTGCTACTTTCAGATATCCACTGCCAGTGACAGTGAAAAGGATGCTCATTTCCTTAAATTTCATGGGACAACGGAGTGGTCAGATCGCTTGCTCTAGAGATCCCTCTCAGCCTGAGGTCACTACACAGGACAAGCAATTTATTGCAGAAAATGTCTAGCATGACTCGGCAGGTGGCAGAGACTCCCAATAGGCAGTATGGATGCAGCCATCTTGTCTGGGATGGAGAAGAGTTTGGGCACATAGATGCAAACCGTGCCACTTCATTTCATTCAGAGTCTCCAAATGGTCATGGCTTATTTTATTTAATGGTGCAGATGTGGCACGTCTGACTCTAATAAAATTTATTACCACATAGAAGATTTGTTCAAGGTCTTCATGAGTCTCTAAAGGAGAGTGGCAGCCTCATCCAGTGTCCTTTAGATTAAATGGGAGTCCTGCCACGTGTTTGAGTTAGTAGCTGTAGCGTTTCAGTGGTGATAATCCTAGTACTGGCTCTGCATATGTCTAAATTTCATTCACAGTTGCAGAGAAAGAAAGGGGGAAAGAGAGTGAAGGAAGGGTTTTTGGGGAGGTTTTCTTCTGAAAGTCAAAGTGAATTGAATGAGTCTTCCTCAGTCATCCTGACCTAACTTGTAAAGTAACATCAGCCTACCAGGGTTCAGTTTTCTGTAATGTTAATTCAAATCAAATGAGCATGAAGTAAAGTTTGCAAGTTGCCAGCCGGAGGTCCTGTGTTCTGCTTATTTATTAGGGCAGTGTCAGGAAACTTGCATTGCTAAGGGCAATACTGCATATGCTATATGAATAAACAACATTTCTCTCTTAAAATTTGGCAATCTCATACTTTTTTAATGCACTAAAATCGTTTCAGGTATAAATTATTTGTATTAAAATATTAGAACCTGAAAAAACCCAAGAAATATGTATATTATATATATATATATATTCACTAGGTAGGGGTCATTCTTGTGCCTCAGAGAGAGATGAATTTTATGACCAAACATAAAAAATTACAAGCTGCACTGTGTTTCAGAGAAATACGCAAAACGAACAAATGGTTCTGTTAAGCTGACAAAAGCCTATGAAATCAAAAGCAAAGGTAAACCTTATTCTGACTGTTGTTCTTTTTTTGATAACTTGACATTCCTGGGGTTTGTACGTTTAATTTTTGTATCTTTTATTTCCTTTTTTGGAAATGAGCAGTTGACAATCTGCTTTATATGCAGCATGCATAGCACATAAATAGCATTCAAATTAAATTCCACACCAGCTGTACATACCCCATACATGTGGTTCGCGAATGTTGCTGACTGCAAATGGTGCATATTTTGATTTTCAGTTGATATCTAAAACTGTGAATTATCTTTTGAATATGTAGTGTTTTGCTTTCCAGCCCTAGATTACATTTATATCAAGCAAAATAAATACAACTGTCTGATAATCACAACCTGGCTTTCTTCAACTTAGGTAGAGATTAGTTTCTGGCAAAGTGACCCCAAATCTTGCCTTCTTCAAGGCAACAGTCCCATTTTAGATCTGAAAATGAAGTTTGAAATGAGAAATAGCCACAGAAGAAAATGCACCTTGTTTCTATATGCTTCTCCCTGTAAACCTGAAGTGTCTTGAACGCGGGGCTGCTTTTACCACTGTTAAAGTCTATGGCAAAATTTCCAGTGTGCCTTTAACACAGGAAGATTCAGTATTCAACTATTAGCCTTTTCAGGCATGTTCACGCTGCATGACATTTATGTAACATTGACTCCCAGAAACCTGTTCCAGCATCCACTGGGTCCAGTATAAAACCTGCGAGGATTTTTTGGATGTGGCCTGTATCTGGTTCTTCCAATATCCTGGTCAGGAATATGGCAGGGAGCCATCCGAGAGAGGAAAAGTAGCCAGATGGCACCAGTACGCTGTTGCTTTGGCATTTTTTTCCGGACAGCTGACTGGTGCGATCTCTAAGGAGGATTTTTGTTTGTTCATTCGTTTGTTTTGTATCTTTTCTTTGAGGTAGCCTGTGGACCTGAGTTAAGCTTATTGGTACCTTGATCAACTTACAGATTTTTCTACGTTTTCTTTCTTCTTTTTATTTTTTGTACATAGTGGTGGAGGAAATTTACTTTGGTATGCTAAAATCTTGCCCTGATCTCATATTCATTTTTCATACAAAAGCCTTGCTGGCTCTAAGGAGAGCCATATGCTTGAAAGAAATGCAACACTGATTTTTTTTTTTCTATCAGCATGTCAATGAACATTGTAAAAGTTAAAGACAAACCCCGAAGGGAAATTAGACCCCTATAGATATATATACCCACAGCAAAGACTTTGTTTCATTTTAATTTCTGATTGAGTTTGGAAAGCGCCCCCTCTCATTGGCTGTCTCTAGGATATTGCTATCTTCCTTAGCAAGACAGGGGAGCTCAGGGGAATCTCTGGGCGCATCCTCCTGTGGGTGGAGGTAGCTGCGAGATTTGTCTCCCCATCCTCTGACCTGGCCAGACGTGAGCCACTTCTGGTCTACGTAACTGTGTTAACAATGCACTGTACTCAAGTCAATAAGGCCTGGTGACAGGCTGCGTATATTACCGGTTTGTGTCTAAACAGCTTCTAGACTAGAGCTGGCTTGTATCCAGCCATCTGAGAGCACCGACTAAGCAGCCTGCATGTATCTGCACCTGTCCACGTGGATGTGTTATAAATGTGTATGATGCGATGTAATTCACTGTTTATAAATGACATATTGTGACACCTCCTCCTTAAATCACATTTCTTTTTTTTTCCACCAAAGCCTCTCAGTGATAATCTAACAAAGAAACAACATGGCTAAGAGGAGGAGTGTATCACTGGGAGTTACCGCTTATCCTTTGTGTTTGAACCCTATGATCTTCTAATTGAGAGACTGATCTTGATTGGTTGCAAGCACCCACAGTTCCTTCTGATGGGAGCATATGGTATTGCACTCTATGCTGCTTGAGCCAGATCTCTCACTACCCGCTTTACACATAGTGCTGACATTACTACAAAGACAAGCGACAGTAATATAATGCCTTCCAGCAACTGTGAAACTGTCTGAATGATTCAGATGCTTTTCTACTTACTGATAATTTAGCTCTGATAGTGTCTTAAAAAGTGGTTCGCTAGCTTCTCAGAAGTACAACTCTCTTTTGGGTCATCTGTCTTCTTGCAGCATTACAGGTGATGATGTTCCTTCTAGTCTAATGTACTTCTGGTGAATGAATGAGTTCAATTTAAAATGTAAACGTTAAAACGCTCAACTTAAAAGTAGCTTTGGGCAACTTTTGGCATATCTTTTCATCATACAACTTACTGACTCTTAAAAACTCAGTTCAAAAGTCTCACTAACTGAAAAGTCAGTTCAGACTAAGATGGTTGATGCTACAGCCATTTTGATGACACAGCAGCAGCAGCTCAGTTTTTGAGGGGAAGGAGAAGATAGGAAGCAGGAGCAATTGTGATCAGCAGATGTTCAAGGCAAGATTAATTAGGAAACTACTAACTCTCTTTAACTGATCAGTACCCCAAAGTGGAGGAGTGAGAGTTCACATCTGTACCACATCTGTGTGACTAGTGTACTCCTCATTAAGTCTTGCTAGTGTCTGGAAGCTTGACACACTAAAGCTGGTGATCACAGGACAGTTCTGCCATAAAGACCTAAGCATTTCCAGCTCTCAGGAGATGTTTTACAACTAAGCAGAGGTGTGTTCTATTGTCATAATTAGTTAACCTAAATAATCGGTACTTACAGAGGATTCTAGCTGGATTTTAAGGCTTGCTACTCCTGTAGGACTGCCAGGCCTTGAGGCTTTACTGATTATGCCAGAAATCAAGGGAGGTTAAAAGATTAACAAAAGCTAGAATAAAATTATGTGACATTATAAAATCACGGGTGACAGAAAGAAAAATAAACAATATTTAACCTACAGAGTCAAATCCAAAAGCTCTCTCTCTATCTCTTTATTCAGTGTTCAATCTATGGATGCTCACCTAAACCCATGTGGTCCTGTGCATACCTTTGCCCCCAGGTTGCATTCAGAGGAGTGCCCTGACTGGGGAAAGTAAGCCTGCTTTCAGATGCTAAAACCTCCGTGGGGCTTCCGTGGGGCCCCATTCAGATTCAAATCTTCTCTCTCTATCTCCCCCTAGGGCTTCTTAATCCTTTAGCAGGAAGGAGAGCTGAGCTTCCTTCCAGGAGGCCAGCGGCTGCTTCTGCTTTGGAAATGCTAATGTCCCTTGGGCAAGGCTGGAGGTGATTATGGCCAGTCCAGCCGCCAAACTGGAAATTGGCTAATCCCTAAACAGATTGTTAGCCCATGGCTCAGGCTGAGCAAGGCTCAAATCCCAGACTCATCTCATACACTACATCTCTAATCGTTCTTTAAACACTCATATAGTTTCAGAGAATGCATTTAAAACATGACTCTCTCTCCTTTGGCACTGACCGTATTACTTTGGGGTGATAACGTGACTGCCTGTAACGCTGGTTTTGGCAGTTTTCATGATAAATGTGGTGACAATCAAATGACAAAGTTAAAGGTGGATTGAGAAATCAGGGATCATTCTGTGGATTCAAGAGGTGAAATATTTGGTGATAGTAAAAGGAAGCAAATGGCAGAATTCCTTGTAATGGGTTGTTGTTGAGATCAGGAACTTAACTGAGATTGGATGTTTATAGGAGAAACAATAACCAGACTTGTAAATAGTTAATGATACCAAAAAGGAGGAATAACATTGTTTTTCTTTAGGCATTTTTTCATTTGTTGCAGTTAAGTTTAGTCTATTTCTTTATATTCCACATCCATCTGGAAACAACGTTTGATCCATATCTGAAATCCAGCAGCTTTGCAACATCTCTGACCAGTAAAACTGCATCAAAACCATTGACTGGAATGAGTAAGGAAAAAGCTAATTGTAGTGTTATTCCAAAATGTTTACTTGCTTTTTCTGGGGGTCAAGACAATGAGTCAGAGTGGACAACATAGAAAAATATTATTTTATTTCAGTTTTTTAACTTAGGTAATGTAATGAATGATGCAAAGTGAAAGTCTGATTCATCTTTATCTAATTGGGATCTTTTTCAGTTTGGAGAACAAGCTTTTGTATGATTTCGAATGACTAGAAAAGGAAGAAGTCCTAAGTTCCTCGTTCTCTCTCGTAAGAGGTGCAGAAGGTGCAGAATTGGCACTTTGTCAAGAAAAGGGAGAAGAATCTCTAATTTCTTGCTTCAGAAATGTGAAACTGATAAATGTGGAATATGGGGCTAAAGTCTCACCTTTCTGAGAGGAATTAATAGGAAACTGCTGGGATGGTGTGTTACAAATTGAGGACAGAGTTTGCTGGGGCTCCCTATTAGCTATGCTGGAGCCTCTGAAGGGGGTATGGCTGCCTTGTCAGTGCATATACGGCCACTGCATATTTTGAGAGCTCGTGCCAACTTGACATGCAAAGGCAAACAGAAGCCCTTTTTTCCATATCATTCAGCAACACCTGACTATGCCATGCCGTTATGCTGCTAAAGAAAAGCAGTCCAGGAATGCTTTCTGGCAGTGAGGCCAGAGCGTGACACGTTCACCTCCATGTGCCTGAACTCGTCGTGCTTACAACAGGGGGTGCCTATTGCCAAGTCACTGATGGAGCATGATCCCTGGCATGTGCTATGCTCTGAATGATACCTGGGCAGTTTGGGATATTGCAAAGAGGCACAGATCAAAACTGTGCCAAAACTGTGCCATAATCACCAGAAAGTGATTATGCGCTAGGGCTTGAGCCTTTGCCCTGATGTGTTGTATTTGTTAGTATAGATAGAGCCTGAGAGAGGCTGATTTTGAAGTACTAGTGTCTCCTGAGCATGTTCTCTTCAAATGTTGATGCTCTGCCCACAGAGCATCTCACCTCTCACGTCGTCTTTTTGCTTCTCCTCAGCCTTTTAGTTAATCTCTGAGCTCAAATAAATTGTGCTTGGGGTATGATTTTTGTGGTTAATTATAGGATGCTTGTGTGGGAGAGTGGCAGTGGACAGCGAGTACCAGCAACCAGTGCTCCATGCCTCGTTTGGTCTCCAAGGATTTCATTGAGCTTTCTGCCTGACATCCTCCAGTTTTGCAGGGTAACGTCTAAGCCTGCCACTGTCTATGTATAAATAGGCTGTACAGGTGACCAACTGGCTGGCTGACCAACTGCGTCTGCTCACAGCAAGAAGAGATTTTGGTATCTAGGGTTTCCCTTAAGTCTCCTCTGTCACTTATGCCTCTTCAATAGAAATATAGGGTAAGTTCTGGAGAACTGGCCCAGCTAATCAACAAACAATGTTGCATGCTAAAAAATACCTTAGAACTCAGATAGTCTGAATGTTCTTTATATTTCTACATGCAGAATGATTCTGTGTTGTGTGAGGTAATTATTAATGCTTTTTGTTAATACTGATGTTTATTACCAATATTTCTCATGCATATGCTAAGTGATGTTAATGAGAAAATGTCTTTTTCTTGAATGCAATATGTGCAACAGAGGCACGCAACTGCACTGTCAGTGTAAAATTCATGCACTGAGGAGTAAATGAGAGCTCATTTTTTTCTTGCATCACTTGACAGCTTTGTGGTATGTTTTTTTCTTCTCCCAAGAGCAGAGAACTTCACAGGGGTGATTCCTCTTCTGAACGGTCTTTCTGTTTGAACTTCAAGTTCAAATATTTTTTCTCAGTTTCATTCTGGGCACATCCAGATTCACTGCCTACTGCTTGCAACTGCATAATTATCTCGAATCTTCTGGTTTAAAGCTCTAAGATGACCTATGAGTCTGACCAAGAAATGGTCAGAAGGCCAGTCTGGAATAAACAGCAACAATTTAATGACCTCTCTTCATTTCACTATTGCTTGAAGGCCTGATTCTGCCCTTTCAGTGAGATTCGTTCAGCAATGACATAAATCAGAAATAGGTCAGTTGTATGGACTGATGCTCAATTTGGACTGATGCTCACGTCAGGCTCACATCGCGTAATTAAAGACTGATGTAAGGGGCCTAAACCAAGAGGTATACACTGTTTTGTGATTTACCCCATAAGGTTTACCTCCTAGATATGACTCCCACTCTGCCCTTGCTCAATGTCAGCTACAAAAACTACAACCCACTTGACTGAATTAACCAAAATCCGGATGTTATCTTATGGCTCTGGTTTGTTAGCTGGGGCATAGTGTTGTGTCATCTGCAGACAAAACGTTTGCCATCACCTTGAAGTGCAGAGGGCCAAAGACATGCTTCTTTTTGTGCTTGCAAGGCACATCCCCCCCCCCCCCCCAGCACTTTGGGGGAGCTGTCCTGTGGAACTAGAAACCGCAGTCATTAACAATAATCAGGAAATTTAAAAAAAGCAATAGTGGGAAAAAGCATTTAATGTGTGATAAAGTAAGTGATTTTATAACTGATTTTATTACTCAAAGTGCAAACATTATTTTCACTAGTCTTTGTCTGATATAAATGAAGATGAAAGAAGCTGGACAAGGGGAGACTTGGGTACTGCAGGATGCTTCAGGGATCACGTCTTTAAGGGTTATTAAGCACAATTTGTTTTTGTCAGATTCCAATTTGTCTGTATTTTAGCAAATCCTAGAAACTTGAGTTCTGACATTCTGCATATCCCTATTAATTATTCATTCTTGAGATTCTATACTTGTTTGACCTTAAAAATTATTGCCTGTTTACCTTGAAGAAGACGCAGTAAGACCCATCGTACGTTGTGCTTCCCAAAAAATAAAAAATATCAGAGTCTTTCTCCCTGGGTAAATGAGGAAATAAAACAACCTGGGCTGGGTCAATGGTTTTAATACTGGTGGGAAACTCTTAACATGCTGCAGAGGCAGCACCTGGGGAATCTGCTGAAATAGCTGGATCTGCAGTTTCAGGTCAGGCTTAGGGATACAGGGCCACACTCTGTCACTGTTACGTGGGATGAACTGACCCTTGTGCAGAGTGCCAGCAGATGACTCATGCGTCACGTATGTCTGACAGTGTCCTGAGCAGGACTTTGGTGGTGCATGAGGGTGATGTGGGCACTCTGCACAAGGGTAGTAACAATCTCTCTGTTTGTATATGCTTCTTTTTTACTGAGATAAACTCCTGTTGAATTCAGTGTGATAATGAGTTTATTGCACAAACCCCACTGATTTCTGCAGTTCCAGAGCAGTCGGCTGCAGATTTTCAGCTAGAACATGATTTTGCTGGAAAATCTCACCTCCGTGAAACATTTCATGGGCGCAATTTGCTTTTGATGATGTTTCAGTGGTTTCCATTCAGACTGTGTAGAAGCCTGGGTTACCCAGGAACTGAATTTTTGTGACAGCATTACTGCTTAGATTACCATGGAGTGGATAGCCCAGGGCTTCCAGGGCTTACTAGTTTAGGGCAGCCCAACCATCCAGGTGTCCTATGGCTGGTGAGGGAGCAAATACAGTGCTTAGAGGCCCTGGAATACGCACCTCTAGCCAGGACTCACATCTTGTCATTGTAGCAGGATGTTGGGATATCATTTTGACGTAAACCGGGACTCAGGAATTCTGACCTTTCTGTCACTGGACTGAGAGCCAACTACAGTTCTTACAACTCCAACCTTCCTGTGATGAAGTGTTAAAGAAAAGCCTACAAGCACATTAGTTCTTAATGATCTCTGGTTGGATATAACTGGGATGCTGAAGTACTCTTTGAGATGTTCCTCTTTCCTAGAAATAGCCAAGAATTCAAAGAATCCTCATAAGCTGAGGGAAAGATACTGTTCCTTTCTTTTGAAGAAAAAGATCTGACTGAAACTTATATTTTTTCAATTTTCCCTGCACAGGAAATATCAGCATTTCCATCTTTCATTTCAGAGTTGTGAAAATAAAATCTTAATTTCATTATAGAGATTTTTCCCACAGAAAATCCTGTGATGGTATTTAGGATGGCAGTGCTGAGCTTCATCAGGGCTTATCTCCCTCTCCTTGAACGGCCAATGAGCCAGACACGAACGAGCTCAGCACTGTACTAGGAATATGAATGATCCCAATATCTCAGAGGGGAGTGGGAGACAAGGGCTAATCAGTGAGCTCAGGAGCTGCAAAGTCCTCTCCATCAGGCTTAGCACCATCTGTCTTCCTCTATAAATCTGTTCCTCTATCGTCTATGACAATAATTTTAGTATGAACCTATTCAAAATGTTTGAATTCAACCATGCAGGTGAAAAACATTTAAGATTAATTTTACTTGGGATGGGAGCTTGTTTTTCTGCCCTAATTTGCTGCTGTTACATTAGCTGCTGATCGACAAATGTCTGCATCATAGCTAGCTTCCTTTTTGGCTTGTCTTTGAAATGGGTACTGACTAGAACGTGGGCTCAGCTATAATCTTTCCTAAAAATGGGTTAAGATATGCTAGAAAAGCAAAGAGAGGAAAAAAAGTTGTATTAATGTTGCTGCCAAACTATCCCCGTTCTTTGGAATTGTCCAGCCTTTGTCAATCAATTTGTAAGGTGACCCTGTATAGAGAAGTGCTATGAACTTCCACAAGGAAGTGGAGAGCGGTGTATTGCGGAGATTTTAAGTCAGGAAAAATATTATTGGTTGAGGTAGGGCCTGGGCTAAAAGGACAGACAGGCGCTGAGTGAGTAAGAGATTTGTTACCCCCCTTAGCTGTCAGCAGAGAATCTTGCACGACTTTAATTTAAATATGAACATCTGTAATGAAAGAAATATGAAACATCAGTGATCCAGAAGACAGAATTCATGATTAAACATGTTCTGAGATTCTGAAATTTGTCAGTCAGGATAAATATTTTCACTATCCTGTACTTGTTTTAAGGAAGACAGTAGCCAGTTTGCAGAACACAATCTAAAGGCCCCATCTCACGCCCTGTTCTTGGAAAAAGAGGTCCCTGAAAGCTGGTAAAACACTTTCCTTGAGCTGGCCTGCCATATTCACTGGAACGCCAGATGCAGGCGAGGGATCCATCTTGGGGGAGATTTCTTGGATATTATTTTGTGTGCTCAAAATTGAAATTATGGTGTTTAAGTCTAGACAGACTGAAATCTCAAGCCTTCGTCTTGGTTTCAGCATCTGGGATGCTGACCCATCATTTTTTTCATCATTTGTCTTAATTTACTGCAAACCTTCCTTTCCTTTGTTCTATGACTGCTCCCCATCAAAAGTGCACCTTCCTGCACAGCATCCTTCTTTGGGTGTCACTCTTTATGTCCCTGATGATCCTCTTCCTAACAAGTGACCCATTGCTTTGCTAATATGTTCCGGCTACATCCTGACTCCTTCACTCAGCCTTTAGATCTTCTTAGCCATGTGCAGATCCACAGAAATGGCGTACCTAGCACACATTATCAGCTGCAGCTGCCCGCAAAGGTAGTGCTCAAATGAGTTCCTGCTTAATCACCACAAAGAGATCTGGTGACTGTCCCATGTGATCTCAGTAAATCACTAAGGTGCATTGTTCCCTGCTGTGATTGTTATATGTCAGCAAGGTATAAAATGGTATATAAAGGTCAAAGTGAGAAAAAGCTTCACACTCAGACTTGGCTGCTGTCTAGACTGATGGAAAACCCGTGATAACAGGCTGTCTAGGACATCACCAAGCAGCCAGCCTGTAATTAGCTGACTCTGTTTACCCAGTGGCAAAAAATAAATCTACTCAAGGCATCTGCTTTCCAAAGCAGGAGAGGGTAGGTGATAATACTCTGGGAGCAGGACTGATATGCGTTCCTGACTGAGTTAAGTGTTCAGAAGGATGTGGGAAACAGGAAGATTTGAAACTACTTAGTCTCCAAAGAAGGAGGAGGAAGTAGGCTCCTCAGGATCCATGAGAAAGAGCAGAGTGGAAGGCGGATCATCTGCCAGGAGAGAGTGAATGCGTTATGCCCTGTCAGCTGGAACATAAAGGTCCCAAGCTAAACGCAGAGAGATGTACATAGCTATCTTTTCATTGCTGGTGTAGCAGCTTCTATAAACGATAAACTGCAAGAGGCTGAGCAAATGCCCAGGACTCAATGGTAATGCTGTTGCTCTTTGGCTGTCTTTGAAGAGCCATTGTATTGAGGCTATTGCACTCAGTGACACCTATCAGTGGTTAAAATGAGCAGCTTTTCCTGGTGAAATGAAAGGCAGTCAGTTTTTTTCCCCTGCCACAACACTTGTTCCTGACCATTGCTGTATCATAATTTTCATCTTTCTAGTGTTAAGTGATGTTCATAATAGTAAAGCCCCCACATCTGATGAAATTTGAACCTCTGTATTTAGACATTAAAAGCTGCGAAAAAAGGCAAAAAACCCCACACTTAAATATGCTAATCTCCCCATAAATGTATAATAGGCACTTACACATTTTCAGTCCAAGATGAGAGTCAGTGCTTTGTGCTACTGAGATGCACTCCGCACACTGCAGCACCACTGCATCTAGTTAAAGGCAAAAGAGGGTGGACAAAGTGGTAGGTGTGACAGTCAGGACACGAGCTGCTCCTGGGTGGACCATGTCCAGTGCATGCCACTACACTACTGTTAGAAGGCTGTTCTGCCCAAATGCAGCTGGGGTTTCAGATGCTAAGGCTGATCCTGATCTGGTTGTGTGAAGATGAATTGGGAGACAGTGCAGTAGAGGTATCATTACAAAAAGCTGCAGCCTGTATATCGAGAACCAAGAGACTCTGCTCCTACAGGTAACTATATGAGGAAATAAAGCAGAGACAGGGCAGAGACTTGCCCCCTGGCCCACAGTCATCTCCACCATTTCACTGTTAGTGAACTCCCTGGCATGCTGGTGGCCCTGCAGACTTGCACCATCCCAGAGCTCCCTTCTGGGATATCACGCACTGAGGCCTTTTCTAACATGAGGGTTGGATGTGGCCACCCCATTCACAGGGAGGACAGTGGTTAGCATGTGGAGTGTGGGAGCAGCCAGGCCAGGCTGCTCGGCCACAGAGGTTTCCCAGCGTGTTTTATTTAGTAGTATGGAGGCCTTGAAAGAAGAAGAAATATAGAGCAGGTTTACTTGGAGAAGTTCACTGCGAACTATTCAGGAGATATGCAGACAAGGGCTCCCTGTGGTCCCTCAGCCTCTGTGTCTGCCACAAAGGAGGAAACTAGGATTTCTGTGGGGCTATTTTGGGCTCCTAGCTTCCCTTCCATTTCAATGTGCTTTTGAATTGAGTGGAAAGACAGCATAGCTTCTGTTTGGGGGAGAATGGCTGTCACTGAAGACAGTTTTGAGTCTCGGATGGATTTTCTGTGGCCAGCAGGTGGGTGAGTGGGGGAGAGGATGGCAGGAAGTCCAAGCTCTGAGCTGTGCAGGGGTTAGCAAGGAAGTAGAGAGCTTCTTGATAGGAAGGGTAGGCACGTGGGTTTGTACCTGAGCCTGGGGCAGTGACTGTCAGAGCGTTCAAAGTAAAATGAACTAGATGGATTGGATTATGAAACTAAGAGGCAGCAGGCCAAAGTTTATTTCTAACTTGCTGTATGATTAGTGCTAACTCATCTAACCTCTAAGGGCATTAGTTTTTCCATCTGTGAAATGTGGATAATGTGACAGCCATCAATGAATAGCACAATATAATTGCAATGTAATACCTACCCCCAGTGCCTGATGCACAGATTTTTATTTAGATACTGCACCACCTTTGAGGTCACATTGAATAGGTGATTTGAAACCTTTGTCACAAATCTGATTTTCACTGGCACATTGAGAAGGATGAGGTGATCTGAGGATGCACTGAACTAGCAGAAGAAAGATGTTTAAATCTGGTATGAATGAGTTAGAACTGCAGTGATATGAAGGTGTTTTTGTTTAGGCTTAGAACCAAATGCAAGGCATTCACATTTTTATCCTCATCATGGATTTTCTCTGACATATATATATATATAAAATTGTAGCAACTTCTCAGACATAAGTGACCCAAATACAATTTGAATATTGTTGATGAATTGTGTAGATAAGATTTGCTATAGAGGAAAGACTATGAATGTAAAATGGAATAAAAGGAGAGCTGTATGAGGTATCCATGATGCGTTGGATTTTCTACTTTCTCACAATCAATAAACTGAAGGAGGGGTATTCATTTTGTAAAAGACTGTACACCATTTTCAGGATAGTCTTTGTTACAGCCATGGAAGTCACCTTTCAGAATTTCCCAAACTCTTACACGAACTTTACCGTTTGAAGAGCTGGGTACTTCTTTGGAAGACAGGATAAACGGAGATTTAGAGAAGTCTGGCTTAGCATTTTCCGAATATGCCTTCTGTGGAAAAAAGGCTATGGGATTGGCCCTAAAAGAAAGCTGAATTGCAACTCAGATTTCAGTGCTGTAATATAAACCATGCATTTTAATGTGTACATTGTGCTTGCAGCGGTGTGATAATATAGAACCATAACAATTACATCAGTAGAATGAACACATTTCTAATGGTATTCGTGTTATATGGATATATGACTGTTGGCCTGTATGCTGATACTTTCATTGCTGCCATATACATGCAATCTACTTACGGTTAAGGTTGCCAGGCAAGTAATTACCAGAATGGAGTGCTAAGCAAGCAGTCCCAGTGTCAAAGAATCTGACCTTGTGAAGATAATGAGACAAGGAGAATTCAGAACAGATGAAAGCCAAGAGCACCTACTTTATCTACTGACAGCCAGGGAACACCTTCATGCTCAATCAGTTCCTGCTAATGAGACAAGATGGGGCAAGATGGTAAAACAGCAGTAACAGGCAAACTTTTTTTCAGCTTAATGATCTATAACTTAGTTAGATAAAATTGTCTTTTAAACTAGGCAGTAACATAAGTATGAACAGAGAAATATAAAGAATCTACTTAATACCTTTTGGTTTTGTTTATGTTATAATAGGGAATGATTAATGGGTGGGGAAATAAACCTTATAGGGTGGCTTGGGGAAGCTCAATCCATTTAACTTCTCAAAGGGAAGGCAAAAGGGCAGCGTGATCAGTCTCAGAGAGTCCACATCAGACAGAAGGGTGGCACTGGAGGGCATTGCAGCCTGGTAGGCAAAATGAAACAGGGTATGCTATATGGAAGCTGAAATGAGAGAAATTCAGGTGAGAAAGACTGAGGTTTTAACAGTAAGGGTAATTTATTACTCGGAATTGCAGGGGACTCTTTCTTCCTGAAATTTAAATTTAAATTTAATTTATTTAAAATTGAGAGTAGATGCTTTTTGAAAGGTATACGTAATTTTCACTCTCTGGTTTGTGAACTCCCTGGAGGTCCAAGGCTGCTCTGAAGAGGTCTATCAAACGTAACTAAGAAGAGTAAGTTTATTATCAGTGGGCCTAAAGTCTCTATATAGCGTCTTCAAATCTACTGGCAAGTTTAAGGGTATGCAAATTGTAAAAGGTTGAAAACTAATGGACTAGATAAATAGACTCTTGGACTTGAATCAAGAATTAATGTAGGGGAATGTTAAAGTCTCTCTTACACACAGAGTATCAAACTAAATCGCTCTGGTCTGTTCTCCTCTTGCAGTCTATAAATAGGACTAATATTGTGGAACCAGACAGAGGAGATTAGGAAATTCGGGCATATGCTGCAGATTACCTCTTCCAGTGCATATTAGGTAGGCTGCCTTATAAGGTGTTTGCAGTATAGCTAGTTGACTTTCTAAATTACCTTGTTGCTCTCTCTTTTTTTCCTGACATTTTAAAACTATGCAGGAATTACAGACTGTACCTGATGGTTACATGAAGTTGTAGCCTCATTCTTTCTGTTCTGTAGTTAAAATCTCTGCATTTATTCTCCAGAGGCCATGGCTTAGAGAAAAGGTGTGCAGAGCAGGGGAATGGACTCTGGAAAAGCGTGACCCGTAGCCTGGATTTTACTTGAAACTCCAGCCAAAATTATAATTAACAAAGGTCCTTGGCAGGCTGATGGCAGGAAAGAAATATAAACTCTATACCTGAGTCCCTATTTAAAATCCTTTTCCTTTATTTATAGCAATGGATTTAAGCAAAACAAAATGAAGCAGACCATTCAAAAAGCACAGATCACAATTTTTAAGAGGTATTTTTCTGTTTTGATCCCCTGGAAGCTAAGGGAAGGACACTGCCTTCCTCTCTGGCTCTCCTCGGTACTGTGGGAAGCACCGGTGGGTGATCTCTCAGCCGGTATGCCCCATGTCGGTATGGAGCCGCACTGCTCCCACCGCACTCCTCTTCACAGCTACCTCAGCTCACTTTGCAAAACTCTTCCAGTAACTAGCACTAAACTCTGGACTCAATTTCTCAGCTAGAGGAAGGGAAGATGTCAGTGCCTCTGAAAGCTGCTGGGCAGAAATCATGCTCTTTTTGTTCTGAGAGAGAACTGGAGTGTAACTCCAGAGGTGAATAGATATTTTTAAGGGCAGAAGGGAGAAAACCAGGGACACAGCAGGATCTTTGGCATCAGTTTCTTTGCCCAGCCTGGAATTTCACCCAATAGTTTCTGTGCTGAGCCAGTGACCTGCAATGAAGTTGGCTGACGCTTTTAAGAAAAACACCCAGTCTTGATGTAATGTTTCAGAGCAACCAGAGGGCTCTGGGGACTTGGTTTGCTCTTAACTGAGGTGAAAAACTAATGGTGGTTCCCAAATGCAAGTCACTCCTGGAGCTAGAATGAACCATTGCTCCTTCTATGATGCTCTTCTTTTCTTACCCCCCTTAATAAGCTATGAAGTACCTAGCAGAATGCTGATGCCTGATGGTGAATCATGCTGGTTAATTCACAGACCTGTCAGATGTTGCACGTTGCCACCAAGACATGTATTACTGGCACCTATTTTGTTTTCTTCAGGGTTGGCCTACGCCTTACTCTTTTGCAGCAGAGCTCCATGGCCCGTCTCCAGCTTGTGGCTCCGGGTGCCAGGCATCCCTCATAGCCCCTTGTTGCCTAGTTCTTTGGGTCTATGGCCAAATACAGCTCGAAGCGTGATGTTGGGAGCAGGAGGGCAGTTGCAGAGCCCCAGAGCTGTGCTGCTATTGCAGGTTTACCCTTAGAAAATTTCCACTAGAAGCCAAGTTTTTCAGCCACAGCCTCATGGACCCTCTCCCCTCACCTTTCTTTGCACAAAGACTCCCACATGTCATGGAAAGACCTGCAGGTAGTACCTCTCTTCCTGAAATGTCAAAACTGAGGACTGCAGCTCTTGCTGCTAGAATTTTAGCCTACAGGTGGCTGACAAATTGTAAGTTTAAAAAAGTATTTGATAAGGCAGCAAGAAAGTTTACGCGAGTTTATGTGAAGGCTTTTTGAGAACAATATGTCCTTTGTTCTGTTTGGTTTGTTCTGTCCTTTTCTCCTGTTTTATTCAGTCCTATTCTGGATTAATCAGATATGGCTTGAATTAGGCACAACTGGCTCATAGATTGAAAGTTTTTTTTTGTTTTATTTATTTTTAACCAATGGAAATGAAAAAGTCAGCCAGGCAGTGGGACAGCTGCAAGGGTCCAGTTAGCAGAGCTAGAAAAAAGCAGAGCTTTGTGGTGTCACTTTAGAAAAACAGACTGAATTCATGTAAGGCATGACGGGCTATGGTATTCTTGTCACTTTTCTCCAAACCCTTTGCATATTTTTGTCATTCTTGCCATCGTATATGTTGCTGTGCTGTGCAGAGGCTAGGGGAACAGGTGCTTTCACACAGACACCCCAACTCAGCTCCAGAGGAAGCTACTACTGGAAGCAATGGGATGCTCTCAGTTGGCCATCGTGAGCTGCCTTTCAGTCCTTCAGATTCACCCAGCCTGAGGTATCTTATTAGTAGCAGGGCCCGCTAGCCAAAGCATAGTGTTATACTTACATGGCTGCATTTCTTGCAATGGGGCACATTAGGTTGGTCAGAGCTATCTTGTGTCTGTATGTGTGGCCCTGCCACAACTGGGACTTTCCAGGACTGCACACAGTATTCCAGGCCTTTTTGTGCTGCTTTGTTCTTCCTATCTATATAACTAGGCATGATTATTTTCTCTAACACTGAACTGAGTCACCTTCAACTGGTTATCTCCAGTCACCTCTTTTCAGAGCTTCTGTTTTCCATAATCCAGCCTCTGAGTTTAGTCTACATTTTGTGTTCTGAGATAGAGGATCTTCCATCTGAAACTTCTAAAAGCACCATTAACTGTCACACTGATCACTGTGTCTTCCCTTTCCATGTATTCACAGATTAGTGGAAGAATAAACCTTTAACAATCACTTTAAATATTTTTACCTAGCTCACTGATAGATACTGAATGATAGCGGACTGTGAGTTCTGGTTCCTACTGGGAGTTTATTTCCAACAGTGTTTCTCTTTGCTTGTGATCCATGGTTAGCAGCTACATTTCAAGCCTGTCAACTGGCCAGTGCTTTTTTTGTGGTGTTTTTAATCTGAATGGTATTTAGTCATATACCTTTAGAAATGTAATTAAATTCAGGAAAAAAAAGGTTGTTTGAGTCATATTTGTAACCTTGTTTGATTAGATCCATTTTTAATGAAACAGTGTTGATTTTTACCAATGTTTCCAAATAGTAAATCTTTACTTATTTACCCGTACTAGCAATTCCATTACTCTGTCCAGAACTGATGTTAGGTTAACAGCCCACAATTACACAAGATATTCCATTTAACTTGTTATAAGATAAATAGTAGGTTCACTAAACCCTAATCCTTCCCTTCAAAATTATGCATAAGATCTAATTTCCTTTGAGGTAATCTGACACGGTGGATAATGAGCTGCACTGGGAGTCGGTAACTTCAGTTTTGTTCCCACCTCTCCACAGCGTGGGCAGTGATCTCAGGGAAGGCCTGTTACTGATACCTGCCTTTTATGACCCAAACCTTTGTTCCCCTGTCTCAAATACTGGGATAACAGTTTACCTCCCATGAAGAGCACTTAGGAGCACTACTGTTGTAAAGTGCTGTGTAAAAACCAGGTACTGTGATTAACAAGGGCTGTTAAAGTGACAAGGACCAAGAACCACTTTTGCCTCACTGTCAGCAGTGGCTCATCTGCCCAGAAAAGCATCAGTTCACACTGAGAATTTTATTCACTAAGGTCCTCCTGCATCCTTGTTGTGTATTTTCTTAAACCTCCCAGCGCATGTCTGGAGGCCCCAGAGTATTATGCATTGCAGCCACTTCCTTGAGCTTTTAAGGTGAAAATAATCAATCAGCCCTTCACCATCCAGATCAAGTATGGATTTCTCAGCAGCTTTAGGTCCATTTACTGCTATCTTATTCTGGCGTTGCTGTGACTTTTCTTCTTCACAGTGGAAAACCTACTCTGTCTTATATGATTTGGCTGCACCTGCCCAGCCTTGGCTCATCCCAGTCATGTGTGAACTGTCCCCTCTCTACTGCGTATTAGAATTATTGATGTGAAGCAAAATGTGCATCTTGTTTACTTTTGGAAAAAAAAAGTAATTTGTCTCCCATTCCATCAACTATGTTAATGCTTTTCCCATCACTTTGAAAGGAGAGAAAAAATGTTTTTAAAGGAAGAGTGAGAGGTAATTTGCACACCCACTCATACACACCAGAAAAAATAACTAAGGGAAAGCATTTTACTTTTTTTCACAACTTTAGCCTTACTTTTCTCAGTTGAAGATAATAGAAAAATCCAAACAATGAAAACATCTACAGCAATATGAGTTTTATTGCTGTTGTTATTCTTTCCTTTGGAAAATCATGAGCAAATGTGAATAAATTGTGAAAATGGGTCCTCTACTGTCATTTTAAACAACTGAAAAAAAAAGCAGTCATAGCTGTATTTCCGGATGTAATTTTGACTCCGGACAACTCCGGACAACTGAGCTGCTTTTGGAAAATCATAATCCTAAAATTAGTACAGAATAGGACAAAGAAGTGCAGGGGTTTAGAGAAGGACCTGCACATATCTTTTAGTATAGATGTGCCATTAAAAAAAAAAAAAACCTCATACTCTTTTTCCTTTTGAAGCACTTACTTAAAATACAGGTTAAAAAAATTGTCCAATATTTTCAAAAGTGTCCAGAGGAATACAAGCATGTACGGAAGAACCAATACTGATAGCTGTTAAAAGGGGCAGGAATTCAGAGCAAGAAGGACCTAAACTGGAAAAAAAATCCCCTGTAACGAACGAAACGGTGATTTCTACTCTGAAGTATTTGCTTCTCTGTGCTTCAGACGACTTAGGCTTTCCTCCTTGAGGTTATGTCATTCCAATTCATTTGATCAGTACTGAACTGAAGAATTATCCACATCCCTCTACTTTGTGTGCTCCAGAGGCAGGATTGCTTATGGAGCGAGCACTACTGCCAAGCAATGCTGCTGATCAGTATACCCGAGGTAGCACATAGGTTTAGTCCTGGGAAGAAATCTCACAAGAAGGAGTCAGAGGAGGAGAAGGAGAAGAATCAGTACAGGCAGCTCCTGCTGCTCTACTCTTTGCACTGCTGATCCTCACTGGAATATGCATATTCTCATTACCTAGTGGTAGTGGGGGGAAGCATGACTTAGACACCTTAGGATGAGCGCAGGGATCTGGAGGGAGAAGCAGCCTGGCAGCGCGCTGCGGCAGTCAGATGCACGCACCACAGGAAACCTGTCAGTCAAGGTCTTTGTGATAAGGCACAGAAGGAGTAAAATTCAGACTCCTGACAGCTGACGTGGGGATGACAGCTCTGGAACAGACACCAAGAGTAATCGTTAGGTTCAGCTTGGTGGAAAAAAATGATCTAAGGCTGAGGCTGAGTGTGGCACAAGCTGTCAAGCAGAGCGTAACATTGGGAACATCAGCTGTCCTGCCGTACAGTTCATTTCTTAAAACTTTGCCTCAAATTCTGCCAATTTTTTGAAAAACACAGACAGATAATATAAATCCTGAGGTAGATTCTAGGGAAATCAGAGTTTGTCTGCTCAGTGTTGAATCATAGCTAAAGGAGGGTCAACTGCAGAAACTAGTGGAAGAAAACTTGACAGCCCAAGCTTTGTACCTATCTAACAGAAGCTGAATAATCTTCTTGTGCAGACAGTGGTAGTGGGCTGTGAGGGGGAGGAAGAAGCAACGTCAGACTTGTTAGATATCAGAGATACGCAAGAACCAAAGGAAACTTCTGTCTGTAGCTATTTTACTGGCAGAAAGGGGTATGTGAATGTTCAGTAACGACAGAAACAGTCACGATTATACTTTTCATGCAAGAACTTGAATTAGTGAGCTGTTCAGTTCAAGTTCCATTTCTTCCTACCCCTGACCTTGTTCTGTGTCAGCTGGTGGCATGTTTCACCTTGGTAAGTCTGGTTTCAAACAATGAATGAAATGATTCTCTGATTCCCCTTTGCATTAAGAGCGCTCAGATCAAGGGATGGGCATCTAGCTCACCTTAGGATCGCATTTTAGGCTAAGGAGCCTTCATAATCAAAGTCTTCATACCTTTCTAAGTCCAAATTCTCTAAGTGCAAATTTCTGATGTTACAGAAATAAGAAGTGAGTTGTAGTGTCGGGATACTTTTCCTAATAGCAGTTTGGGTTTAGCATTACCATTTGACTAGCTCAGAAAAAGAAGAGATAGAGAGAAGACAATATCTGGAATGATGAGTAATAGTGCTATGATCTAACTTAAGAGAATGCTCAGGTCTGAAATTCTGGTTCACTTTGCCAATGTGCATCTTTTCTGGATGTATTCAGCATTGGAATTCTGGATAAAAATATAAAACATTTAACTTCTTGTTAGGAATATGTTATACCTTATGGCTATTGATCCATTGCAGTTTTATTTTAAATAGAAGCATGCATCAAAGGCAACACTATGTACAAAACACAAAAAATAGACTTTTTCAAAACAATGAATCTGAATTGCATTTTAAAATATCCATCAACAAGTTGACATGATTTTCAGAGACGTCTCCCATGCTCTTCTCTGACTGTTTATCTTGTATCTACTTCCTGGAAGAGTGGCTGCAGACTGTATATATTTTATTTCTCAAAATGTGATGGGACCAAGAAGTTTAGAGGCAGAGTAGCTGTTCAGAATAGCTTTCAAATTCAACACATTTGTATGCTTCATACAAAACAAAGAGTCCTTGGATCAGTAAGAGGGAGCTAAAACAAGAGAAAGGGATATCTTCTGTTTTCGGTGAAGAGCTAAAACTGTGCAATACTGTTCACTGAGTAATTTTTTAGTTTATCACATCTTCCTGTGTGTTGTCTGCCTTGATAGAAACGAGAATGACAGATGACATCTGCCTGCATCTGAACACAATGTTAAAACACGCAGATGCACTCAGGAAGGATCCATTGTCCCAGTGATGTGCCAGGCTTTTAAAGATTCTTTTACTGAAGTATCTAAAACTACAGAAATAATAGCTCTGTATAAGACAATTTATATATTTTTTTTGGTCTGATGGTTAGACATATTGGAATGACTGGATGCACTGGCAAAGATCTAACATAGTCTTTTGCTACTTCCATTGGTTTGTTTCCCATACCTTTTTCTTCTGGCCCTCATTATCACCATTTGTTTCCCCTTACCACTTTTCTGCTCTGAACCATTGTGTTGTGGCTTTCTTCTCACCCTCTGGTACCCCTGCCTTCCACCTTGCTGCTCTCATGCCTCACTATTTATCGTGATATGCATATTTTTCTATCCTCTATTTTGACTATGTCTTCAAAGCAAAACAAATTTTTCAGTCATCACAAATCTCTATCCCCTCACTGAAAGTAGCTTTAGCACTATTACTCTTTAATGATGATAAAACAGTTTCTAGGGCATCATATTAAGTGAATGAATTCATCTTGTATCATCCTAAACCTTTCATAACTAAGAGAAATCAACTGAATTGTGTGAAACGAAATAGTTATATTTTCCACTCGGAATAAACTTTCTCTTTAATTGCCCATTTGGAGTCATATGGTACTAACAGAACTTGCATTATTGAATTATTATAGACGCTAGCTTCATAATGAAATGATTATCATGGATTAGATGGACCCAGACGAGGGAGACAGACTACCTGCACCTTCTTATTTTAGTTCTATTTTCTACGATTATACAATCCTTGCAAATCAGGTAAAGCATTATTAAACCTAGAGAAGAACACATAAGATTACTATCCAAATGTTGATCCAGTACAAGACTTATGCTGTTATATACCTCATGATTTCTTTAAGTGTATAATCAGGCAGGTTGGAAAGGACCTCTGAAGGTCTTCTTGCCCAGCCTGCTGCTCAAAGCATTTAACAAGTAGATGAAATACCTTGATGCTGTTTTCCTTATGATCCAAGCTAATATCCAAAAATGCTAGGTAGTTAGCTCATTATTCAGATTTATCCCTTATATTTATGAGGCAAACGTTAATTACAGCACCACTCCAGTAGATGTGGGCCAGCCTCAACAGATTCAGAAGACTTCTTCATATTATATAAACATTCAAAGGTTCAAATGAATACTGAAAAACTGAACAAACACGCTTTGCCTAATAGCATTTGTCAAAATGTTAGCCCCTTTCTTCACCCATGAACGGTTTGTGAGTTGATTTTCATCTGCACAAGTATATTTTTTATTTAGGAACATTCATCAAGTAGTTCATGCAAATAGTTCACTTAAATTACCTTTTGTTGTGCCGTTGGTTTGCATCACCTGGTATTGCCAGCACTCTTGATTGCATGATTGAAAACTTAAGATGGAAAAACAGCACATAGCAAAGAATATGTAACACCACATGGTACAGCCTAATTAAAACAATGTCAGGGGTTCTAAAATGAGATTGCAATACACAACGTTTGTTCAAATATCTAAGACTTCCAAAGAGCTCTTGAGCTAATCTTCTTAGAACACATTTGCCTTTCCTGATGACAGAAATGCTTGTCAGTTATCTAGTCCAAATCTCAAGTCTGCAGCTCTCACAATTGCACGTGGCTGTGTTTTTTAATATATATTCTGATTCATCTCATAGGGCTGATTAAAACTAAGAAGTGAGAAAAATGTAATCCTAATTTTCAAGTTTATGTATAACCCAAAGAATTTTAAAGTAAATCTCCCCAAAGCTTTGGCTTTGTGAAGTGGAGACTCTTATGGATGTTGACTGAGTTATTTATCTTTCTACAAAATAATCCAGTGACTTTAAATCCATATATTCTTAGGAAAGCAGAAATGTAGCATCAGTAGCTCCAATCTAATCTAAAATCAATCTAAAAGTTTCCAACTATCTAACCGTTCTCTTTTGTTTTTTCATGAAAAAAATCCATATTTCATGCTTGTTTAAAATAAAAGACTCCTGATTGAGCTATTAGAAGTCAGTAACAATTCATGGTGAACTTGAGAAAGATCTGTAGAGGTTTTATTTTAAAAGTTCTTCAGAACAGTAATTTCACATCCTGTTCTTTAAAATCTGTTCCCTTTTGTGGTGATAATTATGGAGGATGTGAGTGAATCAGTCTGAATCATTTAAGACCTCTACATCCATGAATAATGTTCAACAGTGACTATTTCTAAGCTACATATTTATGCAGTAATTCAAACAATGAAGTCTTGTTGTGTTTCAAGAAAATAAACATTAAAGTAAACAGCTTGTTCTGTATTGAGATGATTAGAGGAGGCATTCAATGAAGACTAGACTTCTCTCAGTCCAGTTAGGAGTTTATTATCCAAAGCTGTTGCAATAAGTGTTATTTCAATAGATACAGGCTGTTCAAGCTTCCTGGGATTTACAGGTGAATTTGGGTCATTCATTACTTTTGTTAGCCCTGTAAATCTGTAGCATTAGGAAGGAGGAGAAAGAGAAAAGTGTACTGCAAATAGTATAAAAAAGCACCACATCTTGGGTGGGTTTCCCTTCCTTTTATTCTTGCAGGAGGTTAGAGGGCAAAAACTATACCTTTGCCCCCAAATTTCCCAAGCTAATAATAGGATATCTTCCTCTTTCCCATTTGTTCCTCTCAGATTTTTTTTCTGTGAAAAATGCTGAAAAAAACATTCCTGTGATCTATTGACTAGTTGGGTAGCTTCTAAGCAGACTTACCTGCTTGTTCATTGTCTAGGGTGTTAATTGTTCCCTTTTCCTGATTTTTTTGCAGTTAGTTCACTTCTATTTGCGGGGCAAAAGCTATTTAGTTCTCTTCCTCTAATTAGCTGTGTTAACAACCGTATACATTTTATTCTTTTCTGCATCAGGGAAAGGTCTGGTGGATGGTCTGTCTTAGGCCTTTGCGTGAGCAGAAGGCTACAGGACTGAACTCTGGAAATGTCACCGCAGGGATATTAAAGGTAAGTTTCTGTTTGGAGCAGTATTAGAAGCACATCTCTGTTTTGTGATCTCAGGTAAGGGTACTTGCATACATATGGTCAAATCTGAGTCCTGCTTACAGGTAATGGAACTGGGCTTTGCTATCAAACCTTCAGGCTGGAGTTAGTTGCTGTTCCTCACTAACTTCTAATCAGCTCAAACTTTATAGGTAGTTTTTCAGGGCCCTGAGGCTTAGTGCCATCAGTATTAGAGTCTGACTCTGGAATTTTGGAATGGCTGTGGTCCTAATTATTCCCATAGAAAGGCTCAAAATACCTTGCTATTTGGGGGACCTATACAATGTTTTCATTATCATACTGGGGTGGATGATGATACACCTCCCAAAGATACCAATAAGAAGATGAAGTGTCTGACATTGTCCAAGCAGTGATGAAATAGATGGATCCATACAAAAAGAGTAGAACATGGAACAAAAGTGCCCTGAAATCCTTTCTGTTATGAGCTGTTTTAAATGAGTATCCCCTCTAGTGCATGAAACAAGGACACCTTTTATTTGTAAGACCTAGTGTGAAAGTTGTTAGAGATTTTGATTTTGCCTTTGCGTCTCCTGTCTTCAGAATTCGTCTTCCAAAAGACAGTATTCAAAACAAAACATTGAGATGAGATGAAGTGATGCAGGCAGTCAAACACCCCATAATCACCAGGGGACACACTCTAAAAGCAAACCTGGAACTTCTCTCTGCTCTACTCAGTGCATACGGACCCTGGCAGACGACGCATTCATTCAGCCCTGTGCTTGTTCTTAAACACCTTTCAACAAATACGAGCAGAAGCTCTCTACCATAGTAACATCAACTCCTACTTCCAGTGGAAAGCAATTGCAGTCAAAGGGAGAAAAAGCATCAGTTGTGTGGGGAAAAGCACGCCCTCCTTGAAGCGTAGCTGCTGTCAAGACGGTTTGGTGTCTAGCATCAGTGTTTGTTCAGACTACGTTTCATTGCACCAGGAGTCCTGTTGCCTGGCGAGCCGCTGTAATCGCCGAGAACAGACTAACTGACACCCTTTAAGGGTAATGTAGAAACTTTACTGTAAAACCTGATATAGTTTCTGACACTGATGGCTATGAATAGTGTGAAATGTCAGTTCAAGGAGAAAAGCTACTGGTGAAATACCATCCTCCAAACATATTCCCATGATACCCCAGCAGACTTTAACAGCCTTTATTTTCTTGACATGGAAACTTGTAACTGAAGGTCTTGATGTAGCTTCAGTCATTTTATTTCCAAATAGTTGCTGGAAAGGCTGTGGCCTGATTTGCCAGCAGCATTTTCAGTCCTAATGGGGACAAAGGTTCTTTTTACTGTTAGATGCATTGGATACAGTACATGTGTATGCACATGTTATCGCACATACGTATATGCGATTTTAAGGCATAAGTATGTGGGAACAAGACATGTTGCAAAATGATATCTTTCATCATCTCACTTGTTCTCAACTCAATAATTTAATCCTCTTGGTGAGAGCACACAAAATCCGTTATTCAAATAATTACAGTTTTTATTACTTTGCTTCAAAATACAAAATTTACTTTCCAAAACTGTACTCCCTAGGACTAACAATATAGAGTTCTGTTTTATTTCTTATGCCTGAGACCCCCTAGATTACATAATCTGACTTTTTTTGAGCCAAACAGGCACTTTTCAAGAACATCTGTAATTTATCAAAAAAGCTTAAGTAGAAAATGATTAACCAGTCCTACCTAGTAACATTTTAAGTTAGGATTTTTATATCACTTGTTGTCATTGTTTTTAAAGAAAAGACTTTAAGTCTTTTTTGAGGGCACTGGGTGGGGCGGTGTACGACAAATAGTCCTAAGAATAAATTTGAAAATTTTCTTTAATATTTGTAAAGTTTTCCCTGTAAACTTTTCTGTAACATCTCTTCCTTACACAACCAAAATTGTAAACAGTGTAACAGTTTTGCCGGTCAGAGTTTGAGGGTATGCAGCACTTACCAAAATTATCTGTTACTCATCATACCTGTCAGAACAACTTTTACCATGCAACTGCCCCATTTCTAGCTGCAGATAATGTGAAAAGCTAAAAGCAACAGAGCTAATTTTTTAAAAAGTCACTGAAGAATTGTAGTGGCTGTTCAGTGCCTCATGTCAGGACTAATATGGGGTAGCAGTAAGAGCTACTGTCAATCAAGAAATTGCCACACCTCTCCTTGAAGTGGTACTGAGTTCTTATTTTTAACAGTGAGGCTGTGAAACAAAAGTATTAGACTTACCATTAGTCATACATCGTCTGACTGACCTTGCTTGACAAGGTTAGGGGCCATTTGTCCTAAGCTTTTAACATAACCAGTGAAGACAAAGACTTCATGCTTTGGAGCATGATTCATGGAAAGCCTAACTCTCGTGTTCTGAATCCTCTCTTTGGGATCCCGAAGATACTTAAAACCATTCCAGCAACAAAATCTTTTATTTTTTTTCTTTTCTGTGTTGGCATCCTTGGGAGTTCCTGGGTTAAGAAGAAGAAGAATCCTTTTCCTAGCACCTCTTGTAACTTGTTTTTGTTCTGGACTTGATTAAGTGCCTTTTAAGCACTCTAATTACAATAGGATCCTGTTCAGTCAGAGTGAAGCTGGAGTCGGATTTCACAGAATCACAGAATGGTTGAGGCTGGAAGGGGCCTCTGGAGATCTAGTCCAGATCACCTAGTCCCTCCCCCCACCCCCGCTCATGCAGGGTCAGCTAGAGCAGATTGCCCAGGACTGTGTCCAGCGGGGTTCTGAATATCTCCAAGTATGGAGACTCCACAACCCTTCTGGGCAGCCCGTTCCACTCCTTGACTACCCTCACAGTAGTCAAGGAGCTTTCTTATATTTAAGTGGAATTTCTATATTTCAATCCGTGCCCATGGCCTCTTTTCCTGTCATTGGGCACAACTGAGGAGAGTCTGGCTGTCTTCTTTAATCTCCTCTATCAAGCATTTATACACATTGATAAAATCCCTCTGAGCATTCTCTTCTCCAGGCTGAATGGTCCCAGCTCTCTCAGCCTTTCCCAGTATTTCAGATTCTCCAGCCCCTCTTGTACTAGGGAGCCCAGAACTGGACACAGCACTCCATATGTTTTTCATTGGTACTGAGTGGAGGGGAAGGATCACCTTCCTTGACCTGTTGGCAATGCTTTTCTTAATGCAGCCCAGGAAGCTGTTGGCTTTCCTTGCCATGAGGGTGCATTGCTGGCTCCTGTTCAACTTTTTGTCCTCCAGAACCCCCAGATCCTTTTCTGACGAGCTGCTTTCCAGCCAGTTGACCCCCAGCCTGTACTGGTGTGTGGGTCCATTCCTCCCCAGGAGCAGGACTTGGCACTTCCCTTTGTTAAACTTCATCAGGTTCCTCTCTGCCCATTTTTACAGCCTGTCCAGGTCCCTCTGGTTGGCAGCACAACCGTCTGGTGTATCAGCCACTCCTCCCAGTTCTGTATCGTTTGCAAACTTGCTGAGGGTGCACTCAGTCCCATCAACCAGGCAACTAATGAAGAGGTTAAACAGTACTGACCCCTGGGCTACACTACGAGTGGCTGGCCTCTAGATGGACTTTATGCTACTCACCACAACGCTCTGAACCCAGCAGTTCAGCCAGTTTTCAAGCCAGCTCACTGTGCTCACTTATCTAGTCCATACTTCATCAATTTGTCAATGAGGCTGTTATGAGAGACAGCGTTGAAAGCCTTACTAAAGTCAGGAAAAGCAGTATCCACCGCTTTCCCCTCGTCCACCAATCTGACAATCTCATTGTAGGAAGCTATCAGGTTGGTCAAGCATGATTTCCCCTTAATAAATCCATGCTGATTGCTCCCGATCACTTTCTTGTCCTTCACATGCTTGGAAAGAGCTTCCCAGATTATTTGTTCCATCACCTTCCCTAGGACTGAGGTGAGGCTGACTGGCCTATAGTTCCCTGGATCCTCCTTTTTGAAGACGGAAGAAACATTTGTTTTTTTCCAGTCCTCAGGAACCTCTCCTAGTCACCACAGTCTTTTAAAGATAATTGGGAATGGCCTTGCAGTGACATCATCCAGCTCCTTAAGCGTTTATAGTGCATCCCGTCAGGTCCCATGGACGTATGTGTCCAATTTGTTTAAATGTGCCCTATCCTGCTCCTCCTGTGCTGAGGGTAAGTCTTCCACGCTCCAAACTTCCCTCTGGTCTCAGGGTCCTGGGATCCTTAAAGGCAAATCTTATGAGTAAAAACTGTCCTTTGCCACCAGGGCCCCTGCCCCATTCAGGGCAGGTAGTATATTTGTTTCTGCTGAAAATGCCATGGCCAGCTTGATTTCTGAGCTAGAAAAGTTCCTGTTCCTCAAAGAAATATGGACTTTTTTGAACCGATACACAGAATTATTCTTGACTTACACAGGGCTTGGATTTGAAACCAAGCCATCAACGTTCTGAAGATAATTCAGAATATTCTAGGCCATAAGCTCAGGGAGTAGATGACCAGAATTATCTCTGACTTTGAGCTTCTGTTTGACATTTCCTGTGGTCCTCTTAGAGTGTCTCTCCTGGACAACCTTCTACAGCTCTGGTAAAATCCTATTCCTTGCTATGCAAAGGGAGATGATAGAACTTCACCTAAATCACCTACGTTCAGTTGCAGTCCCTTTTTAATCTTTTTTTCTTAGGTGATTTATACACCTTGCTCTGAATGTGACACCAGAGGTACTGAATAACGTCTCTTTCTTTGTGCTGCTCTTTTTTTGAAGTTTGTAGGAAAGGCTGAATCTGCAGGATTGAACCTGAACTTCTGATCCTCACCACACCAGCCAAGGTGACTCACTAGGGCTAGAGTGGTTAAGTCACACTAGTTTTTCTAGCTAGTGTAGCAGTGTAGCTAATATTCTCAGAGGAAGAGGTACTCATCTTTGTCACCTCTGGCTGGTGTTCAGCACAAGTCTGTTTTGAATGTATGTCCGCGGATGCAAAGCAGAAAGTCTGAACTGTTCTAATACTACGCCATGTGAGGCCTTTTGGGGACATCTTTATTTGTATTGTATCTTAGAAAATTCTTTTTCACTGTTTCATGCTGAAGTAGATTTCACTGCATACCCTAAAGTAATATACTGTGACATTCTGATTTCTCTTGTAGTAAGTTAAATATTTTGATGAAATCTCTTAATAATTCTTAACTGTATCTGATTTTTATTCACAACTTATTTTGAATTAATATAATTCCAAATTTTGTATGTAGATAGTGGTTTTGGGAGGAATTAACTTTGCAATTTAGCACTTTTTTTTCTTTAATTTGCGAAAGTAATAGAGTTAAACCATCACAGAGTTTTATTAAAATATGCCAACACTGTGGTTGACATTTTTCAAGGTACAAAAAAAGAAAAAAAAATCTATGTTTCTAATATTTTATGATCAAGTAGAAACACTTTAATTAATTCTGAAATAATTAAATTAGGGTTAAATTAGTGTTTTCATTCTCTACCCTCTATTCAGTTTCCCCTAATTTTTCCCCCTAGTTTTTATTCTGTGTTTATCCTATAGCTTAAAACGCATGCTAATAACCTACTAAAATGGTAGCTCTTCTGTCCTTTTATATTTCTATCGGTGTACGGAATGGGGTGGGTCAGTTTTGAACTGGGCTGCTTTGAGGCAGGACTGATTTCTGCAGCCTGATTATAACTGCAGTACCAGACTTTGACCACTAAGTGTCAGACACTGAATAATCTTTTAACATACGAGTGTGTTTAGGCTTTTCCCCTGATCCTGCAGCAGTGTTAAAAGAAAAAGTTACGGCGAATCTTCCTGTTCCTAGCTTAACTCGAAGAAGATCCTCGGTACCTAATAGATCAAATTCCATCTCAGAGACTGGAAGAGAAGAAATTTGAACTTGCTGAAACTAAAGTTTTGCTTTGCAACACGTATACTGCAAAAGAGCTGTGTCTTGTTATGGGACTTACTGGTACCCCAGCATAAACTGGCTGGTAAATTATGAAAGGGGCAGTTGATTTTACTGATAAGAAGTTATGCATGCAGTTCAAATGGTGCTGTTGGTGTTGCTGTTACATGCTGTTTGTTTTTCCTCAAGAGCAGAAATAACAAACAGGACCCTAGACTATTTCTTAGGATTATGCTGGGGCTGTGAGATGAGGGAACACTACCCTGTTTGGTGACTGTCTCTGTCATATACTAAGGATACTCATCTGTGCTGGAAAGGCCTGTTGGGAGCTCGGTAAGCTCTCTTACTGGAGATACCATTTAAACAAGCAGTAAGTGATTTGCTGGCATGTGCAGGTTTCCTTTTTTCTGCGCTTTCAGCTTTTGCACAACTGCACTACATTGAAGTGTGGCCTATTTGGAAGTCTGTTAATATGGAAAGATACAGTTATAGCAGTCACCTTTGCGTTTCAGCAAAACTCGCACTTAAGAAATGTTGCTTGGACAACAAGGTTCCCACCTTCTCTGCTATAGAGCTAAAATGCTACGCTGCATGACCCAAACAAACCAAAATTGTCTTTTCTTTGCTATATCATGTTGTACAATGCTAAATACTCTGGAAAATCACCTGTGTCAAATTGTGTTGAAGGGCAGTCAACTAAAGTGAACCCTAATACCCTTGAGCTTCAGCTTCCCTTTTGTGAAGCATCTTTGCCCTCAGCTTAGGGACGTACTGGTGAGGCAAATTCATAATAACTGTGCATCATTTGTTGTGAAATGATATCATCACAGAAACTTCTAGGAGGTAATGAATAACTTTATACTTGGTGAAAGATTGGGCTGTGGCACAGCAAATAGTGCCTGAGACACTTTTTAAAAGAAAGCACACAGAAAGGTTGAATAAGAGTTTACACATCAGCTGTGCTGCACACTGGACAGGCCTGGGATGTGATGTTATGACCGTGTCACAATATGTGCTCGCGTAATAGAATATTTCATTTCACAATGCTTACACACAAAACAGTTGGATGAAATTTGAAGAGACAGTTTTCCTCCTCTTGTAAACTATTGAGTACTTGGCTCTTCTAGCTTTAATTTTCTTTTAACATGATTTTTAATCTCACAACCCAATTGTGAGAAGACAGCTTCTGCCTTCCTAAGAATTGGCTGTTGGTTGATTTACTGTCCAGTGAGTAGAAATGCTTCTAACAAAGCTCTCTTCTGCAGGCATCTCTCTGCCTTTCTTCTTTTCCCCATCCATCATACGCTAGATGAGGCTGTTCTAGAATTGCAGACTTTCAATTTTAACTTGGTTATGCAGCACTTTCATCACATTTTGGCTCGCTGTAAATCTGATCATTTATGAAATTGCACACTAAGGCAAACTGCTTCCAAGAAGTATGAGTAAGATGCCATTATAAGGATCTAATAACAAAAATCTAGAGTTTTCATTCAAGAAGGAAGAGTCTGGCCTGGCCTGGGAACACTGTGACAAATAATAAAACTTAAAGTCAGTCTAGTGAGTTTATGAATTGCAGGACCATGAGCTAACAGGAGAGGAGAGAAAGAGATGTTGTTGAACTGCAGCTCTACTTCTGTGGTGGGAAGGGTTTTCCAATGAGTCAGCTCCCCACCTGAAGACTTAATGTACTTTCATTAGGGCTCTCTTGTGGCCTCCTGATCTATTCCAGAGCATAAATTTTGACTGGACACTCTTTGTAAAAGACCTGCTTGTTAGTGCAAGACGGAGTCCAAAGTAGCCTGTACAATCTGCGAAAGTGACTGACCCTACTGTTGCACAGCGCTATCTAGCTTCTTCCTCCTAGACAGCGAGGAGAGCTGAAGCAAATCGTAAGTCATAAAAGTGACAGATTGCTCAACTGAGAAGTAGAAAATTGAATTACATGAACAGGGCCTTACTGGAGAGAGCTTTACCTGCTAGCCCATCTTCTAACTGGGGTGGTGCTACAGTTTGTGTGTCTCTGCTGGCTGCAGTGGGTACAATGGGAAGGAGAAGCAGTGATCCAAGCGTAAAGGCAGATTACATAGATTTCTGTAGCTCAAAATTAGTATCTGAAAATGAATTATAATGCCTGATGGCACAGGATCAGGTCTGTTTTCAGCAGTGGATCATAGAGCTAATAACACAAAAGTTTCTTTTTTTTCCTGGTTGGGCTAAGCAGGACTCAGTATTATGTGCATGCAAATGTCTTTTTGTTCTGGTCCACCCACTGTTTCCATTCAGATTTGTCGCAAGATTTTGATGCAGTCTGGAAAAGGTGATTCAGATCGCTATCCAGAGGGTGGCACACTTATACCAGTGGTGGACAAAAATCTTCCTCTCTACTTACCTTCCCCCCACCCTGCCATCCCTTAACGATCACTCAGGGTGTGAAGTTCTGCTGCTCCCTGCAGGATTGCCTGTGTGAGTGGAGATAGTTAGCTGTTTGGAGAGAGGAGAATGCAAATAGTTGAAGGAGTGAGTATAATAATCAGTTTAACCATGATACTGTTGGTCTCTATGGACTACTTCTAAGACGTCTCACAGGAGAACTTAAAAAGGCAAATTTATTGCCTAGAGGCTTGACAGAAGTCCACATCTCCCCTTGAAAAGCACGAGTCAAAAAAGATGAGAATTGCCACGTCTAAACCACAAATGAGAGGGTCTGATGGAGGAATCTTTGGGGAAAAAAATTACAAACTCTTATGTAAGAGGACAAGCCCAGAGAGCTCCCTACTAGCCTTACAATAGCTATAAAGATGTTTTTCAGTGTTACAGTAATTGTGAAAACCATGATGGTGATGTTGAACTAATTATACTTTTTGCCTTGTAGCATGGGAAAAGGCTTGTAAGTCTCTTATACAAAGGCTTGTAAGTCTCTTATACTTGGGCACTATGAGTCTCAGAAATGCTCACTGTAATAGCATGAATTATGCCTAATAATGTTTGGTCTGTAGTGACTCTTCTAGGCATGGTTAGCCCTGTTTTACAGGTAGGTAGCTGAGTAACGGAGCTAAAGTGGCCTCCTCTGAGATTACAGAGAAGGTCAGCTGGCAGCTATAGGAAAAGCACGCAGGAAATGTGCCTCCTAATCTTCTTTGCCCCTGCCACAAGGCCTCACAGCTGTGCAACACCTGCACGCACAAAGGCAGGGGGACAAAGTGATGATACACATACGGTGTGTCTAGCCTAGCCAGGTGGGTGCCCAGGGCAGGCGTGTGCGGTGACATCACTGAACTGTGACACGGCAGGGTAGGTAAGCAATGGTGCGAGTGACAGAGGCCAAGGCGGTGGGAGTGGTCAAGTCTGAAGGTGTGTGAGGGTGAGTCCAGCAGGCCTTCCTCCGAGGGCCTCTCTGGTAAAAAGGCAGGATGTCCAGTTTGACAAATGCACCCGAGGATACTTCTCCTTAGGGGAGAAGAAAGCCGGCAAGGAATTGAAGGCTTGAGAGGAGCCTTTCCCTGCTATAGGGAAGGCAGTGAAGGTAGGAGAAGATAGCATTAGTATACTTTAAAAATTCTCATAATTGCTAGTCCTAAATGCAATCTGGTTTTAAATTTTGCAGTTTGAAGTATTATGATTTAAAACTGGACATGTTTTTTGTCTTTTGAAATATGTTTTTTGCTATGGAACTCTTTAAAATCCAGGAAACAACCAGAACTGTTTCTCTTGTCAAATGATGTAGTGTTATGGGCCTACAGACTCTGGATAAGGGACACAGGACACAGGACATAGGACGCAGTCAGGTCCTCGGAGAGTCCCAGGGCAGGGGATGGGCGCACAGAATCTAGAAGTGTCCAGCCTAAGTCCGCTCGCTGCTCATCTTCCCTTGTCCTCCCTCCATTTCTCCCTCCCTCCATCCCTCCCTCCTTGCCTCCGTGCATTGTTATGGCCACCTCAGATCCTCTGAGTACCTCTGAGATGCTTCTGAGCTTTCCTTTCACAGAGAGATGTCAGAAATGATTAGCGTATCAGAGCTGTGTTTCCCTCCAAGCTCATCTCCTTTAGCAAAAAAATTCTGCATCTCTCTACAGTGTGCTAACCTAGAACTGCCTAGGAATTTGTTTTCTTATCTTGTGAGGCTTTTTGACATTTTTCAAAGTTTAAAACAGGATGAGAAGTTGTACCTTTTAAAGTTTTTGCCAACTCCCATTCAATCTCCTCAACTGGTCAGGAAACCAACTCAGAAAAGCAAACAAAGGCAATGATGTCAGGTCAATTAAAATGTGTTTTGATGTTGATTTTTTTAAACTCTTTGATGCTTCCTGGTGTAAATAAAATCATGTTCCCAAATGAGAAGTTATCTTCAACGCAGGAATAAAATGACTTGGTACTAAAAAGCATAAAACTGGGAGCTTAGAACAGTTTCAAGATGAAATCTTTCTAACATCAGAACATTAATAAAACTAGTTCAGTTTCATTTTTCACTACTCAATATTTTATAATCAAAAATAATTTTGTTAGTAGCCTCTCAACCACCCCATTTAGCAGCCAGTACCATTTTTTTCTATTAGTTAGTCTTGCTGCTGAAGATGAGATACCACGTGGCAGGAAACTGGGGGCCAATGTACATTCTAGCTGAAAAGAGTTTTCATTAATACAAAATTCCTATTTACCAAAATTACCAAAATATGATTCCTGTTTACAGCATATCTTGCCAGTTTCCATAATAGAGCCAAAACCTGAGCAAAGATAACATGTAGAAATACTGCAAAGAAGGATGATCAGCCAGACAGGATAGGACAAAAATGGCTTATTTTGCAGTCCATTAATTTGGATGGAAAAATATCTATTTTAGATTGAAATCTAATCAAGTGTTTGAGACAGTTCTGTTTGGAAAGGGCAGATGATTTTCACTTTGAATTGCTTCATTTCAAAATCTCTGCCAAATCATCTCGCTGGCAAGATGGAGCCACCTGGCAGTTTTGAATGGTTGCTGGGGGTGGCTGCAAGCGAAAATTTGCCAGACAGAGGGGCTTAGTTTTAAAGAACTTGACCTATGCTGTATCTTCACTACATAATGCCCTCAAGTCACGACAAGCCAGGCAGATTCCTGCACATGTATCAGAAAAGATGCAGAGCTTTGAAGTTAGCAAGGATAATCTCACTTTGGCAGTTTTGGTCATCAGAAGGTAACACGGCAAATGGGCTAGGTATTTCTGGGGTTCCCTGCTTTTTGCCTACAAGATTCTGCTTCAAAAACACTTGCTTGCTGAGAGGCAGAGGTTGTGCATAGCTGCCTTTAATTTGTGTGTAGCAACTACACTTTTCCCATTTATACTGGATTCCTCCTGCACCTGATGACAGTAAAGGGATTCAAGTCTCCAGAAGGAGCTGCTCAGCAGATAAACTATATATATCATTTACTAACAAGTTTTTTGTTTTTGTTCACATTTTACAAATGGTCCAGGACCATTTGTGACACAACATGCTTTCTTGTTTTAGCCGCAGACCTAGAAAGAGGTTTCTCATCAGAAAAAAATTTTTCATATTTGGATTAATTTGCATGCTTCGAAGATGTCTGTTCTCTAGAGCGCTACAGAAATGCCTTGACTAGTTTTAAATTAAGCTGAAGCAGATGAACAGTTTGTCCCAACTCTGCAGTATAATTGTAATTTTACTGTAAGTGTAAAGCAGAAAAGTCCAATGAGCTGGGCGGGTATGGAGACTGAGCTTTTTGCTAAAGAATTGAAAACTTCAAACTAGGATTAGAATATATTGCCCAGGTGCAATGTGAAAACTGGTAGTGCAGTTACACTCTGGACTACACCTTCCACAAACGCTGGTATGTTAACATGACCTACACTATTTTTCGAATAGTGAGACAATCTTAAATATAAATGTGAAATCTTTTCTTTTGCTTTTGTATCCTGAGGGCCATTAATGTGACAGTATAAACATTGGAGGAATTGGAAGATTAGAAAATTTGGAATTATATATGAATGTAGATCCACCTTAACCTATTGCTATAGATACATATTTGCCATCTACAGACGGACATGTTTATTGCATGTATTTAGATAAAAGTAACTTTATAAACATTTCAGAAAAGACTTGTTGTCTTTGTTATACATTTTAATATGGTCTGACCCTTAATGCTGCTCTGCTTTTCATTGTTTAGGGGAATAGAACAATAGCAGGGATAAAGATGAATAACAATTTATTCCAGAAATAGTCCAGTAATACTAGCGGGACTATTTTGGCATAAATTACTGCTCAACTTAATGTAATGATGTCTTGACCTGGTCAACTAAAACTAAAGAGACAATTTGAGAAGTGAAATAATACTTGGTGTAGGAAGAGAGTGGCAGATCCTGATTATTAAAAACAGTCTGTGTATTCTCTATTTCTTTTCAACTAGAAAAACAGCCTTAGGTGCTGTCCAGTCAGTTAATTACAGAGCTAACTTTACAGTGACTTTGGGTGGCCTACAGGTACAAGAAAACTTTTGCCAGCACTCTGCCTTTTATGCAATACACTCGACATTAAGTATGCATTTTTACTGTGTGCTTTTCATACTTAGAAGCATCTCAATTTATGCGTATAACCTTTCCAAAAAAAACATACTTCCAAGTTTGTAGTAGGAAGGGTGCAAATTTGCAGTGTAAGGGTAAGAGAGTTCACAGCAGTAGCAGTATGCAGTCTTAACCACAAAGCTTGCCATTGCTTTAATACTTTGTCTCCTAGGTAGAGAATTTAATACACAGCCTTTAAAAAAGTGTTAAAGCTGATGTGGAACAGCTGAGACAGCTCCTGAGGCACATGAGCCTGAGAATAAGTATGGAAGAAATACTTGCCAACCTGCTGCCGAGCGGGTCCTGGAGCTGTGTCTCTGTGCCTGATGAAGGCCACCACCGGCCTCTCAGTCATGCCCAATTCTTTAGGGTGTTTAGTAAATAGATTTTCCTCCCTCTAACTTGGATAAGGAGCTTCTTAAGTAGGTGTTTTCAGACACCACCTGATTTATTCCCCCAGGTTGAGACTTTTCTCAAAATGCAGCTGACACAGTTGCTTTCCTTTAAAGCGATGGCAATGATGCTCACCTTTTCTGTAATAGACTCAGGGTGGGAGAACATACGCAGCAAGTAGGAGAGCCAGGTTCATGTCTGTTTCTGGTGGGATGCACACTTACTATGCCTACAAAAATACCTTAACCAATGACTTCTTGCTCCTGCTTACTCATATGCTGTCTTTCTGGCTCACTGAATCCTGATTTCCTTTTTCTTTGCACAGTGGAACAGCTTCAAGTGGAGCAATGAAAAGATATGGAGGCAGCTTTTCTTGTAAGTCTGATTTTTTCGGATGCCTACAAAATGTATTCACATAGCTGTATAGGCTGAGAGAAACTCCAGAATGATACTGTAAAGACTGAGGAGGTTACTGGCATGATTCGAGGCCGACTATATCTTTTATGAATACTTTTTTCTTATGAAATAAGGGGTTGCTTTTTCAGGCTGTGTTGCTTAGAGACAGAACCAGGTTAGGGTCTCGGTTGTATTTTTTCAGCCTCTTGTATGTTGCCATAACTTACCTTTCATTCTGTGTTGAGGGCTTTGTTTATGTGTTTCTCAAAGATTTCTGAATACTTGACATTTTTTGTCCAGTATCAGTCCGTTCGTAAGTTACTGGCATGTGGTAGTCCATGACACTGTAACCCTTATAAGGTGTATTTGCCTGCACCATCCTTCTAAACACTGCACAGCAGGAGGTGGATGACTGTAGCCGTAGCTGGTGCATTTGAGCAGAAGACCACACGGAGCGGGGAGAAAAAAGGGATGAGACGGTTGGTATGCTGTAAGGCCACAGTGACACACAAGGCATTCTTAGCCTTTTATCCATTGCGAATGCTCCCAGTGAAGATGCCTATGTGCCACAGATTAGGAAATCCCTTCATTGCAGGACATTCTTTCCTTAGCAAATATGGAGGCTTGATAAAGCTCCCATGTACGGAATAATGAGCTGACACAAAATGCCAATTAATAGTCTCGTTTATAGATGGAGAAGGAAACAGAGTCTGCACTCTTAGTCTTTGAATAGCAACCCTGCTTTAAATAGCTTGGCTGACCCCTCTTTAAACTCACCTAGAAGACCTGGGGGCGTTATTGCATTCACTGTGTGGATCCTTTGCACTCCTGGGCAGGACCTCAGTGTGAATGAGGCTGAAGTCTGCTATTTGTGTATTACCGAAAGTTCTTTCAAAACTGCTGTGACAAGTGGAACAGCACCATTATGAAGCAAGAATTTTGGGAAATGTGCCTTTGGAACTTTTTAGGAAGGAGGAGGAGAGACCATCTGTTTTGCTTGTCACAATTCTTGTTTGTTTAAGATGTGAATTGCCAGAAATGTGGAAAGATTGGGTACAACGACAAGTGATAGAGTAATTTTCACACTGGACTTATGGGAAGCATGTGTTGTCCATCTGTGTGATTCTCATTTTATGCAAATTTGGGAAATATAGTCTTATGTCTAATTGTCCAAAGGTACTTCTGAACATTCAAATGGAGGGAAGATATGCCATATCATGAAGAGGCCTTCTTTGGCTCTGTAACATGCTAGTGCAGAGTGCGGTTTGCTTGAAACTACAAATCATAATAAACATTTATATTTAGAATTCTATAAAATAATAAAATAATATTTGAGAGCCCGAAAAACACTTACAAATCCATGTGCATATTTTCTTGAACGTTGAACAGGATACCAGAATTTTTCTGACCTTCCTGAGCAGGTGTTACGAACCTGCCCAGAGCTGCACAGATTCCTGCTGGTTCATGATGATAGGGGAATATTAAAAGAAGCTGGTGTGATTCTTTGTTCTGAAAAATATACAGCTGTGAGTATTTGAGACTTATAGAAGGAACTATGAGCTTATGGGAGGAAGCTTTGATTTAAAATTTGTTTTGGGGAGAAAAGTGTTTATTTGCCACATTAAACAAATCATCCTCAACAGAGTGTGGTAGAAGTTTTACCTGGAGGATATTGCCTTTTTTCGGAGCTGGTGAAAATGACACCTTCTTTTATCTACCGTAAGTATTTTGGGTTAGTGTAAGTGAATAGCTTCCAACGGACATAAATTATTTTTCTTCTTTTTTTTTCCAGTTCACAATTTGTCTATGAACCACAAATGGGTTCTGTAGTTTTTGAGTTGATGTGGCAAATGGAAATTTGGCTGACAATAATTCTTAATTTCACAGTCTTTTAAGTGCAAGTATTCCCGATTTAAAATGCACTTTTTGAGAGTGTTTTTGAGGCTAGGAATGCTTCAGTGCTTCAACCATTATGAAAAGAAAGACAGAAGGGATTCAAATGCAGTGAAAATGAGATTCAGTTTGGAATTCTTATTGGAAGCTCCAATGAAATGTTTTCGTTTATTGCTGATTCCTTAAACGGTACAATGCCAGCAGTGTCAAAAATTCAGGTTTGCGCCATGTCAGTTACTGAACCCTCCACAGCCAAATCCTGTGGCTCTACATTCAAGCTTTCTTTCTTTTTTTTTTTCTTTTGAACTCATGTTTTCTTTCCTCTGTTGCTCCTTGAATGATTCAAGGGAATTCCCATTGGTGACTTCGAAAATATTCTATTTTACAGCGTGATGTGTTGTCAAGGCAGAAACTGGGGAAAAAAGGGAAAAAAAGCACGTTAATAAACAATAAAATGATAATTGTAGTTGATAAAAAGTCAAGAAGAAATATAATTACAGCACCGATCCTGACTCCTTACAATCCGGGCAGCTTTTAAGGGGAGCTATGTGAGGTTATGAGAAGAATGGAAATTTTGTCTGCATAGGAGGTCTGAGATGCTCAGATCTGTGATGGCTCAGGTTGAAAGAACATCTCTGTGTAAACTCGTGAAGTATGCGATATAACAGGAGTCTGGGTTTTGTCTAGGGCAAGAGCACGGCTATAATAAAGCGAGGAAGCTTTTAGCTGTTTGAAGCTAAAACAAGCCAGGAGAAATGAGCTTACTGAAAGGAAGAGAGGGAGCAATATGTCCAAATAAAATTAGGAATTAAGCAACCTCCTAGCATGCTGCAGGTGTTACACAAAGATGAGGGAAGCAGAAGACTCCAATGCAGGAAGAAAAGTTGGGTCTTGTATACATAGCAGGACAAGGTGGGGGAGCAGCATGGCAGAGGTAGAAACCCAGATGTTACTGAGAGAATACGCTCATTGCAATTTTCTCTTAAGAAAGAGAGAATGAGCAGTAGACCAGAGCAGTCCATTTGGCTGGAGAGAGCTCAGAAAGAGGGAGAAGGAAACATGCCTTCTTCTGGACAGTGGGATTGTCTAACGTGTAGTTTAGCTGGCTTTAAGGAGGTAGAGGCTGTGGAAATGTTTCAAGTCTCTTTTTGGTGGAAATACCATTGGAAATAGCAATACTGCTCTTTGTCAGTGGTGGTCATAAAAGATGGAGAGGGAAGAAGGGGAGGTGTTGGGGTGATAGAGTAAGAGGCATGTTCCTGTGCAACCCAAAATGGGTGGACTGAAATGAGAGGCACTACAGTCTTGTGTGACAAAATATTTTCTGTGTGTGTGTTAGACGCTGAGCTCTGTGACAGCGTTATCTTCCACCTGGAGGCAAGCTCGGCCCAGACTTAGGGAGTCAGCTCAGGAAACAGGAATCATGTTTTCTGTTTCTTTCTCTGGCCTAGACTACTTGCTGAATGCATCTCTGAGGTGTTATGTTGATAAGTACATGAAAGATTGTGAGATGCTTGAACATATGTAATTGGAGCTAGAGATAAGTAACCTGAATATGGTGCAACTGTCTGATTAAAAAATTTAAATGCAATAATAAGGTTATAGCATGTAGCAAATATATACCAGTACCAGCAGTAGCAGCTCTGTAAGTCAGAGGTTTTTTTTCCCTCTTATCAACATTTGCAAAATATAGACAAATGCAGTTACTTAAATCTGATTTTGTAAATTCCCGATTCCCAGCAGTCCTCCGTAAGGAGGAATAATACCTTTAAGCTAAATATGGCAACCATTTTGCAGCAAGGAATGGCTTGTTCACATATTTGGATGCTCAAACCTTTCCATTTGAAGGAGGAGTGAACTGCAGTACCAGTTCTGCTTCCTACTTCTTTGAAATATATAAGGGTGTTTAAGCTGTAGATGATGCACTGAAAAAAATGCATTTTCATTTGATGCTTTTCATCATAAATTACCTAATTTATGCAAAACAAACATGGCATTCAGGATATTTAAATAAGCAACTTGTAGCTGTCCGTGTTTTTTTGCTTGTATGTTTTAATCAAATGATCTTGAACAAAATGTTGCTATGTTACGGCTTCTTCTTTGGGTTCGTCTGCATTGCACAACTCGTCTTCAACAGGACTAATTATCTCTAAAGCTGCACTACAGTAATGTAGCGCTGCAATATGCTGTATAGATGTGTCCTAAGTATGTTAGCTGAAGTATCTCTGCAGTGTAAATTGATCTAAGAGAACATTAAGGAAGAGTTACACCTCCCCTATTCCACACCCAAAATATTGTGGAAAATGCAACAACTTCAGAAATTCTTGCATGTTGCTGGAGGTGGTTTCAGCTTTCGCACCAGAAGTAATTTAATTTCAGCACTTAAAACCCAAAAAGCTCCAGCATATTGCTAGTGTGCAAAAATTCCATGTGTGCTAAAAAACAACAGCATATGGTTGGGTGGGGTGTGACCAAAATGAACATAGTTATCACATTGTGAACTTTCTTTTTGCAGACTTGATTAAATAAGTGCGGGGGGGACATGTAGGACAAGAACCTGGAATCCTCCTCGATTCTGCCTTTTCAAATGTTTTGTGGTTAACTGAAAGCTTCATCTTGCATAAACTGCAGCTTAAAATAGAAGATTGACATTTCATCTGCACATGAAAAACACACACAAAAGAAAGGTAAAAAGAAGTCAAGATGTCCCTGGGGTGAACTGTTGGAGGAGAATGTTACAGCACAAGTTGGAGGTGGACTTCAAGTCTCTCTATTTGCTGGTAGAGAATATAACCCGTTGCCTGGGCTTGAACTGATAGAATCAGTCTTAAGTGGACTCTTTTGCTGGGATTGTATGTTTCTGGATGTTTAAAAATAGCATAGTTTGGTGCTGAGCTAATCTTCAGAACAGATAGGTTAGTTGCCTGTGATGATGACTATGTATCTACAGCTAGTTTTGTGCGTCTATCTCAAGAGTCTTTTTTTTTTCCTAAAGGGCCCACTGATGCTCAAAGCCTTAAAAGATGCTCATATAAGAATATCTAAAAACTGAGCAACCCAAAATCAGAAATACTTCTGGAAACTTAGGCCTAGACTAACCTTTCTGAATCCCTACTGTTGAGACTGAAGCCTTCTATATTATTATCGTTATTATTATTAACAACAACAACAACAACAATAACAACAACTATAATAATCTTAGTGGACTAATATTAATGTGCAGTGTTGTGTAACTATTTAGCTGGACCCAAAGCTACTCGCCTGAATATACTGGTCTCAGGTCCTTGTTAGAGTAGGCTGTCTGCTGAGCTCAGTTTACTCTTATTTGCTTTGTATATGCTCTTCTGGATGTAAAGAAACAAGATCCTTATTTTTCCTCACATCACTTGCTATTCTATCTGCTACTTAGCTGTGAATATGACAGAAGTCTAACTTTGCCAGGTAGGGCGAGGGCAGCCTTGCAAGCTGTTTGCTGTAAGGCTCTCGGCTATCTGTATGACCAATTTTTTCTTCCAGCGGGTACCCAGGGAAGATGTCTCGTACTCAGATTCCCAGTCAAACTTTTGATTTCTGCTGCATAAGCCAAGCAGCATCACAGAGCCAAGTGAGATGAACCAAGTAAAATGTGCCTTTGTTTTTTGCATGTAGGTCTCTCAGGTTATTAAAAGTGAAAAAATATGGTAGTTTAACTTCTTTCATATAATTTTTGATTTCCTTGGGCTCGATAATCTCCTCTGGTTGCTAATGACTAATGTTTCCATATCTTGTATTGTACCCCTAATCTTCTAAAGTGAATGCTCGTCTTTGGGCAGCGTTAATGAGTGTACAACATTACAAGACTTCGGTCCACTTTTCTTTATGTATTTACAAAGCAGGTTTTACAAACAACAAAATAACATTGCACATAAAAGAATATTCCTCCAGTTTCAAAAGTAAGAAACAGAAATGACTGTGGATATATTTGCCGCTTTGGAAAAACTTTGACTATAGAGTTGAGTTTTACCCAAAGACATTGCTCATGCTAATTATGCTGGCCAAAACAGAGCCTATCTTTCAGAATAAAACTCAGATTGCTTTTATTGAACAATAGGGTTTGTCAACATGTGACAAAGACTTCATATCTCAAGGGGAGGATCCAGTTGATGAAAAAAAGCGTCAATCAGGATGGAGAGCTGCAGGAAGTGAACTCATGCGTACGCCAGGGTTGTCCAGATTAGAAGAAGAAAGTGCCAAAAGAGGTCACCCTTCATCACCAGCTGAGAGATGAGCTGTGTGTGAAAGACAGGACAGTTTGAAGGACCCTGAATGGTGATCTCAGGAGATGCGTCCCTCAAGAGAGACATGCTTCGTGTCCTTGTACAGTCATTTGAGCAACTTGACGTGAAAATACTAAATAAAACATACAGAAACCCCAAGAGGGCATTTCATGAAGGATCCCGAATGGGAATTATCCAGCCTTTTAGCAGGTGTAGGACCCTGCCTGAAAGTGGCATCGTAGATGTCTCCTGAGCCTTCCCAGTAAGCTAGTAATGGATCTGTAGATCTGCCAGATAGTCTGTCATAGGTTGTCAGCCACGGCTGGGAAGAGGGAAGGCAGCCGCTTTTGTTCCCATGTCAAGCATGCAGAGAAGGGGCTCCTAAGTAGATAATTCAAGGGGAAACAGCTGCTGAGTTCTCAGTTCTCCATGACTCTCTAATTTTTCCTTCTTCTCTTAATGTATTTGCCTGCTGCTGGATGAATATTGGCTGCTGACAGCCAGGCAAACAGAAAATGTTACGAAACTTCATTGAAAATTACTGTGAAGTGTGGCTATTTTGGTGTTTATGGAAGAACAAGTTGAAAGGGCGCATGGGGTAATGGACTGACGATTTTAAACTCCTGTAGAAGGGCACACTAACTTTATTGCCTTATTCCTGATTCTTAAGTAAAACTCAATATTCTGAACTGTAGTGTTTTTTGAATGTTTTTTTTTTCCTTTAAAAAGTCCCAGCTCCTGACATTACACGAATATAGGAGAATCGAATGCTTCATTTAAAAGTAAATAAATGGTTGAATTGTGGTTTGAAAATGTAAATCCTACAGGCATAAAACCCCAGACAGCTGATAAACGAAAACCTCTATTAATGTCTCATTATTTTTAGGCTTATCCTAGGTGCCTGGCTTATAGGTTTTGAGTATTTCTGATTGACTGTGTTTTGATTTCTGTATCATTCAGCATGCTACAAAAGTGTGCAAGAACTCCAGTAAGAAAAACTTATCTTTGGAAGTTTGTCTCTACAAGAAACTAACAGGCATAGCCAGAGCTGCAAAAACATGTCGTTACACCCTTGCAGATAAACCCTTTTTATTACCATTGCCTACTCCCACACTTCTTTCTGAAGTATCCTGTGCTTCAGTCCTGGGTCATATTAATTTGTATAATTGTTCTGAGCCTGGTTATCTCTGGCTCTGCCGCGATTCTGGGGCTAGTGGCTAATCACGTTATCTAGCTGCTGAATAAGGTACTGGACTGCCACTTAGTTGCTAAGGGATGTTTGTGTGTATGTTTTCAGGGAGATAAAGGTTGTTTCGGGTACCTCCTTTAATTTTTGTATACTTGCCTATCTAGCTTGTTTGTTGTCTGATTTTTGGATGCCATTGCATTTTTTCCCTCCCAGTAGTAAACAATATTCATTGATTTGAATAGAAATTACAGATATAACTGTCCAGGGTTTGATGATATCTTCAAATGGATTAGAACATGTAATTTGGCTCTGCGGCTTTCCTCTTTTTCCCCTCTCCATCCTATTCCTACAGTGCAAAGCAGGCAGGGATGTAATTTGGCTTTGAGGAGCTTGTATGTGCTAGGTGACTTGATTAACCTGGTCAGGAACTTGCATGAGCTGGGTGGGCTTACAGAGCAAACTTAAACCACTCCAGTCCCCAAGAAACTCTTTTACTTAAAACGCCGGGTGCCTGCGTGGGCCAGCTTTGCTCGGGCGCTGCTCCCCGTTCAGCCGCAGCCGGGCAGTTTGTGGGGGAAGGGAATGAGGAGGCAGCCAGGCCCCGGGCTCGTTCTCCCTGTACACCCCTAGAACGAGCTGGATGGGGCCGGCTCATCAAGTTATGTGCTGGAACTACACTACTACATCAGGTAAAATTACTGATGGGGCTGCATCACTTGAGGGCAGGAGTAGGGGTGAGGAATAGCTCTGAAACTTTCCAAAAGGCTTGGTCGTTGGTGAGGGGGCTCCTGGCTGTGCAGGGAAGCCGTGCTGGCCCAAGCTGAGCTGAGCCCAACCGGGCTGAGCAGGGCTGTGCGGGTACGACAATGCCGGTCACTAGATGGCACCAGGCGACCGGGCTGGGAGCTAAGTTTCGAGCCTTAGAATCAGCACTTAATATATTCATGGAAAGATTTCTCACCTGCTTTGCCATTTAGGGAACCTCACATACTAAATCTAGTTCTCTTCATCTCTATACTAGTGCTTTAGGCCCCTCCTGGCAACTAATCTGTGCAGGTGGACGTTCACATCCATTGCCTCATGACCAGACATCACTTATTATATCAATTTGTTATGTCTGGGTCATCTGAAAAAGAGCATGCAGCCTACGAGCCCATGTGCCTGTTTGATTCTAGGGCAGGGTGTCAAAAGCTTCCAGAAGCATGAAATCAATCTTCATTCTCCTACACATTCATCAAAAAGGTCACAGCATCTAGTTTAGACAGCATTAGGCAATTTATTTAGGTATGATTCAGAGGATATGAAGTTAAAAGCCAAAGAGTATGTTCATAATGTCAAAATATTTCCTTGCTTGCTCCCAGCCTTCTGACAGGCCATGTGATGGGTGTCTCTGTCTAGCACTTTAGTCTGGATCAGGAATGTAGATCTGGATTTACCATGCTTTGGTTCATGCCACAGAGTGGTCTCGGAGCACATGAGCTGACTTTCTTTTGGATGAAAGTAACAAATCCTTATGGAAGGAGCCCATAAGATGTGCCCATGCACCAAATGCATGTAGTGCGCTACAACTACTAAGACATCTAGACCCAGGAGCAAATTAGACCTTGACTGATATAACTCCACCCAAAACCATTCAGAGTGGATGCTGTCTTGGCTCCAGCTATTTTACTCCTATCAGACTGTGATATGTGCTAATTTAGACATAGCTAAATCAGATCAAGCTGCGTTCACTATGGAGTTAACCAGGAAAGAGAGTGACCTTTGGGGCAAAGCAAAAGCCTCTAATGGAGACATCTGTGTTTTCCTCAAGTAGGAGATGTGAATAAACCTGCTGGTGCTCAATGGCTTAATAGTTTCCCCAAACACATACATGTAGTATGTGCATCTTGTTGACTGTCCCACTTGTGTTTTGCACTTCTGGCTGTTTGGAAAAGAGCTTCGTGATATATATTTTTTCCTTTTTCCTCCACATTTTGACCAAAGAGTGCAATGCCATTGCTGGTTACCAGCTTGTTTTCTCTTAAACAGAATGGGATTTCACCACTTGTAGGGCATGGCTTCAGGCTTTCTGCAAATTCTGGCAGATGTTTCTGCATGTGTTATGCTATCATGCCAGTTCTGAAGGCTTTTTTCTTTGCAGCCTTAGGCTCTTCACCATCTCTCCATTAAATCTAAAGCAAAGACTATGGGGAGCCAGTAAGCTATCCGTTCACATACCCCTTATTTTGAAAAAAACAATGTTAGAGTACAGAGAGAGATCTTCATTACTGTGCTGCTTTCATTCTGTAAGTTGACACCTCTTACTAACTCCAGTATTTTTTTATTAAAGCGAATCCTCAAATATGATATTTTTGTAAAGGAGATTTTGAGTTGCTAGGTAAAAGAGAGTTAATAATCCTTTTTTTATTTAAAGGAATATTTTTTCTATATTCATAAGAAATTTTACTCAATAGTGCATAGAGCTGGGTGGCAAATGCTGCACAGTGTCCACCCACTTGGTGAGTTGGACTCTTGGCACCTCCTTTGTGGGAAAAAGATTTCATTGAATCTTTTCGTGACTGTGCTGCCATGCATATGCACCAGGTGGATGAAATGAAGCTTCCAGATAATCATAATTCTGGCCTATTCTAACTTCTTTGAGTGTGACTTTTTGTTCTTTCGGTGGAGGGGCTTCAGGTTAAAAGCCTCTTTTTTTAAGGAAAAAAATATTATGATCAGTTTTTTAAAATACACATAACAATAAATTCAGTAGGACTACTTGTGAGCTGAAAATTAGGTATGCTCATAAAAGACTACTGAGTTTATCCCTGTGTTTTATGTTCTAAATGACTGCAGAATGTTTATATTGAAATATTAATGAAAGAATTTTTCTGGTTAGATATTTTAAAGAACCACAGAAAACCCAGAAAGGAGCTTTGTGTTTTAAAATATGCTTAAATGGTTCAGCTGTTCTATATGCTCCTTCATTGAACCTGATATCCTAAGGGGTGGCTTAGAACTGTAAGAAAATAAGGAAAAAATACTGTAATTTTTTCTAAATGCTTTGTTGTTTAGTGAATATTAATTACAGATGAAAGCTTAGCCTCTGAGCCTAGTTTATAATAGTCAAGAATATGCTACAAAGAGATTGTTTAAATAAAGTTTCTTGTGTTTTACTCTTGAAGACTGATTGAAGTGAATATGGTGAAGGCACTATCTGTCAGTGCTGCATAACATGCTAGTATCTTTTTCTGAGATTATTTCTGCTGGCTTTGTGGGCCTATTCAGTGTGAAAATGTTGAATAATTTCAGGAATGCTCTGTGTGTGATGTGCCTTGGCATAAACAATAAATTAATAATAATAATAATATAATAATCTTTCTAAAAGAATTTTGGGAACAATTTGTAGTTCATACCAGATGTCAATTGACTGGATAATTTAACACACCTGTGTAACTGAAACACAATAGCTTTTGCTAGGTTTCCTTACTGATTGTGGATGTGAATGACAAAATTCACATTTTTTAGCTACATGCATAATCTGAAAAATCCGGTCCCTATTGCAGAAGATAAGTAGTTGTGTTTTAACTGTATGAAACATATAGATCAAATCCTGTTTTATTTATTTAAACCAGAAAAAGACATAATTCCTCCGAGGAAAGTACTGTCAGTCTAAGACCAAGAACATTGTTTTTGTCCTAGCACTATCTGCAGAGGCCAGATCTGTAAAAGTCTTTAAAGGAGCAAAGACAGGACTGTCAGCTTGGAAACTGTGCTAGAAGATGTAATAAGCTTCTGGCCCTGGAGTTAACTGCTTCTTTCTGTATATTTGTGCCCAGTGTAATGGCCCTGAATCTTACACATTTTAGACTGAAAAGTGACCCTGGGAATAGGGTCTAGGAAAACCTGGGATCCATCCTGCCAAACATTAACTGCCAAAAAACCAACCAGTCTGAGTTAGATCTGCCTCTAGAGTGAATAGAAACAGCCACCTCTGGGAGGAGGTTCATCCTTAAAGACGTGTCCAAAATAGGTGGATGAACTACTCCCTGTGAGGGAACTAAGTCTGAGTAAGATGAGTCTCTGTCCTTTCGTGCAAATAATGGTAAATTATACAATAGTAGAGGGTGGGTCTAAACATGGAGCATTTTTAATTTGTTCTAGTTTTACAAGAAGTGCCATAGTTAATTGTTTTTGTTTCACCCTTTAAAGCAGAGCATCTCCCTCAGCTCTAGACGCCTTATATAACATCTTAGAAGTTAATATCCACAGCACTTCATGCATTGTGATAGCTGGTCCTAGAGTACTAGCTTGTGGGAGTTTTTCAGGTTCTCTCCTCTATACCAGCTCTAACTCCTTCACCCTCCTTCTTCTCTCTGAGAAAGGATGAACCATGCAAGGTGTTATTAAGGCTAATAAATGTGGAGCCTGTAAAGCTAAATTAAGTGGGATAACCACTTTGGAGTGTAAGGAAAGGAGTTACAAGCTCAGTTTCTGCCAGATTGCCACTGATTTTCTCCAGGTCCTGCGACTATGTAATCCAGCTCCCGTGGAAACTGAGGTGCTCTGGATTGAAACCTGCTTTTTTTCAAAAAAAAAAAAAAAAAGCTTTTTCTTTCCTTTCAGTTTTAAATACAGCAGCTAGCGTGTTAAGAGTATATTACACCCTGGTATAACACACATCAAAAGGCCACATTATCTGCTCCACTACTTTTCTGCACCCAAATTCCACTGAGCTACAAGAGCTGTTCCTCATAGGCACAAAAGAGAGGGCATATATAGTCCATAATGTCTGCAGGAAACCTGGCAAGGATTATGAATGGAGCGGATTGCGACTGCTACTTAGCATCCTTACTAGAAAAACTTCCTTGACCTCTTCACATCTTCAATACGTATCCGTGTTTTCATCTAGGTTTAGTCGTCAAGGCACCGTTGACTGTTGGCCATATATATATGCCATGTTTTGCCCATACATGCCTAGAAAGGTGGGACCCTGGCCTTGAAGGCCTTCCACAGCTGAGATAATAAAGAACAGTTACAGTGTGCAATTGGGCTATTTCATGAGTCACTTTCCTCTTTTTCAAAGGAAACATGTGACATTGTTATCCTCTTTATATACGCTATGGTAAATCTCAGGACTCTCAGGGGTCGAGCTTAGCAGTAGCCAGCGGGGCTGGCAGGGCTAGCAGGGCTGGACATTGCAATGTATATATATATGCTCTAGAAGATGGTAACAGACAAAAGTTAGGTATGAATTTCCATACATGAAAGCAAGGGGGCAAAAAGGAGAAGTACCTGTAATGTTGTAAGTACTGCTTAATTTTTATTGGATTCCGATTTTGCACAGTAGTATAGGGAATTTCATCTGTCTTCTCCTCAAAAAGACTAGGTTGACCATACTTAGCATATCCTAGAGTATGCAGGCGGGCCCCAGGTATGACATAGCACTGTAAATCTGTAGTATCTATAAACTTATATGCTCTCACCATACCTATTATACAAATGTTGGTGTTTTCAAATGAAATTATCTAGACTATGGCCATTGTGAAGGAAAGCTAAAAATATGGCTCAGATGCCTCCAGCTGAGTGAGGTTTGCCAGCATCACAGTCAAGTTGAATAATATCTCTGAGGCAAGAACTGTCCTTGATTCTGACTGGAAATCTGAAATACAGCTCAGAGGCTCCTCTCCTTAGGATGGGATAGGAATATTGTTTTTTTCTGGTCTATCTGAGACAAAGAAACAGGGAGCAGATCATGGTCTATGGGCAGGACTTCAGTTAGCTTGTTTTGCTCCAAACAGCAGTTGTCTTGTTTTCTTCTTTCTACAGGTTTGACTGAACTCAGTAACGATGAGTACAAGCTCACGAATGCAAACTTTCTTCCTTATAACAAAGACAACTTTAAAACAATCTTTATTCCTTTTAACAATATCTATATTTGCTTAAATTATGATGTTGCTGGATCTATTTTAGATATGAAATGATTGATAGTTTTGATAATAGGCTTGAAATATGCCCAATGTCTTCTGCTTTATTCTGAATAGAACCATGTCAGTAATTTGCTTATTTATTGTAACAGCGCTTTTAATAGAGCTTTAATGTACAGCAGTCCTTATAGCAATTTTCAGTTTCGTGTGTATAGGAGGAATATTTGATCAACAACATCTTTAAAATCTTAAGCTTGGGTTTTCTATTGATGTGTTTAGTAGAAGTGCTGCTTTTGTGGCCTGCTTCAGTGGCATTACCACAAACCAAATGCAATTTCTCAAGAGACGAGAACTTGCCAAATGCTGCCTTCGTAGCAGTAGAGACTGTACAAGTAGCTGCAGCATTGGACTAGCCATGGACTGTAACAGCATGTTTCTTTTTTTCACTGCTGATGGGGGAGAGGTTGTGCTGCTTTTGAGAAAACTGTAGTAGGAAGACTTGGCAAGGAGCTAGGTGGAATTTTTGCCGAGGCAGAATTTGACACCCAGATGTTTCTCCTTGGTGTGGCTGGTCTGACCACTGAGCTCATCTGGTTTTGAATGGGAGCTTAAAAAGGAGGAGTGTGGGGAGGTAAGGGATGTTTTTTGCTCTCTTATATGCATGGAGGTGTGTATTATGCATCTCCGTCCCTCCTGCTCCCTGAAAACATTTTAGAAAACTCATTTTTTCTTCATTATGAAATAGGCACAGATTTTTGAAATTTTAGCACTTTTTCTTGGCAAAACTTCTTTTCTGGCCAGCCCCATTTTACTAAGCTAACATATTTATACCAAGAATTCTTAAGTCGACTAGGGATGTCCCTAAGATCACCACTGCCATTATAAAGCTAAAAATCTAAAGAGAGCATAAATCCCTTTTGTGTGGTAAGCAGAGCTGCTCATTAGATGTAACATACTCAGTGCATTCAGACCCTTCTTCTTCTTACCACTTGTGAATTAAGCCTGGTTTTTCTGAATGCATTTGTTAAATTCTGCCACATAAGAATAACTTGGAGTTTACGATCGTTCCTGGACTACTGTAAAGTGTGATCAATTATCAAGCTTAAATAATTAATAAAGTATTTTAATTAATAATTTATAAAGTCCTGTGTGCCTTTTCTCAGTGGTAGTGTTGGCCTCTTCCCCATCCCCTGACACTGTTCAGCAAGCAGCTGAAGGAAACTTGGTGTGGCACTATTTGCTGGACCATATCAGGAAAACAACTGGGTTTTCCAATATTCCTGCAAGTTATGAGTGGCCCCTCATAACCCTCACGAGAGTCTCCTGACTCTCGTGGCAGCTCCACAGCTGAGAGGTGGTGGAAGAGTGGGAGTGTGTGGCTGGGAGCTTTGAGGGGGAAAGTGAAAATACCTTAACCCTGTCACTGGCTGCAAGATAACAAAATCTAGTGCTGCACCCTGGGTACCTTGTGCTCGGTTGGGTGGGGGTCCATCTGGGAGGCCAGTGGTTTCATTGCTCCTCCAGTTCTGGGCTGGCTGCGGGCTGGACCATTGCTGCAGCCCCTGCACAGTGCACTCCTGATGTGCTTGGTCACAGGATTTGTCCTGTTGAATTTAATGCACGTGCTTTTTGCGGAAAAGAAGGGGAAGGGGTGGACAGTGCTCTCATCTCTGTTTACATTCAGATAGACTTGTGGGGTCACGTCTGTGGAAAGGGAGGACTCCTACCCTGAGAGTCTGTGAAAGCCAACACCAGTTTCTACCTGGCAAACACACACATGTACATATATAAGTTCAAATGCACAAGCCAGTTGTGATCGGATCCAACAGCTATTCAGAATTCGATCACTGTTTGCAAAACTGTTGTGGCAAACTGGAAGCTGAGTCGTATGTTGTTATGGATATAATGGTTTGCCTAGAACAGCAGGTCAAGATTTCCAAAATAGTTACTAATGCACAGTGCTCAGAGGGAAACTCAATAACTTCGACTATCAAAAACCTGAAACCATCTTTCCATATTTGCTGCTCGCCTTCTTAATAGCATAGAATGAGAAACCTGTGAAAGAATAGGAGAGCAGCACTATATTGTGAGCACATATCAAACATTACTATTTATTAAGGAGTGTTTATAAATACTATTTTAAATTATTAGGCTAATTCAGGAAGTCACTTACTTTTAAGAATGTATTTAAGTATATGCTTAAATGCTTTCCTAAACAGAGATGTTTTTTAAAACTGATTCACTAATAAAGGAACCAGATTAGGACTAATGTAATCACCAAGGATATCTTCAGACTTTAGTAAGTTAAATATGTTGGAAGCACTTTTAGTTTTGTTAAAGAAGCAAACAAACTAAACATAGAATAAAGTATTCTGGAAGATTTTTCCCTCTCCTTCTTTGTTAACTGCAGTATTTTAAAGCTTCTGAAGCTTCCCCCCGGGTTTAATTTCTGTATTATATGTGCATGTGTGTGTTTGTAGATACATATATGTCTATATTTGTATATATATATATATAGATATTTACAGATGCATATGATATCTAAATGTAACTTACGGGAATAAATGAGCATATAGCTTGCAGATATGAAGCTACAGACTGAAGGAGGAGTTGACAAGAAGATCTGGTTACGTAATAGTGCTTCCCAGCAATATGCTTACAAAGTTTTCCAGGTCTCCCCTTTCTGAACCACTTTCAGACACATTAATAACAAAAAAGGGAAAAAATGCAGGCTACCCAATTTCTCCCTGTGCTATTACATGAGAAGGTCTAAAGTGGATTGCATAGTGATAAGCATTAAGTACAAATTTAATTTACATAGACTTCTGCTAAACTGGGAGAGTTCTTTGCACGGAATATCTAGATTTTCTCATTATGCACATCCCCATCCCCAGAGCCCTTCTTAGAAGTTCGTTAGCAGCTCTGATCCCTACAGAGCTCTTAAGCTCCATCTCTGCCCCGCACAAAATTTAGAAAACGTGTGGCTTTGGATAATTGCCCATACATTAGACTGTCCTGATTAAGCAGTCCCTACTGTCCCTACTTTACTATAAACAGAGGGGCATCAGATAACTAGCAGAGAGCACTGGATAGAGTCACAGGAATTAGATCCTGAAAATGACGTTTTTGTAATGTCATTCACTTGCCCTGGCAGTGCTTGACCAGCATAAATACTTGGTCTGGTCTATTAATCCCTTCCAGTGACAGAGCTTCTGCAGTAACCAGTACCACAGTGGTCACAGCTTGCTTAGTTTAGGAAATGAGAAACTTCAGGTGGAAATTGAATAACCTATACTAGTGCTTCCCAAACTCTGGCATGTGGGACACAACCCGCTGAACAGCTGTATGACATAACGTTCATCCGCTAGTGACCGGATAGGCAGATCTCAAGCACTTCAGATCAGTAGTCCTGCAAGCCTACAATGCCAGTCCTCACATGTGGGTTTACCAGCAAGTTGCTATCTTTGGTGAGTTGCTCCATGGTGAGAATCAGCCATTAGATGGGAGTTTATAATTATTTTCGATTTTAGATGCCATCTGTCCAGCAATTCCTTTGTCTGAGACCAGTGACTTAGCTCTGCAGGCCTCACATGGTGGTCTTTCTTCATGAGCTCTCTCAGGAGGTGTCTGGAGCAAGGGTAGGTAAGCCTTTGCATCATATTCAGAGGAAAAAGAAAACGAAAAGTGGATAAGTAAACGTCTTTAAATGACTATTTTCTTATTTCTGTAGAAATAAGATTCCTAGAGAGGCTGTATTGAAATAATAAACTAAGATCCTGCCCAGAGAGTTGTAATTTCTTTCGAGATACAGATTTTTCCCATAAATATGACCTTTTCAGATATCTTTTTAAAAGTTCATGTTCAGAAGCCAGGATATACAAGATTTTCACATTAAGAATATCAAATCACTTTTCTTTAGTCCTCTTGGTCATTATATTTTTGCTATTCATTTTTCAGGGTTTTATTTTTCTGAAGCTGCTTGTTTGGGAGGGTTCAGGCAGTTTTTGACCCTATGAGAATACCTATTTTATTAGACTTTCTCTCACTGTTGGGCAAGCTGAAAAAGAGTGAAGAACAGTTCTGCTAAACGAGCTTTCAAGATGCCCGTTTTTTTTTCATAATCTTCAAAAAATATGATCGTTCGTATCACTCCGGCTAATCCTTTCTTACTGTTACAATTACTTTCTAAAGGTGCTGGCTCTCTCCAGGGATAGGAGGCTATGGCAACTCTGTGTCTAATTCAGGCATTTTAGCTCAAACCCGTCTCATCTGTGAGTAAAAGGTTCATTTTGCACAACTTTACTCCTTAGCTGAGCAGTGCTGATTGTTAAAATCCCACCCTGTTATTCTCAGCCAGAAGAGAAGTGGCTGAGAGTGGGATGGTTTCTAAAATGAATGAAAGTGTAGACGTTGTGTTCCCTGGGAGGCAGCTCTGAAACACAACAGGGAAGCACGAGGAGTGTGGGAAAATGCAGTCTTGCTTTTCAGAAATGAGCGTGAAGAGGGGTCATATGCAATACCATTGCATGATCTTTCTCAGCTATTTATAAAGATATTCTGACTTATCTCTGACATTTACAATCATTTCATAGAACTCTATTACTGAAGTTGTTTGTGCCTTTTCCTGCCTGGATGCAGCTCTTGGCCTCCTTGTTTACTGGCCGTCCAAATTCCAGATCTTCCAGTTTTACTTGCCCTTGCCATGTATAAATGGAAGGATTTGTCTTTCTGTTCCTTAGAACACCTTCCTGTACCCTTCTTCGTGGCAGGCTTCAGGCTGAAATCACAGCCCCAGCACTGAAGGTTTATCCTGTCTCTCCATCTGCCTTGCCCTTCATCCTCTTTCATGTAGCTGAAGGCGGAAACATCACAGTCCTCTGTTCCACACGCGTACAAACAGACACAACTTCCCATAACACGTTCAGAGGAAGTTTCAGTTTTCATCAGAAAACACCTCTTTGAAGGCACTCCTTATTCACCTGAGCCCTGCTTGCGGGTCTTGCTGGTTGGAGGGAATTTTTACTCTCTGGTCTGACGGGTTAGCGAGTTTGAGCATCTGATCTGACGCTTAAATATATTCAGCTAAAACACTTGCATCAGACCTGAAGGTTTAGTGATTTTTGTGTTTGCCTAGAAACATGAATGTCTGTTGAAACAAATCTGCTCGCACAAATGTCTTAAGCTGAACATAAACAAACAAGCATACAATCGAAGTAAGCACATTATAAATTAAACAAATTTTTTTACATTATTTTCACAGTTCTGTTGCTTTTTGAACTCTTTGGCTCTTTTCTTTCTGTGCTTCTCTGCACTGCAGTGTAAACTTCTGAATTTGCAGATTTGTTTCTCTTTGCTTGGCTTTGTATTGCATCTCAATCCTTATTTCTTGTCAGTACCAGTGGATTCTTCCTAATAAATAATCAGCTTTCTCTGTTCCCCTAGTATTCCAGACACCGCTCCACTTTTCTTGCAGATTAGTTTGGGTAGTCTTTCTTCATTGCTCCTTCACATCCGCCTATAAGATGCAGAATATCCTTCATGTTGCAGGCTCATGTGCTGTATCTGAACACATAGGAGTGTTTGCAGGCTGAGATGGTAGAAGCAGTCAGGTGTTTTCAGTTCTAACCACTTGTTCTCCTTTATTTATGATTTTCTCAAAGTTTTGCATCTTTATATGATTTTTTCCCAAGGCTTGCTTTGGCTCAAAAATTAAGGGAAAATAAGAAAAGTAATTTTTGCATGAAGGTTAGGTTACATGCTATTGAAGATTGACTATAATGTAAAAAGCCTGTGTAGCTGCTAATTGTTTGAAAATGGATTCATATTAGTATAGTTAAAATTTGGGGTGTATTCATTTATACATAGACGTTTTTGTAAGTCTCTATATGCCTGTTTAAAAATCGCTATGCAGACAAATATATATACACATACACACACATACATATATATATCAGAGTTCATATTTGCATTTAATCATAAATTTCCAGGAGCTGTGGTTCTTTGACTATGTGCAGTTGGTAGGATACAAGAATTGTCAAGTGTTCTTCTCTCAGTCCACAAAATCTACGAACAAATTATCTTTGCATTGTCTTTATCTCTTTGCTTAAAAGCAGAAAAATCAATTGAAAAAAAAAAGCTTTTGAATCCCTTGATTCAGAGAATATAAAATGGGAATTTAATTCCAGCAATGTTCACTGAACTATGTTATACACTTATTTTCTGTTCCTGTAAGCCTATGCATTCACGTACTGAAGTCTATCTTATTATGGAATTTATGCACAGTGACGCCAGGAACACTTCAAAGAACATAATTTTTTTGCGTAACGATGATTAGGATGCTTTAACAAATATTTATTGTGGAAAAAATGCTGATTCATTGAAACCAAACAGTTAGTGAAGCAGTAAATTATGATAAATTTCCTACTCAAAAGTATTCTGAAGGCAATGGGTTGAAACACCTTGTTGTGAATGTTTCTCTTTTACTTGAAAATATTTCCCTCTTCTTCTCCCTCTTTCTTGCTCCTTTACTTTTTTGCTTTCTTTCTCTCTATCTGCTCTATTCCCCCTTTCACCTTTTCTTTTTCTTCTTTCCTTCTTTTCTTTCTCTTTCTCCTTTTCCTTCTTCCCTCTTTCTTTCCTTCTTTCAAAATAAGCTTTTATTTTAGACTCTTCATAGATTTAGAATGAGTAAATGTCTAAATAAAGCACTTCTTTGAAACTGTTTAAACAAAATATTTTGCTTGATTCAAGCTGAAATCTGTTCTTTTTTTTTTTTTTTGAAATTTCAGCATATCAAAACTGCAGGATCTTCCTAGTGAATGAGTTCAGACACTCACTCTTGAAATTAATTTTTTTTTTCTCTGCTAATCTTATGAAAAGGCTGTTTATGAATTTACCTCCTCTTGTGTCTAGATTAGGATAAATTTATTCATGGTAAGTAATTGTGCTAACCTTGTCCTTCAGTATAGCTAGTTCTTTGCTTAATCTGATATTGTTTCCTATTAAGTATTTACAAAGAGCTATCACGCCTCTGTTTTGACTTCATTTTGCTGAACTAACAAATGAGGTTCTTCTGATCACCTGACAGGCTGGAGGTTCTCTGTTCTCTTCACTGTACTAGCTGCCCTTTTCCTGACTATAAGTGATCTGAGCAGACTGTATATAATGAAGTCTCACCTGCATCTAGCATAAGATAATTTTCTGTAATAGGATCTCATTAACCTTTTTTTTTCCAGGTGCATATCACACATTTGATTTACTGATATTCTGCAATCAGAAGATACCCCAAGCCTTTTTCCTCCCATTGCCTCAAGCCACTGCACCCCTAACTTAAAACATGAAGTATTCCAATTAATTCTAGAGTGTGATCTTCCAGATTCTCATTCCACATTCTCTCAAAATGCTTCAATCTGTTTCTATTATTGCCATCCTTAAAGTCATTCTGTTATTTTTGTATAATATTCCAGAAGTTATAACTTTTTGGCAAGAAGGGAAAAGCATTTCTGGATCACTGCTGCTGTTGAGCATTTCCTCTCATAACCTTAATGCAGCAATTAATACTCTATTTAATGTGTATATATGTTAGGAAGGGTACCAAATTCCTCTGGCAGTATTTAATTGACTGCATTATGTATATAATGTGAACAGTGGCCTTGGTCATGCCTGTTACCCAAGTGAGTAGTTTGACACACATGAACTTTCAGCTCAGGTGAATTCCACAATGTCCAAGTGTCTTCCATATCCTGCGAGTTACGGGGGCTCCAAGCTCATGTGGGTATTCACACTGTGTATATAACTGCGGGACTTGAGTATAGGCATGGACTGAAGTATGTGCTTCAGGGACATCTTAAAGTGAGACTTAGTATGAGGAAAGATGGAATTTATTTTTAAACCTACGGTGTGTACTACTTATTTCAAATCGTCATTGTGCATATTCAAACTTTGCCCTTAGTTTTAAATGAGCAATGTTTTACTAATAAACCCATGCTTTTGAACATGTAAGTGCAGAAGACCTATCTAAACAGGCACATGTGTTGTTTTGATTTTATATTGAGCATCTTAAAATCAACAGTACCTTCTTCTGAATAGTCAGGATTTCTAAGGATTTCTTAAATACTTGTGACCTGAAACCTACACCTGCTTTCATTAGTTCCGCTGAGGTTGAGAATCTAACATTTAACTTGTTTGAAATTAAGCAAAAGAAATGCAGAGGTGAAAAAAATCCTCTGATTTATTTTTTTCCCCGTGGAAATTACTTAGTCTGACTATACATGGTCTTTAGAATCTTTTACACAACAGAAATGAAGCACTATAAACCTTTAAAATAGGTCAAAATCTTACTAATTATTGCTTTAATTAGTGAAGGCCAAATCATCTTTTTTTAGTATTTTTTCAGTTTAGTAGAAGTGAGAGATATCCCAATTTTGTTAACTTTGAGAAAGCTGTGCCCTTGATTTTTAAAGGACTTCACTCAGTCTATCAGATTACCTGGAAAGTACACATGGTAGAAAATATAAAGGAGGTACTTTTAATTTTTCTATCATATCTACTTATTTTGTTTTGTCATTAGTGAACCGAACATATATGTCCCAAAGAAAGAATGAATAGTGAAAAATTCTTAATTAGGTTTGAAAAACAATACTTTCCAGGTAAGAGCTTTTTAGTGACCTACTTCCTCATTGGGAAATGTTTTCTCAGTTAATTGCCTCATACTCTGAATAAGCAACTGTAAATCAAAGTATAGCTTTTGAATGGCCCAAAATACTTTAAATGCTTCTAATATATCTAGCTAGTGATATGCGAATGTTGTATGGGGAAAATTTTAGGTTCAGAAAACAATGAAAAGCTATTTCACTCAAGTATCTTGTAAAAAGACATGTAACAGTGCTGTGCCATAATCCTCGAAAGTAGGAATGACCTATGTGTGTTAGGCTTTTCCCCATTCCAGGCACTGTAAAAGTATCATCAGAGAGTTCTGTAATTCTTTGCTGTAATTTCCAAGACAGGAATGCTGTTGACTTGCTTTCTAAAAATCCTTACCTGCTCCATAGATTAAGATCACTTTAAAAGTACACTTCAGTTAATAGAATATTTCATCATGTATTGTCTTGTACAAAACATGAAATACTATTAGCATCTGTGTTAATAATCTTGTATTAAAGTATCTTTATACAAGTATTATGTCTATATTTAAGATAGTATTATTTAACAAGCATCCTGCACTGTCACAGTCTAATATAACAGTGCATGAGGTTAATTTGGTGGCTTCCTGGTGCTAACAGTAAATCATATTGTCTTTAAGTTATACTTTCAAATATTTTATAGCAGCACTATATTTCAAATTTGGTATTTTGCACCTGTTTTCTGACTGTGGCACTTCTCTAGAGTAGTCAGATATTTTAGGGCTACTTCAGACACACAAAGATTTAATTTAAAAAAGTACTATACTCTATTCCCACCATGCTATTTAGCAGCACCCAATTAAGAGAGAATTAATTCATGTTTGAGTGCAAATTATTATCTGCTACTGTCTCACTACATAGTTATTGCAGTAATTTATCCATATCAAAGGAGCTAAGTAATACAAAAGAAATGAAAGGAAGTTTGTGCAGAGTGTGAAATGAATGCCATGTCATACCTTGCTGGTTGTTTCATACCCTTCTTTGCACTGTAGCAGCCACAATCACGCACTAGGCCTTGCAGCGTGGGACGTGGGCTTCTCCTCTGCGTCTCTCAGTGGAGGTGGCTAAGATCCCGTTCTGGGGCAAGTCACTGCAGGGTGCAGGCAGTGGGAGAGCGCTCGTTCAGCCAGAGAGCTTACTTTGCTTGTCGCCTCACTTACCTGTGCTCTGCACCTTTCTTCATCACTGCCTTGAATATAGGAGCACATGTGAAATGAAATAAAATATTGGCATTTAATCATCCCGATTTGTAAGCTGAATGAAAGGTCAGTTTTAACGTTTTGAAGAAGACTGGCTCGTCCTTCTCACTGGGCAACATCTTGACTTCGCCTCTTGCTCTATGCAGGATCGCTTTTCCCTGGATGAAACTGATGAAGTAGATACCAAACAGAGGTCAGGCCATTCCAGAGAGAAGACCGTGGAGATATCTCTTCCTGATGCCCCAGTCTTGCTCAGTAGCCCTAGTAGGCAAGCAGTACCCCATTTCCCTTAATATTTTTGTGTCACAAGCCATAGCACTTTAATGTCTACGAGAGGGGCAGCCTCCTGTATAAATGGGCAGGCTTACCTTATCACACTCTAAATTACAAAAATATTTACGTGCGTTTAATGTTGCCAGGTTAAAGCTTATTTTTAATTCTTAGTGTTACTTCTAAATGGCTACTACCGTCGTGCCCGCAGCGCGGCCGCCGATGCGGGGGGGCCGCGCTGCGCTGCCCGCGGCGGCCGCCAGGGGGCGCCGTGAGGGCGGCGGCGGCGCGCGGAGTCCTGCGGCGCCGGGGGCAGCGCGGCTTCGCCCCTGGCAGCGCCGCGGAGCTGCAGCGGCCGGGCTCTCCTCGGCACCTCCGGAGAGGGCTCACTTGAAAAACTGGGGGCGGGGGGGGGGGAAGGGAGAGAAAAAAAAATTCTTAGTGCTTCTAGCTGCAGAGGGGGCTCGCAGGCAGCGCTCTCCCTCTCCTCCCCGTGGGAAGCCTTGCTTGAGTTAATGGGAGAAATCAGACTGCTCCGACAAAAAATTGCTGAGAGCAGGGCTTTCATTCCGTTTTCAGAGCAGGAAGGAAAGTGATAAATATTAAACGTAGGTTACTTTCAAACACCACCACCAGAACCTCCGTACTCCCATGGCAGCAACATGACATCAGGCGGAAAATGCACAGCTCTGGATGGCAGCGTCCAGCACCTGGGTCTTCTCTAGATCAGACCATTTTTATATCCATTTCTCATGTGCTACACTATCACCACCACCGTTATTATTGCTGCTACAATTTAGAAGGCAACAAAGTTCGATCTCTTTTAGAAAGCCTTGCGAAATATTTTAAAGGATACACTGAGAGATTGGCACCGGCAGTTTCACTTGCTTGCCTAGGTCGCTTTTGCTATGGAATAATACAGTGTTCGTAATGTATCTGTAGTATCTGTTTCCAAGCGCCAAGTGAGTTGTGGTGGACATAATGCAGGGGAAGTCAGTTCACATTTGTAGTCCTATGAATAGTTTAACTGAGTGTGTCAGGTCACTCGGTATGCATTGAAATTAAAAACCCTCCCCACTTTATACCTGTGTAAGGGTCAAACAGGGCTGCAGCTCATTCTGGCTCAGAAACACAAAAGCAGGCAAGGATAGACTTTTCTGCGTTCCCCACTCGGCTTCCCTTAGATCCTGCGAAGCTGTGAATCTTACAGAGGAAACACAAGCAAGAAGCGATGATGAATAAAAGTTTCAGCAATCTGAGGCTGCATAGATTCACACACACAGATGTGTATGCGTGTGTATGTGTGTGTGTACACATATACAAATATATATATATATGCATGTATATATTTATATCTCAAAGCGAGAAACGAGAACAGTCACGCGGTGCAGGCAGCACATCAGGAGAGACTCGGCCCCATCTCGCGGGGCTGGAGGGAAGGGACGGCGTAGTCCGAGTGTCTCATCTGTGCGCGGGACTACACAGGGACGATTACAAGGGAGAGACGGAGCTGAGAGGCCGGGAAAGGGACAAGGACTGTCCCCTTCAGCCCCTTGCAGAGAAGACGATGAGTCCGACCTGCAGCCCAGTCTGTGGCAAAAAAATCACTGAGTTCAGAGGTCTCTGAAGAGCGCAAGAAGAAAGAGGGCCCCTTCAAACACCAGACGGATATTATTGTTATTATTATTGTCCTTGGTATTAGTATTGTTATTTCGTTGGTTTGCCTTATTAAGTTTTGGAGACCACACCGCCCTGGGCTGATTGCGGTCGCCGTTGATAACGGGCAGTGAAGAATTAGGCCCGTTGCCGAGTGGCGTGCGCTTCCTGGAGATGGTCGGAGCTGGGACGGGAGGGCTGCAGAGCCCCCCAGATACCTGCTTCAAAGCCCGCGTATTTTAGGTGCAGGGCGGAGACGGTCCAGCGCTACCGGCGGGGCCCGATGGGGCAGATGCGCTGGGAACCTGCCCGGGGACCCCGTCGGGGCAGCGGCTCTGCAGCGCGCACAGGGAGGGGCGCGTACCGAGCCGCTTTCCCGCCCTACCCACACCCTTATCCATGCTTATTCCCCTGCATTTCAACGCAATTTGGTTACTTCTCCCCTGCTGCTTTTTTTTTCTTTTCCTTGCTGGGACTGCTCCCGTCGGTGCCTCCGGGATGGAGGCACCCCCTTGCACCGCGGGACGCGCTTCCTCCCTGGCTCCGCGCCGTCAGAGCCGGCCGCGGCGGGCGGCGGGCGGGACCTGGGCGCCGCCGCCAGCACCAGGGACAGCGCCCACCCCGGCCCCGGCCCCGGCCCCGCCGCCCCCTTTGTTCGGCCGCCGGCGAAGCCCCGCGCAACAAAGGCCCCGGCCGCCCCCCGGCCCCGCTCCGCTCCCCGCACTGCCGCGGCCCCGCCGCTCACCGCCTCCACAAAAGCCGCGTCCCGGTGCCTCCCCGCAGAGCATGCACGCTTCCCCCTTGCACACCGCTCTGCTGCCCGTGTCGCTGTCCCCTCCTCTCCCTCCCCCCTCCTTCGTGCATAATCTACCCCCTTGCACATCGCTCTGCTGCCCGGCCCAGAGCACAAAGCCTGCAGACTGCTCTGCTGTCTCCCCGCCGCATACGCTGCCCTCTCGCATTGCTCCGCTTCCTGCTCCCCTCCCCGCGCGCACACGCCGCATGTTGCTCTGCTCTCCCTCCTCCGTGCACACCAGCTACCCACGGGCACATTGCTCCGCTGTGGGCCCCCCTCCGCCGCGCACACGCCCCGCAGACCGCTCCGCTGCCCCCGCAGCCGCATTCCTCGGCTTCCAGATCGCACCGTGTCAAGGAGCCTGGCAAGAGGAGGAGCCATTGCCGGGCCTGCATTGCTAGCTAGCGGCTGGTCGGTACGCAATGAACAATCCTCGCTACAATAATATTAGAAAATATATTTATTTCTCATTAATCGACTTTACATACTCTATCCCAGAAAAGCGAGAGGTCGGCCAACCACTGCCTTGAAAATCACCACGGCTACCGCACCGCTCTAGTACTCCAGCACGTTCACGTTACCTGCTGATGACAACTGCCCCATCAGATGCTTATCCCGTGGCAGCGGTCTTTCCTCTCCGAGGCGCTGAGCCGTTCCAACTGCGATTCCTGTTTAGTCTAGGTTTCCTTCGGTGAGTGGCTGTTGAGATCTTTATTGCTTTGTCTCTTCATTTTGATTTTTAACTTGTTGTTGTTAAGGTTAATATGTTACGTTCTAGCAAGATCTTCAATGCTGCCTTGAGGATCCGCTCTTGGCATTCACCGCGTGCCTTAATTGTATGACATTAAATCAAGGTCCGCTGTGAACACGGAGAGTCAGAGCCTTGGAGCGCTCCCCCTCCCTCTCTCCCTTTTTGGAAGCAAAATAGCAACCGATCCCCGAAAGAAGGTAATTCCCCTCCCCCCTAGTCCCTTCCTGGCCTGAGCTTAATGTAATTCATGCTTGAGTTTTCTTACTAGCCCATCTGTTGTTTGCAATGACCAGGAAGCTGTTAAATATGTATTTAACGGAATAATAAAGGACAGAAATTAAGCGTGTGTCTATTACACACCTCCCAGGTGACTGCCTTAATTTCGCCAGCGTTTTAACGTGATTTTAAGAGCGTGATTTTGGCTCTCCGCTACTCGATGCCTCTGATTTTTTATCCCTAACTGAGATGGACCGTGCCTCTCTCCTCGGCTTGTCCGCCTGGTTCTGCGGCTCCGCTCCGGCGCAGACTGTGGGAGCTTGCAGCTCCCAGAGCATCCTCCGCTCCTCTCGGCCGGGGGATGTTTCGGGCGGAGCGAGGTGAAAAATAAAAGAGCAGGACGTGTCATCTTTCTTTGTAAAGCGGAAAAAAAAATTAACTCACTCGCACCTGCCCCTTTCCCGTGAGGGTCTGGGCAGCCCATCTGGCCTGCCTACATTGAACTGCGCGAGTGAGGAAGGGAGGGGTAAAGCGATTAGAATTACCAAAAAAAAAAAAATTTAAAAACAGCCTAAGCTTTTTATTATTATAATAACGCCTATCGCCATTCTCACCGCTCGAGAGGGGGACCATTCCGCCTCGGTGCCGCGGGCGCGCCTGGGAGGAGCAGGGCGGCCAGGCACCGCTCACCGCCCGGCGGCTCGACCCCGGCCGGACCGCGAACCGGCGGGCTGACCTCTGCTGCTGCCGCGGGGCTAGGCCCCGGGAGGGAGGCAGGGAGGGAGGGAGGGAGAGGGAGAGGCGGCGCCGGCGGGCTCCGGGCTCCGGGCGCCGGCGGCGTCTCCGCTCCGGCGGCGACGGCGGCTTGCTGAGCTTCCCGGAGAGAGACTTCTCCGCGGCTTCCCGGGGCGAGGCGGGAAGGCGGCTCTCGCCCCCCTCGGCACCGCGGCTCCTGCCTACGATCGCCTGGAAAACAGACAAAGCGAGAGAATTAGAAAGGCAGGCGGGGAGGGAACAGCGCCGGAGCCCGCACGCCGCGCAGTTGCCAATGACAAAAGGGAGAGAGGGGGGGAGCCAGAGCAGGGGAAGGGAGGGGAGGGGAGGGGAGGGGTAGGGGAAGGGGAAAAGGGGACGACACGGACTAAGGCGGAACTTGGGCCGGCGAGACCCCAGCCTCCGCAGCCGAGGAAGGACGGGCATTTCGCCCATCACCGAAGCGCCGGGGCGAGCGGGTCTCTGCAGCGCGATGGGGAGCTGCCGGCTGGGGAGGAACCGCACAGGGCAGCCTTCCTCCCCGCCACTGCAAAAGCACCCCCGGAAAGCAAAAAGAGGGGAAAGGCTTTTTAAAAAAGAAAAAAAAAAGAAAAAGAAGAAAAAAAGAGAGAGAGAGAGAGAAAGAGAAAAAATGAAAAAAATGAAAAAAAAAAAGAAAGAGGAGGAGGGGGAGAGATAAACCTTGTCGTTTCCCCTTCTTTCTCCTCTTGAGGAGCGAATGAGAGCAGAGAACGAAATCCGCGGGGAGAGATCCAGGCATCCGAATAAGAATAATAAACCCAGTCCAAATACAAAAAAAAAGCAATAAAAAAAATGAAATGGTCAAACCTGCCGAGGGCTGGCGGCTTCTCTGCCCTGTTGGAGCCGCAGAGAGAACGGGAGGAGGAGAGTCCCGCTAGCTGCTTTCGGGGGGTAGGAAGCGGTCCGGTCTCTCCCCCTCGCTTGCTGCTCCAGAATTAGGGATTAATGCCTCTCCAGCCAAACAAATAAGGCATCTGCCTTCAGTACAAGAGGATTACACGGGGCTGCTGACGTCACCAGCCAGGCAGATGTTGGCTCCCAAAGTCCTGATCATCTCCCGTGTCCTTGAAACCCGGCACAATCCCATCCCCGCGCAGCCCCAGCCGGGTGGGTCCCTGCAAGGGCGCGGGGGACCCGCTCGGAGGGGACCCCGCCGAGCCGCTCTCTCCCAAAAAGTCCTCTCCCAACTTGAGGAGAGAAAGGTGTGAAAAGCCGAGCCTGGCAGAAAGTTCAACCCTCCCCCTTCCCTCCGGATCCTCTCCTTCCCCCTCCCCGCTTCCTCCCACCTCCCCAGCCTCAATGTCACATGAATCCGTACAGTCATAGCGAGGAAGAGGAGCCTGGTCCTAGGCTCACCCCGAGGCCAGCCTTCCCTCACGGCAAGTGACCCCCCCTCACTGCGGCACCGCCGCGTCGCTCCCCCCGTCCTCTTCCCCGCCGGGCTCACCCCGCTCCACAGCAGCCCCCCGCCGGCGATGGGAACAGAAACCCCCCCGCGCCAGGGGGGCAGCCGGCCCTGCGCAGCCCCCGGCTTTGTCCCCTCCGTGTGCCCGTCCCCAGCGGGGCACACACGGGCTCAAGCGGCTTGGCAGGGGGCGAGGATGAGACTCTGTGGTGCGGGGCCGCCCGCAGCCCGGCGGCGCGTAGGTCCCGTCGGACATCCAGCGAGCGGCCGGCGGGGCAGGCGGCCGCCGCAGCGCGCACGCCGGGGTCGCCCGAGGCCTCCTCCTAAATTCGCGGCTTGCGGGGGCCGGCAAGAAGCGCAGAAGTAGGGTTTTTATGGCTAAAGGGCTTCGAGGGTGTGTTTGTACGATTCTTAGATGGACGCGGAGCTGCTTGTGGTTCTCGGAGCTCGGCTCTGTGTTTGCTGAGAGCGGTTTTGGAGCTGTGGAGTGGGCTGGAAAGACGGTAAAGTGCATCTGAGAGGGGAGTCCAAAAGAAGCGTGATCAAAATAAAAAAGAAATTTGCCTTAGAGCAATGTCTGTTGCCTTTACTGTGGCATAAAGTCCATGACTCATCATCACTAGTCCCTCTGCATCAAACAACGATTTCAATCATTTCGGTACCGCAGAAAGGCAAACTAAATGATGTGACACAACGGAGTGGGATGAGGAAGAAGGGATCACCAGTACCTAGGCTCCTGTTGGGTTGATGTTGTTGCTGTTGTTGTTGTTGTTCAAAGGAGCCGTTTTATAGATCTGTTCCATATTATCCTTGTCTGTCAAAGTGGCATTTAATTTTTCCAGTTGTGGAACTTGATCACTGATAAAATCAATTTAATTTACACCACCGTCATTCAGCTGATTCGAGCAGTAGATTTATTTTTGGCTCGTAGAAGAAGGGAAAAAAAGCAATCGTATGCAGACTGGAGAAATCTTTTTACTTCTTTTACGGGCAGTAAGAAGAGAAAATACTAGCATGACATTTTAATAGAGGTTGCTCTCATGTAGGAGAATTCTAAATGTCGTTTCTCAAGTCTTTTGTTTGGAAACTTGAGCAGTCACACAAAACGGAAAATAAGAAAGGCAGACCGGCTAAGTTTCCCATTATTCTGCGGGTGCCTTCAGTCCGATTTACTTAATTTTTTGCCGGGGTGAGTATCTTTTCTCACCTTAGCTTAATATCCGTTCTCTGTCCATGGTTCTGATCTGCAGGAGGGCGGCCGAGCGGTGCTGTTTCGCGGCTGTGAAGCGCTGGGTGTTTCGCACAAACTCGATCCTGCGCTGGGAATTACTGTCAAAGGGCGAAGGAAACCGCAGGTTGCTCCAGGGTACTTCTAAAATCGCCTTTGCTTTATTAGTAGTAGCAATATTTTTAAATTCGGCACATTGGAAGGAGGTAGGGGGGAATTTACCTTTCTTGGGTTTTATTCGGTAGCTCTCCTGTTTTAAAGTAGTTTTAATCACTGACGCCCGAGCAATTGCACATTGTAATGAAAAGCGATTAATATCAGACGATAATTTTAAAACTTGGAACTCTCAGTTGTTTCCTTAAACAGATTAACGTGGAAATTCAGAGGCAGTTTTCAGTAAGCAGTACCTACCTGCCCACTGACCTGAAAAGAACTGACAACATTGCAAGCTATTTTTTCATTACATGCTATAGCAGGAATAGTTTGCACACAATCCTTATTTATGCTGCAAAATCCCACGATACGTATATACAGATTATTTCCCAGATTACAGTAATTTATTACTATGCGGATACATATATACACACACGAGCACGCGGGCGTGCACACACACACGCACATATGTATATACATAAAGTTTAAATAATTTAGGAGGAAACTCAGAATGCCTCTCATCGGTTAGCGAGTCTTTTCTCAGAAGATTTTTCCCCTCAGGTGGATACTGTTTCTCCTTCTTGACATTTTAAAACAGCTATAGGTTACACGTCTCGGATTATTATTTCTCCTGTCCCCCCTCCTCCCATAACCTGTCCCCCCTCCCTTCGAACGGAATATCACTGGGTAAGAGCAGCTGAAATTGTCTCTCCAACGCAAGAGGATCTGAAGACAGCAGCTTTAGAAATTGCGTACTAGCCCTGTGAGGAGAAATGTGTGGGCTCTCTCAAACGTGAGGTAGCCCTGGCTGGGGAAAAGGCAGAGCTGTAGCCATTCACACTTCATAAGCTGGGAGACTTCTTTCAAAAGAGCCCTGAAGTATTTAGGATTTGGGGGAAAACCCTTGTACCGGAAGAAAATGGCCTAAACACAATAGGACTCGCCATTTTCTCCTTCCAAAGCACAAAGCAGCTCCGCGGCTTCAGCACCACACAAAGAAAGCCCGGACCCTCTGAATTCTCTTACATTTTCCCCCCACCATTTGAAAAGCCTTTCCCTCTACCCAATCTCCTTTCCCAGAAGCGCTCACACAGAAATAAAGAAAGAAAAAAAGAAGGGGAGGGGGAGAAAAGCGATTAGGTTAGAAGAGAGGAAGACAGTTTTGGTCTTAGCGTGTTTAAATCAAATCCTGCCAGGAGAAAAGTCCCTCTATCACAAGTACACTTGAAAAATAAAAATAATAAAAAAGCTCGAAAGTGATTTTGGTCACCACATTCCTTCAAATTGGGCGGACTCACGTTATACCAAAGAGACTCGAGCAAGACCACGCTGCCTGTGAATACGTATGTACACACACGCGCGCGCAAACCCGTGCCAGAAAAGGCTCTTTCAGCCCAGATGAACCCACAAACTCATGTCCAAAATCTCCCTCTCCCCCCAGCACCGCTGGGAACTGACATTCCTCCGTGCCGCCCGCGTCCGCAGGAGTCCCGCAGCTCGGGCTGCCTCCTGCCTCTGCTTAAAGCTAAGCCGTCCGTCCACTCTCTTCCTCTCATTTTTTTCTCTTTAAAGTAATCATGCAGAAAATTCTTTAGGAAGGAATTTTATATGTATACATGTATATATACATATATATATATATAAAGGCAGCAAAGGACCAAACAAAAACCGAACAACTCAAACCCAAACCAGAACAGCCTCTCAGTATTACTCTGAAATGCAGCAGGAGATTTTGTACTTACAGTCAGCGATAAAGTGAGTAATCCTCATCCCAGCATGACTGGTTTTTTTTTTGCTTTTGTTTTTTGTTTGTTTTTAAGTACTTGTTTGTTCCCATCGTCCGTGGCTCAGAGTGGATGCAAACAAAAACGGCCGGTTAGCAGGAATAAAAAAAGAAGTGATTTCATTGTGTAAATGCAGGAAAGAGACAAGATGCTGTGTTTCTTCTAATACTTTCTGCTTTAGAATCAGTAGCTCTCAGCTCACGAAAGCAGGACTGTGAGTGTCTCCCCCTCCTCTCGCTCTCTCTCACGCACACACGAAAACACACACACACGCACACACACACACACACACACACACACACACACACACACACACACACACGCTCGCATACTTTTTTTTTTTTTCAAAAGAGGGCAGGTCGTTCCCTGAATCCCAATGAGTTAAGTCAGTCACTTTCCTTCGCATGCATCACAGCCTCCTTAGAGCTGCAGGCACAAAAGAGCATTTAGCTGCCTCCAATTTGTGTAGAAGGCCTGTCCTTAATTTGTTTTTTTGGAGTATAATTAAATCATGTATTTCACTCAATATAAAAATACCACGTCTCTAACTTTGACGATTGAACCACTAATTGTAACCTTTTAAATAAATTCCTGAACTTGTACGCATACTTAGCTGGTCTGCAGGGGCTTCACAATAAATTGATGCACAGTATTTCTCAGCTGTACAGACCTGCACCCTGCTTCCTGCAAAGGTCAGAGCTGTACAATCCACAATTACTTTCCAATGAAGTCTTATATCAACAAAATCTCCTTGAAAGGATTACAGGCCTTTCAAAATAAAGCTTTAAGCTTAAATATACATGGTGGCATATTCCATTTCAATCAAATATTAGGGATTGTTTAAAACAGCAGCCGCACTCACATACATGTGATTTCGTGCGGGGTTACTTTTTTGTTTTTATTTTGTTTTTGGTTATGGTTTTTTTTTCAGCTGGGCAAACGCATAAGCACGACGGTGTTGGCCCCGCGCCTCCGCGGCTAGCTAAGGACGTCGCTTCTTTCTTCTAGGCAATACAGGCACAGACATGTGTGTGCCTGCGTGTACACGTACGTACACACACATTCGGGTTTAGCTCGCCCGGCCGTGCCCAAGGCTGAGCACCGCAGGGCTGGCAGAGCCCCTCGTGGGGCAGACGAGGCGCCCCGGGGCCCCCGCGGCGGAGCCGAGCAAACCGCGGAAAAAGGCCTGGGCCGCCGAGCGATGCCGCTGCTGATCTGCGGCTCTGCCCGGCCCGGCCCGGCCCGGCCCGGCCCGGCTCGGCTCGGCTCGGTTAGGTCCCCGCGCTGCAGCCGCCGCCCCGCCCCGCTCCGCCGCCAGGAGGCCACGGGGCTGGGCGCGCCGGAGCCACCCCGACACCGCGGTCACCTCTGGAGTTCTTGGCGCTTTCTTCACACCCGTCTCATCTCCTAATTCCAGCTGCACTTGCTCAAATGGGTGGTAATCCGACTCGAGAGGAGATTAAGGAACCAGAGATAGCTGCATTTAGGATTACCGAAAGGAAATGAAGGAATCTAATCCACTCCCACCCCTTACGTTGCCGGGTTTCAGTAAGACCTTATTCCACCTTTTAGGGTTTTAAACAAATGAAATCGCTTGAAGAAGGGGACAGAAAGAGACCGAGTGATGGAGAGTGTGTTTACCCATTAGATGAATTGAATAGCAGAGCATAAGGTGAATTTCAAAAGCGGCCACGGCAGAACGGCTTGGCTCTGCATCCCAACAACCGTTGTGCTTGACGGGCCCAAGGCTTGCGAGCTTCCTCAGAGCTCTCCTCAGGCCAGGGAAGTGCACGCTGGAGATTCACGTATAAACTACAGCAGGAATCTAGAATTGATTCGGTTGCAGTACCAAAAAAACCAAACCCACCCCCACCAAAAAACAAAATACAAAGTGACAGTATAAGTATATTGTTTCTAGTTAATAGAATAATAAGCCTTACAATGCAGTTAATTTCAGAGGAATCTTCCTGCACTATTCTGATTGCATAAAGCTAACAAGAAGACAACCAGCACTTACCACCGCGATAAAAATAAAATCTTGTTCTTTCCTAGTTTCACTTCAAACCAAGGAAGCAGCATGCTGTTGTGCTTCCAATGATACAAGCAGTCCACTGAAAACGTGAAGGACTGAGCTAACCTAGTTCTGGGACCAGTTCATCCTCTGAAAAGACTGTTATATGACTAACGTGGAATTTAAAAAAAATTCTGTGCCGTTTAAAGGTGTTTCCGTTCTGTCAGTTCAAATACAACCCTCACTTTCGCCAGACGATTTCTTTTTGTTTAAAGCGCTAGACTGCCTAAACTTAGCCTCTCTAAATAAAATTTAATATGAATACTTAATTATATTGAACCTTTTCGTATACTGATTACGCTTGGAGCAAATACCGTCAGTCTAAAATGCTCTTCCCTTACAATAGAAGAACGTTAGTACGAGAAAGGAAAGGCCAGTCATCCTTGAGTAAGATTTTGTTTTGTAGAGTGCATGTCATGGCCCTTTGCAAGCCTGGAAGCGATGTGAGTCAAGTTTTTCCGAGGAAGACCTATCTAGGCAGACGCTCCACATATAGCAGGCGCTAATTATTAAAGCTCATTCCCTGATTTAGGACTCTATTTTCCTTAGCGAGCCCATCATCCTGACACAACGCAGCTCGGGATGTTTGTTCAAAGCTTATGAAAATGTAACCCAACTCATTGCAAGAAGTTGTTGCTAATTAGTTGATAATAAACTTCTCCGGACAGGACACAAAAGTCTTTTAGAAGTGCAAGGTGTTCTTTGTTATGCCATCACAAGGGGAATTAGCATATCAATGGAGCAGGGGAACAATAGATCAGGGCGCTTTTTTTCCTCTTTCTTTTTTTTTCCCCCCCTCCCCCCTTCTCCCCTTTCTAACGTTTTAAGTGGATCTGGTAGGCATGAAAGTGAAAGGCTGAGATGCAGCGGGGGAGGGAGACCCATCCGGCCCCGGCCAAGCCCAGGCCCATCTCGGGGCCTTTCAGCAGCCCTCCTGGGCCCGGGCCTGGCCGCTCAAGGCTTCAGCTGAGGCCACCGCACTCATTCCACTTGTAACCAAAGCCTGCTTGGGAAACAAGTCTCCGGGCTTGTGCAGGCGAGCCCTTTGAAAGCCCGGACCACCGTGCAGCCTACCGCTCCACACCGCTGGCTTTGCGACCCCTCCTCTGAGGCGCTGACAAATGGAAATAGCCGGGGGTGGCCGAGCCCACGCCTTGCCTCCCCCTCCCCTCGCCACCCATGAAAGAGTTTCAGCCTAAAAGCCTTTGCAAATGGATGTTTTACAACCCTTCTCTCTCTCCCCCCCTTCTCCCCCCCCCCAAGGTAATTCTGCTGCCCAATATCCTTAATAAAGACTGTTGTTCCCCCTTCAGCTGTTAAAGGTTTCTCTGACAGACTGGTCTCTTCCCCCTCACCTTGAAAGGATGGATTTCTAGACCTCCCTACACAGGTGTAAACATCGAGGGAAAGCAATGGTCCTGATAAAAATGTGCAGTCAGTTATAAATTCAAATAACTGAGGGGGAAGAAATCCCATTCTTAGCAATTTAACAGGAATTTGTCCTATTGATTGCAACCTCCTTTTGTCTTTTTTTTTTTTTTAATATCTGGCAGATTCACAATAAGACACATAAACAGCAAACACAAGGCACAGCCAAATAGCCAAACCTCCCAGCCGCTTGGCGACGTGTGTAAGTGGATGCCATAGAGGAATGGAAATACATGTACAACAGGCCAGAGAAAGCAATTAAACAAAACCGTGCAATTCTGAGGCCTCTGATCCATCTAGCTGTGTTCCTACCCAAAGGCTTGACAGTTGCGTGAGTTATTTATCCACATGGTAAGAGTGCAAATAAATGCATAGGTTAGAATGAGAAATGTGGTTTGAGCCCTACAGGTAAATCAGAAAAAGTCTGTGGAGTGGCATTTGCCCTTCTTTGTGGCTGCATGTGAACTCTTTGTTTGGAGAGTGGGGAAGGGACTAGCCTGGGAGGAGATAAAAGCTAGGCTTGCCTAATCAGGGCAGAAATAAACCAAGAGATTTCAATCTTCTGCTTTTTTTGGAAAGGAGTAGCTCTCCAGTTGGCTCCTACTCAAAAGAGAAGATGCTTGAATACAGTTATTTTTAGGAACTGCAGTGGTATGTGGTGTGCATTAAAGCATAGTGATATGATAAGAAATAAAATAAAAGAAATCTCATTTCCCCCCCTAGATTGCTGGGGAAGCAGTTCCCTAGGAAAAAAAAATGTGTTGTGTAATTAAAAAGAAAATAAAGTATCTTCTAAGAGAAAACATTTACTTTCTTAGGCTTATATAGAAAGTCTTGAGAGATGAGAATAAAACCCCAAATCCTAAAAGTTGTCATGAAACGCATGTAAGGGAAAAAATGTTAAGGATGGTGTTTCCCCAATGCAAAACATCAGCGAGGAATCTGAAAAGAGCTTTACTTTCTGTGCAAAATCTCCATTGTTGCTTGGCAAACAATGGGAGCTCTGGGCGACTGTAAGGCTGTGCGAATGAATAGGGAATCCGCAGGATGTGTGCGGGTCAGTGCTTGGGGTCTCTGTCCTAAAGCCCCTTTCTCAGCTTGCCACAATAAAGTAGCACAAGGTTTAGTCTTTCCTGGGTCACCGGCCATCTTCTATTATTCAACACTTCACAACAAAAAACACTTATTAATCAGCGCTGACCAGAGGCCCCTTTTGAAACAAGAGAAGGGGAGAGAAGGGGGAGAGAGAAAAGATTGAGGAGCCCTGAACAGACCCTCCCAATACAAGAGCAACCATAGGCACTTTCTCAACTGACCAAAGAGATTTTTTTTTTCTTTTTGCCACAACAAAGTTTCCAATCAGGTCACAGAGGACTGGACTTTCCCCCCCACCCCCCAACCCCGTTTTCCCTCTCACTCTCCTCCTTGCTCTGAAGATGATGGAGACTTTGTTTTGCAAGTAAGGATGGCTTTAGGTCAAATTGCCAAGGTCTGATCTTAGAGGTGTATCATTGCTATGTTGGAAGATAAGGCTGCTTCTCATCTGGGCCTCGACTCTGGAGATGGTGTAGGAGAGAAGAGGTTTGCTCGTGGGGTGCTGCTCTTGCGCTTTTAGAGCTGATGGATGAGGTGTCAGGGCACTAGTTGTGTGAGGGCTAGTTTCAAAATGGTATGAGAAAGAGTCAAATGTGCCATTTATTTACTCTGCTGAGGGCAATTGTGGGCTTGTTGTTGTTGCTCCCGCTTTTCTAGCACTATATATCGTAAAGGGCTAAACGGTGAGCTTTTTAGTGAAAAAGGACTGACGGATGTAAGAGAAAAACTTTGTATTCCTCTGTGCAAATAAGGATTCAAAGGCAGAAGTGCAAAGGGATCTTAAAGGACCTAATAAGTGAAAATTTAATTCTCAGGAAAATTGGAGGGATATTTTTTTCTTTCTTGCCCTTCTGTTAATTTTTCAGGGTGTTTAATTATTATTGGGTAAGTTGGTGTTTATGAGTAATGAAATATGTATAGATTGTCACACAGCCCACATTGTTATGTTCATGATTATTACCTCAACGAAAAGGATGTAAATAACTTTGTACAGATAAGTTTAGTTTGAACGATAAAACTATTTTTCGAGTGGAGAACGTGACCGAAAAATAGAGACAGGTTTTGTTAACAGTACAGATACAGATATATCCAAGAGAACAAAGCAATTTGTACTATTTTTTTTTGACAAACGCATAGAGACAGCAAATATTCAATCCCCTGTGGATTACCTGAGAAAATGAAATTGTTCTCTCAAGAAAAATTTAGTCCACAAGAAAGGTAAAACTTATTTTAATTTTTTTTGCTGACTAAATTGCCTGTGTGTGTGTACGTGTGTCTGCAGTGGGGAAATTTTTTTTTTTTTTGGTTTGTTTGAAGTCGACATGAACATTCTGCCTAGGTATAGCACTAAACAGCATGAACCTAAGAAAAGCTGCTCCTTAAGCCAATGAATATTGTACTTTGTAGCATGTAAGCTGCAGCTAGTGCACTATAGAACTCCTAACTAAAGGTTTTTATTAGTGGAAACAAGAATAAAGTATTATTTGGGAGGTAGCCTCAGTGGTGCTTTACCACAGTTTGCATTGCAAACACAAGGCTGCAGTTTATGTTTTGTTCTCAGGAAATGTATTTTACTTCAGTGCTTATAGCAGAGTATTCTCTCTTTTCTCCCCTCAAATACTGTGTTACTCAGATTTTGCAGAGCTTGACGTTCCAGCAATGGAGTAATCAAGTGTTACCTAAATTATTTAAAGCCTGGGATTAAAGGCCTTAGAGCTGAGTGCTGACAAGCTTTCAAATGTAGCCTGGGAAAAGTTTTGTATCTTTTCCCGTATGCGTACACTTTGAAAATAATTTGGAAAAGTACAGCGAATTATTCTCAAAATGTATGCACAGAGGGAATGAATAATTCTTTTACAAGTTGCTCGCCAAAGAAATGAGTGACTATTAAAAATACAGTAGCAATGTATACACAATAATATTGTGGCACCTGCAATGCTATTTTTTAGCAGATCTGTTCCTTTCACCAGAGCTTATCTAAAGGAGCTCTTTTATTTTAGAACTCTGTTTTGGTTTGCAGCGCAGAGCAAGTGTTAATTCAACAAATCTGACCATTTCAAATGCTAAGTTCCTCTGCATTTCAAGGCCTTATCCTGCATTTCTTGTATTTCAGAATGCCCAGTGGCTTCATGCTTTTGTGTACTGAAAAGTAATGATGATAATGCATGATTATGTTAAAACTTTATGAAGTTAATGCATAGAAATGTAGTTTAAATCAACTAAATTTGATTTCAACCTGTACGTGGATTTGGTGAGCTACATATATATTTATTTAACTGTATTTTTATTTTTCATAGCTTTCTTTGAGAATAAGTGGATGTTTGAGGTTAAACGATTATGAATGATGTCTTTTTTTAAAAAATGCCATGTACTGTGTTCTGCTGTACTGTAATGTGAAAACAGATGCATACGCGTGTTGTGTTCTGCTCAGCTTTCATAGCATCATTATAATATACTTTTGACAATATCCTTTAAAACTAATGTCATTCATAGAAATTAGGATTTTCCAAGTTTGTCAAAAAAGAAATAGTAATGGCAGTTACATTTTGCAAAGGTTTCATCATTAGTAGGTTGTTCTGTGCCATCAGAAGACATATATTAGAAATGTTACTATATAATGTCAGATTCTCCTTCCATTCTTACTAATGGCTGATTGAATGAATAAGTTCCATTTAAATCAGTGGGACTATTCACGGGCTCAGATACTGCTCTACATGACAAAGGGAAGGACAAAATTTGGCCCCCCGGAATGAATGACACTATTCGAAGAACAAGATAGCGTTCAGAGTGAGGAAGGATACTTGGATCTATCTTTAGTATAATGCACCATCTTCATACAGTGCTTTAAAAACGCTGACGTTTCTACACATATGAGTTTATGGCTTAAGCCAAGAGGGAAAAACACAAGCCGCTGGGGATAAGGAAGGCAAATGAGACTGGTGCTAATGGGAAGAGGGGAAGATCGGTTTACAAACAGGAGTGTAGGTTAAGGTGGTGAAGACCTGAAAGGAGAGGGCAACAGTGCTTTGTTGATGGAATATTTGCTGGAGGGTTAGGTTAAAGCTGAGGGTGGGTTTGGGACACAAAGGAAGCTTGAGCTTACTACTGTAAAGTAACCCAAAACCAGAAGATGTTTTTCCTGTGTGTGTGCTTAACATTTCTTGTTTTAAAGTTATTTCCTATTTATTTATGTTGATATTTTAAAGGCAGAAAGCTCTTTAAAGTATTGACATGTCTATCCTGAGTACAGTATATCCTGGATTAAAATGACTTATTGTACACTAACTGTGCTTGATATCTATAGAAATTTGGAAGTCTTTGGCATAAATTATCTCCGATCCAATGAAGACTGCTTTGCTTGTACGTGGGTTGTACGGACCCTACTTGCTAAAGATTTTCCAGCCAACTTATTCTGGATAGGACTCGGTTACAATTCAAAATATGTAGATGAAGATTTTATAAAATGAGTTCCTGAACATTTAGCAGAGAGAAGAATATACGCAGCATCTTAGCCAGGTATGCATGTACAAATCTGCCTGACATATACCTGAAGAATTACACCTCTGCATTCGTTTGCATACCTCTATCAATATAGAGTGATGAAAAAAAGTACACATACCTTGATTTTTGGGTCCGCAGTTTGAATATGTACAAACATCAGTGTGTATTTTGCTCTAGTAAATCTGGTCCTTGATACTTAATATAGAGGTTATATTCATTTGATAGAAAGTATAGGCAAAAGGACAAGTGAGTTTACCTCCTAATGGAAATATTTTTTTGGCTACTGTAGGAATTAAAACCTCATGCATAACTTGGAATGGTACTGTGATTAAAGATGGTTTCTGGCAAAGATAGTTATAGAATAAACAGTTAAAACTGTGATAGAGATATATCACACTTTGGTGGGTGCAAATACACATTTGATTAAATGAAAGCATAAAATACACAGAGAACTGTGGAATGCAACAGAAATGATGCACACAGGCTAAATGTGTGCATTTACTCTTATCCACACCACAAATTTTCTGCCGTGTTCTGCACAGCAACCTTGGACCTTTGTGGAGATTTTATCATGTGTTTTAATAAAGGCATTTATCTCATGGCATGCAACATACTGTCCCTGTAAGAATAAGATGAGCCCAGCAAACCTGCTGTAATGCCTCAGTTCCTTTACAGACCAGAAGTCTGGGAAGTGCAGTCTTAAGAGCTGAGAAGCTGAGGGCCTGCTGGGAGGAGAGGCAGGACATAACAGGCTGTATCTGCTGGTCATTTTGAAAGAGGTTTCAAAGCTGTTTATATATATACATATTTTTAAAGGTGGCATCTGAGTGGTGAAATGTTCACCAAAAATTAATTTTATGTATCTAAAGAATTCAAAAACAGTGTGCCATTCTTTCTAAGGCTTTTTTTTTTTTTTTTTGGATAATACATTTGAGGCTTGTTTGCCTCTGTTTTTGAGCCTGGGGCCTTAGTTTTTTCAGACTTTTCTCTTTAACCGCAGAGGCTGGAAATTTACTTTAGAAAGAAGATTTGAGCTTCCTTTGCAGCTATCTTGATTTCAGCAGCTGAGGCTTTGTGAAACACTGGCTCATGGAAGCGGGAGAGCTAGCTCTCTTAAGAAGCTGAGGAAAAGGCCTGGAATTATTATGGAACTTTATGGTTGAGGGAGAAAAAATAACTATACCCGAAACTTCAAAAGCTTCTGTAATTCTGTGTGTGTGTGTGTTTGCAGGGGGGAGTTTATTCACAGATCCTCACTAGAGGACTGTGGAAAACTGCAGAGAAAGAGCCCATGAGCATGAAGTTTGCGGCTGATGTATTGGAGGTGAGGATGTGTGTCGATGGATGAACCTTTCGGAGGAGCAAGGGGTGGAGGCAGCAGTTCCTCGTGGAGGCAGGAGCAGTGGCTTAGGAGGGAAGCTGTTGCCCACATACCTGACGACTGGGTCCTTAAGTGCATCTAAATTGATAATTTCTACAGCCAAATTCAGCTCACTGTAGGCAAGAACGGCTCCACCTTGGCTGAAAAAGCTTGAACTCCGTGTCAGGTTTAGTTTGCTTAGCTATATCTTTCATGAAAAAAATGCTTTGTAATTATAGATAGCATAGTTTGAGAAAAAAGGAGCCAGTAGATGGCGTTCAAAAATATTTAGCGCTGTTCATAGTTTTTATTGGACAAATGCAAGTTCTTGTTATTGCAACTGACTTTGGGTACAAAGACATTTAAATACTAAGTTTAATGAGGAGGTCCCTGGTTAGCAAGGAGGATGTGCATGTGTGTGTGGGGGGGCGGAAGTGGGATTAATTTATTCTGTTTTTCATCTGTTTTCACAAACAGCTTTTCAGTTGCTGCTGTCTCTTCTTCTTTTTTTTTTTTATTTTTTTTTGCGCCAGCCAAAGCATGCACACTTCAGCAAGGGTCATTTCCTCCCTGGGGTTCACACTACAGCCTCCTCTTTTGTAATGTTGCCTAAAATATGTGGTTATACATTTGCTCTGTTTTGAGGAGGAGAATACAGAGAAAGAGTGAAGCTTGTTTCTTTGCATTTTATTCGAATTCATACATAAAAATCACTTGCAGGAAAGATCAAGTGTTGAGTATCTTAGCTGAAAATATCAATGCTTTGACAAGTTATGAGTTCATGAAATGGTCTTTTTTGCGTTCTTAATTTTAGTGGGTGTGATCCTCGCATGCTAATCTGTTTAATCTTATGTAATCTTCCTGCAGAAGGGGAAATGTCTAATCTAAAAGAGTTTTTTGGCATTCTGTGTACTTGAAGCTTCAGTAAGAATTAACTTCATTTATGGCAGTATTTCTGGGGAGCTGCCAGTTGGCACTGTGCACCCGCAGAGGTAAAAGTAATATCACGTGACTGTGTTGCCAGCATCTCTTACACTGACATAAAAAGGTGCTGAAACAGACTGTTTGTAATTATGGATGGTCATACATTGCAAATGTGTATATATGAAAATAATGTGTTAGATACGTATCTTTGATGATATCACTCATGTTCTGCCTCCGGGTCAGTAGTTGTCCAGAAAAGGTTTGAAAATTGTACCAGGTCCACAGAAAGAGTTTGTACAGCTTTATCAAATAAATTATCATATGGCTATCAGATGAACAATAACAACCAACCAACCAAACAAACAAATAAAAAACCCCTGAAGGTCGCCAGCAGTCTATCTGATATAGATTTAAAAAACACAAACTGGGACTCTGCATTAGCTTGCTACCAACCAGCTTTATTCAATCATTTTTACCGACCAGATAGCTTCAAAGATCCGCTATCTGAAAAACATCTGAGAAACATTGTCCTTCTTTTCTGCCCACTGAAACTCTTACCTAGCTACAGAGGTTTACTGAAATAGCGTGAAGGCATATCAGAATGTACAAAGATGAGATTTCTGTTACAAGGATGTCCTCTAACTCAGTCTATGCACATAACTAAGAGAGGAAGTAGCAGCAGACAAAGCTTAGGAATATATGGTGCTGTTTGTAGCTTTTCTAGATCTAACATAATTGCTGTTCACGGAAGTTCAGACTAGAAAGCACTGAAATCCAGATTGATGCTATGTTCTAGGCCAGCTTTTTACAGAACGAGAAGTGGGAGTCTGAATGCACTGGGCTTCTTAGCTTTCAAGTGAGATAGGCAGGCAGGATTTTCTCCCTTTGTAAGAGGTTCTGAGGCATAGAGCTTTTAATCATAATAGATTTGATGTTTACTAAAAATGTTCCAAATGTTTATTCTATTTTTTTTTGCTAATATTTATGCCTCATAGTTTCTGTTTGTAGATCTGCTTGTTACTTGCACTGCTATCTTTACAAGTGAAAGGATACAAAAATAGTTCTTCTAAACATAAAATGAAATATCCTTTTTCTTTTCTGTTAGATTTATCTATTCTGTATGTCTTTCTTATCTTTCTACTGTGTTCTGTTTTAATTAGAGCTCATTTGCAGCGGTCTGCAGAACTTGCTGCACTCATGATGGTGCCACCATTTAAACTAAAACCCATAAAACCTTTTCATCTTGTTATTCCTTTTTGATTCCTTGCTTTTATGTGTATGGTGGTGATTCTTAGATGAGATTACAGTTTGAAAATGAAGCATACCTATAATTCACTTAATTAATTTATATTGTATTTCAATACATTTAAATGTTCACATCAGTTTTATTTTCCTGACAACTGAGTATTCTATGTCTACAGGAAAAGTTAGGTATTAGTACACTATGGTGAAATGTAAATGGAAAATGTTGAATCCTGCCCTATTTTGTACTTTTTCTCCCCCATTTAAAACAAAGCATATGAATATCCATGCTATACGAAAGGTAAAAAGGAATTTGGCAAAATTTTATTTTTTTCTCTCTCACGTGCCCTTCTGGCAGTGGATTTTAGTAAGAGTATATGATCACAGGTTCCTGGTGTAGAGCTTCAGTTTGGTGCTTCTCTCTTAACCTGTAGTTTGTATCAGGACTTTTTTTATTATTTAAATATTCTTGATTGATTTTTTTGTCAAAACTTGAACTTCATGTGGGACAATCTTGGTTTAATGACTTCAGTTCATTCAAGTCAAGATTAAGTGTTATTTACAGCACAATTCTGTGAACTGATGAACCCCATCATTCATAGGAATGGATAAATTCTGTTTTCAAAAACACTGCTTTGTGCAATAAACATTTTATTGTATGGTTATGAAGAGTCAGAATTTTATAATATGCACAAAGAATTATTTTTTGTATTTTCACTGACAAACAGAATGCTATCTATTACATATGCGTCAATAACTTTAGTGGATGCCTTGAAAGGATTATGTGGGAGCCACGGGGTAACAGTGATGACTGCACCTATGAAGAGATGCAGTGCTATTGAAAAGCATCTAATTCAATGAAGTCTAGTTAACTGAAATTTGAAGAAACCTGCTTGTTAGTAATATTCAGCCTGGTAAACACTCTTACATTTTTATAGATATTATTCCCCTCCACCCCCTTTTAAAGGCAGGCTGTCAGCCAGCTCTTCATGGCAAACAATAGTTACTTAAAATTTTTAGATCTCTGAATAAACAGTTATATGCATGTGCTTCACAGCAGAGCCGGTTACAACATGTAGCCCTAGGGCCACCAGTCAGGACATTAGTCTGGATCCCTAAGGGCCAATTCAGAGAAGCAGCCAAGCCAACAACAGGAGAAGACACAAGGTTAGAAAATTAATTATTTGAGCTACGGTGTGATTTAAAACAGTTTATAACTATAAGGATACCAGTTCCTTTGTCTCTGCAAGGACAAACAGCTTTATACTATCAACCCTGGAGAACCGCTCATATCTAAAGATACTAGTTTCAGAGTTCCGTGCTGCTATTGCACTTTCTTTATCACGTGGGTGGATCATCTGGCTTTGGACAAGTGGATCAATGTGAGAGGGTGAATGGGAATTTTTAAACAATTTCTGTGGATGGCTGGGATGAGTTTTAGTTTCTGTTTTCAGATTAGTCAGGTTCAAAACAAGGCCTTTGCCAACTATCCAAAATATCACTGTTAAGTTTAAAAATTACCACTAAGGAAATCTCTAAAAGTTTAAGAAAAATGTGGGCTTCTGCCTGTATTGTTGGTATTGTTTCCTGATGTTTCTTCTTTTGCTGAAAAGTAAGGTCTCAATTCTTTAATATTACTCTCTCTGGACTTATATTCTGGACCAGATTCTTAAACTTATCCTCCTTTTTCTAATTCTGTTTTCATCTTCTGCCTGGATTATCTGTAGCATTAATTTCACCTGTATAAATTATTTCTTTCAAATTATCCTCTGTCCTCCCACACTTTCTTTTCTATAATTTTATAGAATCTTACAAATACAAAGGTTAGTTAATTAATGGTCAGACACTGGACTGAGATGGATAAGCAAGCATTCTCTCTATTTTAGCCTAATAAAGAAAGAGGCAGGGAGGCTAGAAGACTTAACTGACAGGAAAAGAATATGGCTCTGAGCTGAGGTGAGCTGCTGAGTTTTCCTCCTTGACACATGTGCACTCTGACAAGACGAAAGCTTGGTAGAAAGAGGGTTTCCATGCTCTAAACTCTCAATAACTTGAAGAAATAAAGCATGTTCCCATCCGTGCTTTCACCATACTTTATCATCCAGAGTGCCATAAGGTGCTGGGGAGTAGTAAGACATAAGACAGGATCAGGGACCTCTGTGTGAGCTATTGCTAATGAGTGTAGCTATTGGAAGGGTTGTATCCTCGACCTCAACTGTCATACATGCTGGGCTTCCCTGCAGTTCCAAGACCTGACAGATGCCGCCGGGAGAGGTGGAAGGGCTCTATAAAGGCAGGAAGCTGGAGCCCAGTTACTGCTGGGGAAGAGCTTGTTGCTGTAGGTGTGTGCATGAGGTCTGCACAAGCCAAGAGTAACGTCCTGCCAGTGGTGGTAGGCAGAGCACCTGTCTTTCACATTGTTTTGTAGGATTTAGGGGTTCTTGCTAAAATAACTTGCACAGCAGCTGGGTGCTGACTGCTGAAAGCTGGAGAGCCAGCTCTGGCCTCCGCGTTGCTGGCTGCCCTGCTTGGGGATGCTGGGCTGGAACTGGTGTTAGCTGGCCTAGCATTTGCTCCTGAGATGCATGCAAGGAAGGGCTACAGCCATCATGTACAAGGGTCTTGTCCAGTAGAGGTGTTTTATTCTGGCAAATTTACGGTATAAACCAAATACGGCTTTGCTTCTGTTTTGGGATGATACATTTTTTATCATGTTCAATAAATAGCACAAGAACCAAGTTTGAAGGCTCTGCTGTTAAGTGGTAATATTTACTTAGTCACTGAGCCAGTATAATAGATATGTTAAAGATTTGCTGTCCAAATCGCTAGTAGTCAAAAATACAGTTCTTTTTTTTCCCCAAGCCTCCTTTTTTTTTTAAAGTTGTTTTGTTATCTGGAAAAAACTCATTAAAGCTTGAGTTCAATCAATAAACAAATTCCTCTGCATGAAGGAAATGGGCAAGTTTCCGGCCAGTGAAGTAGTTTTGCTTGTGCTATTACGCTGTGAGGAGTAATCATAGTAACGGCCTAAGATTCCAGGACAGGCCAAACTTGTTTTGAAGGATGTGGACCATGTTTGGGTACGGGCAAAAAAGGACAATATTTATTTATGTGAGAGCTTACCTTTCTTAAAAACTCCCTTATCCATTAAAGGGATAGGTCCTGCCAAACTAGGTTAGGACATTTTAAAGACTTGATTCTGCCTTAGATACAAAAACTTTGTTATTGCATTAGTAGGCATACTCAGCACCTCTTAGAAGCAGGCTACAAATGTGCATGGGATGTTAATATTTTTATGAGAGGGAACCATTGTAGACCACAAGTTCTGTGAGGTACGTTCCTTCTGTAATTATCTTTTCCCTGAGGTACCTATTATACCTCATGGTGGAATAAATTGTATTAATGATTTTATTCATTTAAATGAAAAATGATTTCTCAAAAGGAGAATCTAAAAGGGACAGGATCAGAAGAGGAAATGAAGGCTCCACCTTGATACTAACAAGGTTGATTTTTGAATATCCTGCAGTTACATATCCCCATTTGATACTTTGGGTAAATGCACTTGCTTTATCTCATACAAGAAGTCACATTGACTTTAAATTGGAGCTAATCATGTGAATCTAGTGACTAGAATAGTCCCTACAGTATTTTTAAACATCTAGTTTATTTTAATGAAAGATTTGATTATTATTTGGGTTACACTATTAAGATCAAGATACCAAGTACTATTTTGTTGCATGTTCTAAGTGAGCGCCAATCACGTCATTCAACAGTAATAATATTTTTTAACATGCACTGTAGTCATACTAAATGAAAAAGAGGACATTGCTGACCCGGCTGTGGTAACTTGGTGTGATTTAAGGTATTTAGTAACTTCCAAAAAAGCACAATGCACAATGCAAAAAGCACTAAGGCTCCACATTGTCCTGTTGTTAACAGAATGAAAGCAAGCAAGGAGGAAGTCTCTCAGCTCAAGGACTGCCTGATGTTAACTGTGGGCTAAAGCTGAGGTTTAGCAGACAAACACTGAATTGATGAATACAGTGTCACTGGCTAAAACAAATTGAGATCAATTCTAGCTTCTGTTCTGTTTCACGCAGAACATATCATTCTGATCATGTTTTGGAACCTCACATAACAGTGCAGACTTTCACCGAGGAATCCCTGCATCCCTCCGACAAGATGGAGTCCCTCTCTTAGTGAGAATTTCACTGGGAGTTGAGTATCCATATAATAATTTTATGGACCTTAAAGTATAAATTACCTCTGTCATGTCACTGGATAAGCTAAGTAGTTTGAGTTTCCTTATATGCAGTAGGTTTTACAGCCAGACTCCTGGCTGTCTTTTGAATTCTGTTCATTCTAATATTCCCTTTGAAATATGGACACATCTCAAGATAAGTTCCAGTAAAGATCTGGTTAACACCGTATACTGTAAGCCTAGTAGTAACGCTTTCTGTATTTCTTCTACTATTCCCCCTGCTTATACCCAGGGATCCTTTCAGTCACTGTGTCCCACTGAGAGCTCAAATTGAGCTACATCAGGAGGTCCTCTTATGACCGTAGGGAGATATTTAAAGCATGACTTGAGAGTAAGTGGTGCAACATTGTTGCCTTTTTCTGAGAATTCTCTAAAGTAATATTTCAGAGAGATGTAATTTATCCCCCCTTTAAGTGGGATTTAACACAGTCCTAAAGATGAAAATTCAGTTGTCAAAGTAGTTTTGCTGTTGGTTATTTCCATTTCTATTTTTTTAGCTAGCATTCAGCTATTGCACTTATCCTAGATGCTTAAACCATGACCCAGGACTTCCCAAATGCTTAAGTGCTCCATGTTTGTATTCATTCAGAGGTGTTTCACAGCTTCCAAACAAATGTCCTAAACTCAGGGGATGCAGAATTTGGGTCCAGGTTCATGCAGAAGTATAAGAATTTGGCTACCTGATGCTTCAGAATGCAAGTGACAGGCTCAGACTCACTCTCTGAGCTTGTAGCTTGGTTCTGTTTTTCATGAGATACTTACATGTCAGTTGAGAATTTGAGACTATCAGGTGAGAATTGCTGTAGTCTGGAGTTCAGGATGTGCACCTAAGAAATGAATTTCTGTTCCATTGAATGCTTGGTTGTTTATGCCAAGCAGAACAACATCACTGAGGAACGGGTTGTTCTGACTCCCAGCCAAATTTTGATAGTATCGTGGTTAGGGCACTGTGCCGCTAGGAAGAGAGGAACACATGAATATGAGTTTCCTGTCTCACAGGGGAGTGCCTATACCACTGGAATTAGTACTGGAATTAAAAAGAGACGATCAATCTTATAGCTTGGTTCCCGAAATTTTTCAGTTCCTGATATCTGTCCCACAGCTAAAATAATTTGGGGAGTTTTACTGAATCCAGCATAGCTGAAACAACATTTTGACATATGGATTGTGCACTGAAGAAAATTCCCCTAACTCTGCACATGAGTAATTAGCATATCTTGCTCCACAGAGAACTAATCAGTGACAGTTGAGTAACATTACAGCGTAAGCTTCTGCTACTGCAAGGGGTGGGAAAGGGATGATATGGCAAAGAGATTGGGCAGTGGCTGGAGGTCTTGGAGTTTGATCTATTAGCGTGATCTCTTTTCACAGTCAACTGTGGAAAGTGTTTTAATTTCTCAGCAATGCATGGTCTACTTCAGAGATATGTGACTTATTAGACTTTGAGATCTATGGGTTCTAGATGCATTATTTACATTGTCCATAGATATAAAAGTGGATATAAGTGAATATTCCTTTCTCTCTGCCAAGCCTATTGAAGTAAACTGGGGAAAAACCAGTAGAGAGCATTTGCATTACTGTCTAGATGTGAACTTCCATGAACTTACCTCAGAAAAACAAGCTATCTTTAAAGCAGAAGTGGTCCACCCCTTCGCTTTTTTCATTTGCTCTGTTTTTGCATCATTTCTGTTCCACAAAACTAAACAGTCCTCAGGTTCTTCACATCATTTCCAAACAATATGTCTTCTAATACTTTGCCATACTCAGACAATGAGACTTTGACTTCTACCACCTCCAACATCTGGCCTGGGTCTGTGAAAACTTAACCACTCTCTCTTTAGGCTAAAATCAATACTAACCATCCTGAACAGATATTAAGTTTCATTATAAAAAAAAAATGTATATGATGTAATGGTAATATCGGGCACATCTTTCTCTCCAGTTGTCCAGTTTGCCCTGAGGGTGTTGATAAAAACTGGTTATCTTACAGAAACTTCTTTTATGGTACTCAAAATTTAGAAAAAAATTTACCGACATTATTGCAAACTGGCCATTTTATTCCTGAACATTGTTCATTTTTTTCTTCCAAAATATGACCTTCCCTGGGAAATGCACACTTAAATGGTTTACAAGCCATGAAAACATTGCATTATTTTTTCATAGAGATGCTTTTCAAAAGTCAGGTGATATCTAGACACAAATACATCTGGGACTGCACAGAGAAATAAGAGACAAACCGTTCTAAAATGTTTATTTTAAATTTTTTGTCCTTTAATTTGCCAGGACAACTTTTTCAGTTGGTAGGAGCGAGTTGAGGAAGGAGAGAATTGTAGAGCTGGGAGCGGTGGAGAAGGGAACATAGAGGCTAGCCGTCATGGGAAAGAGTGGGGTGTATTCTGCTGTGAGGTGAGAGAAAGACTTGAGGTATAAAAAAAGAGGATTAAAAGGAGTAGGACATTGGTTGAAACAGGATAAATATTTAGAAATGCAAAAAAGAAAAAAAGATCTTAGAGATTAAGAAACTAATGTTTAAAGAAGGGTAAACTAAATGAGGTGGCGTATGCTTTTCATTACTAAGGTGGTTACAATGCAGTAGGAAGAGGTTCATTACCTCTTTGGAGGGCCAGACAGAGGTTAATCTTGCCTAATTCTTATTGATTTGATTTCCACAGAGGCTGTGTTTAATTAGTCTTTTTAAATATATCCCCAATGAAAAAAAAAATAAAAAAAATTACTCCCTGTACTTCGACTCCCTATTCTTAAAAAATAAAATGGGAATAGCAGTATTCTGTTAATCCTAGGAGATTCGTGAAAGTGACTTCATTAGAAGTACACGTCTGATTCTCCTTGAAAACGATGACATCTTGGTGTCTGACTTTCTTTGAGAAGCTCAACCCAGGTAACTTAGGCAAGGTCACACTAGAAGCTCGGCGGGAGGTGACACTTGAATTCAGTGCCTCTGGCTATTCCTTTCAGTCTCCTGGACTTTGTAGTCTCTGGGGCATAGTAAGTCTAGAGGCTCTTAACCTAAAGGCTTCCTAGTTTAAGAAGCAAGGAGAAACTGAGAAACAGCATGTCCAGTTGACCTAGAAGGGTTATATAGCTATTTACCAGATATAAGCCAAGGAATGTTGATTTCTCCCTCTCTTGTTCTCTTTTTTGCCCCTTTATTTTAGGCTTTGGCTGAAATAAGACATGCCAAGCTTAGTATTTAGCTCTCTTGGAGCAGGTTGAGAAAAGCCTTGGTGTATTTGTGCCTGTGCCAAGCCCGAGCAGCACTCCACCTGGAGAAGCACGTTCAATGAAAGGGCATAGTGCAGCATTCGGTTTCTTTTCTCCTCCTTTTTGTTTGTACTTGAGGCTATGACCCTGGAACACACTAGTGTAATATAGAGAAAAGATGCGCATTGAAGAAATGGTGCATTAAGATATAGAAAAGGCATAGAAGATGACAAGGTGAGAGATAATCAACTCGGGGAAAAAAAAATTAGCTTAAGAAAGTTTACACCGTGCTGAGTTTCAGTGTATCATCTGATGAGTGATTTCCCAGTAAAAGGGAAATGAGAAATTGTTCTTGGCTCATGGCGCACTATGGTAAGAGGGCCGGAGAATCCTTACACCCAGGGAGAAACTATAAGGGAAGGTTGTTTGAAAGCTCAGATGATGGTGCCAAACTTTTTCTTGTCCACTTGAAAATCTTCTTTAGTGTTCTGAAAAGCTGATAGCTGTGTTAGAGTTTCTTTATTTTGAAAGGTGATGCTGGATTTTTTTTCAGTAACTTAGGAAAATGTCCTATCTCTTGTTATCTTTTGATGAGTTTTGAAAGCACTAAATTGATATCTCTTTTAAAAATAAACAAACAAGCAAAACTCGCAATTCCTTATTTGTTTCCTAAATAAATGAAATGTTTTTTGGCTTTGTTTTGTTTCTTAATAGCTCCCTACAGCAATCCACTAGATTAAATTGAATTCCTTTTCAAAGAAAATAACATGCAACCATTGTAAATTTCTGTTTCGGTTGTGTTTTCCAATGGTGACTAGACTCTTGTGTGGAATTCACACATCTGGGTACAAGAGGCATCATGTCTCTGTGTTGAAAAATATCCAGAATGAGGAAAGATTTGTTTTTCTTTGAAGGGGCAAGGGGGATAGAGTGAAAGGAGAGTTAAAAACAGGTTTTGCTTTCTGATGCTGAGGCCAGTTTTCAGCTATATTGTTACAGTTTTACAGAAGTCATATTCCTCATGTGGGAGGTAGTATCTTTTTCCTATAATATATGTATTATCTCTGTTTAAATTTAAAATAAGATTCAGCTAGAAGGGTGACGTAAGCGATAGTGCCCAAGCTTCACTAAACCAAGAAAGCACAGTTAATGTTATTCCGTAATGAGTGGAGATGGGTTCCTGAGAAAAAGATTGAAATCTTACCGAAGTAATTTCTAAATAAGGCTTAACCCAAATCTAGACTGACTAGTGGACGCGTGTTTTGCCCTGTGTCTGGTCTCCTGGTTATCCCAATCAGAAACTTCCCTGGGTATGCTGTGGTCCCCTTCTGACCTTCTCTTGGGAGTTCTCTCTGGTGGGATTCAGCATGTGAAAGAACAACCTGATGGTAGATGTGCCAGCTGGGCTTTGCTCAAGGAGACGACCCTTTTGCCGGGTTCAGGCCAACGTGATCCAGCAGGTTGTCTGAGCTGGGAGTCCTCCTGCTGCGTGCGGCATGCAGCGTCCCACTCCTTCACCAGGGTCTCTTCCGGGGCTAGCTCTGGCTCTGCTTACCCTCTCGGCAGGAGTGCAGGGTGGCTTCTCAGTGACAAAAGAGAGCCCTCAGCATCTCATGCAGAGATCTGGTGCCTCCTTCTCCCCCCAGCCAAATCCTGGCTCTTGCAGTTGGAGGATGATGCCCTACAGGTGGAGAGGAAGGGGAGCAATGGGTCAGCTTGCGAGGGTCTACATGTCAGGGCAAGAGAGTTATTCACATTCTGCTAATCTGCGATTTCTTTTTTCTTTCTTTCGTCCTTTTTTTCTTATTAAAGGAAGAATTTCGTTTTGTATAAAACAGGTCTCTCTCTAATGTGACCAGGAGCAAATTTATCTTGTTAGCACTTATTTACAACTAACAATTCTCAATTAGCATCTGAGCCTAGATTCCCATTTCTATAAATCCCTAATGAGAGTATAAATTACTAATGAAGCAGCTAAATCTCAGGGCCAAAGTCTTACTTCATTTACACTATCATGTAAATCTGAAGTATCTGTTCATCTGAGCGGATCTGCTTCACAATAACTCTGGCATCACAGCTATGTGAATGTATCCTCAAGGCTTTTATAGTGGGCAGCATGAATTGGTATCGTTCTGACTAATCTTCAGATTTAGGTGCTCTTAGCGAAAATGTTTCAAATGTTTCTGTAGTTTTGTGCTCAAACCCATTTGACTGATTTGTCTATTTTAAGACTATTTGATTCCTTTAAATGTGCTCTTTTTTCTTCTTGCATCTGCTGTTTTTGGTGAGCACAGGTTGTGTGAAACCCTAAAATATTAGACACCTTTTCTTGTAAGCAATATAAGCCTTCTACATTTATTTTCATTAACTTTTAATTTCCAAATTGCATGCCTCATGCGTGGAGCAAGTTATATTTCAGAAATGTTAGAATGGAAGTAGTTCACAGTCCATTTTACATATCTATTTTTTTGAATGTCTCTAACTTATATGTGATAATATGCACATGCGATTGTAGCAAAGGCGCAGGGGTAAACTTACTGTACTAAGTCACTGTATTCTTGGCTTGAATGCTTTAAGAGCATGGTAACGCTCTGTCAGGCGCAGGTTATCTCAACTGCTGTAATTATTAGAAATAGACCAACGTTCTAAAGCTACAGGTCTTTTAGGAAATCACCAGAATCCAAAAAAAAAGTAAGTAAGTGGTTACGTGCATCCCACTCATGCCCGTGCTACTGTTTTTGAAGGAAATGACAAAAAATTCAGTAGGCTTACCTGGTATCAGAAACTCAAAAATATGCTAAGGCCCCAATTGGGCCCAATCGCTCTGGGTGCTGAGTGGTGTCTGCTCATCACATCTTGCATTACAGTGTCTGGTGATGGTCTTTCTCGTCTAGGACTTTCAGTAAAGTTGATGAGGGTTTAACCCAAGTTAAAAACTACATAGTCCAGCCTCATGTTCGACAGGTTTGAACGGCTGAATGTTACAGGTAAGACTTGCACTTGTAGTCCAGACATTAATAAAACATAGGTTGCAGCTTCCTGTGTTAGATTTGCAAACTATTTATTTCATGTAGTGAGTTCCTTTAGTTAAGATACTTTCAAAGAGTTTCTTGCGAAGTATATGAAGTAATTAAGTAGAGTTTCCAGCTAATATGACATGGATGACAGAGTATAAAGCTAAAATTGTTATATTCATGAAAAAGGAAAGCTGGTATTGTCACGTTGAGTGACTAAAAATTTTGCTTTTCTCCTAAGTTGGGAAAGTTCAAACACATGCTTAATAAAGAAGAAAAGGCTATGAAATATTGAGGTACTGCCACAATTAAAATTAAAACTATTTTACAGCTGTTTTGTTATGCTTTGCAATATGATATGCCCAAGTGAGTTCTATTATTCTTAGAGAGTTAGCGTTCAAATTTTTTAGAATAGTGTGTACTATATATTCTTCATGATTATGCTGGCTTACAGGCAGTAGCAGCAAGAGAAAAAAATACAGCTACAAATAGATGTAGTTGCTTTGATTATGAAGTGAACTCAGAGGCTGAACACATTTTTCTAGATCTCAGGATCTCTCTTCTTTCTAGAAAAAATTCCAAGAAGCAATAAACTTGCTGCGTGTTAACACAAGATACACACATTTAAGTTCTAACATTAAGCTTTAGTATAGCAATCACATGTTAAATCAAGCTGTTTTTCTTGCTCTCGTGAAGAATTGAACTAGCAAAAAAGCTAGCAAAGGAAGTCATCCTTAGCAGAAGGCTGTCTGTCTCTTAGAAGGTCAGATGTGAGATATGTAAGATGAGACCGGTCTCGTGGTTTATAGCTGAAGCCACTGCTGTAGCAGGTCAGATAAGTTAGGATTGTTTGTGTAAGAGCTCTCCCTGAAGTTATGATGTGATGCATCAGCTTTTCTTCTGAACAGCACAAAATATTTATCTCAAACCTTCCCGTGCCTGAAGATAAAACATGGATTTGGTGTCACATAGTTGGCAAAGGCAGTCTCAGAATTAGGCATTCTGAATTCTGCGTGGCATTTGCATGCTTTATAAATGGCTGTTTTTAGTATAAAAACATAGTTGTCATCTTGCTAATATACCAATATGTAAATAGCAAAATGATGATATGCAAAAATGGAAGGATGAATATAAAATATTTTGTAACAGCTTACTTTATTTCTTGTAAATACTTCTTTTTTGGTGACATACTAAAATAAACAGTCGTAAGTAGAACTGTAACAATTTTGTGAGCGCAGTGATATCTGAATAGAAATGAGGACTGAAAGAGATCCTTAAGCCTAATATTTGTCAAGCATTTGTCTTTTAGGTGTGTGTGAGTTTTTTTTTTTAATGTGCCATATGCTTTGTTCAATCAATTATTGTTTTGCGGTTATAAAAGTTCAGATGGATGTGATAATGAAATAACATTATTTTTGCACAGTTTGCAACAATTAATGTTGCCTTGAAATCTATTTTAATTGATTAAATGTAATTAAGGTTTCAAGTGCAAAACCGATAGATGTAATTCCTGTCCTTTTCTAGTCAAGAAACAAAAAATAAATTGAAAACAACATAACAAAATAAAAGCAATGTTTTTAAAGATTCAAAAGAAGTAATCAATCAGTAAAACTACATTTCATAGTGTATACTGTATTTAGGTTTTACAGGAGGCATTTTTAGAGTTAACAATTTTTTACATACGATAAGTAAATAGATGAGGAAGGATTCTGTCAGATGCTGTGGTGACGGGCTTTAGTTTAAATCCTTAAGACAGATAGATAGAAGTAGATTAACTGGCCTTAATTATTTCATGTTCCCTGTCTGAGCGGAAACATGTTTCTGTGTTCAGCTAGAGTGTCCTAGCAGCCTGAAGCTCTAATGTATTTATTGCCTTTTGATGCATCTTGTTTAACATTTGCTTAACACATTTATTCAAATGAGGCAGGGCATTTGTTTATTCCTTATCAAATGAAGTGGGACAGTTCTAGGACAAGAACAAACAGACAATATCAACAGAAGCACCTTAAGACTTCCTCTTAGTCATAAGATAACGCTTAGCAAAGAAAATATCAACCCTCAGTAAATATGCTGGTCAAATCATTCCTTAGCCAAACTTTGAGTACCTTTTGCTTGATCTCTTGAAATGTAATAATCTTTAAAAGCTGTAAAAATGTAAAAAATAGCTAGCAACCTTAAAACCAAATCAAACTCTTCCTCCTCCCCCCAGCCCAAAGCAAACCAACCAACCCAACTCTGGGAGCACCTAAACCAATAAAATAAATAAGTAAACTTCTTTATGGAGTATCATAAGAGTTTAATTCAAGCACTTAAAAGGCAAAGCACAAAAAATATCTATCATGACTTGCAATTGTTTGGATTACAATGAATAACGAATTGGGCAAAGTTTAATGTGATGGTAACACGTATATGTGCTCTGTACATTCGCTCTCATTTTCTCCTTCCTGTCCTTATTCAGATTGATCCTTACGCCATCCTGTGCTCACCGCTTTGGTTTGTATTACCTAAACAAAAATTGTACAAAGTCAGCAACAGTCTTAATTAACAGCTGATATTTGGTTCTGACCTCAGTTGTCAGGCATCTTCTGTCCCTTTTTGTTATCTGCTTTAAGGATTAAGTGCCCAGACTTCCCCTCAGCTATATGTAGCCTAGTACCATAACGTCAGCAGGTCACACAGGTGGGTAGCGGTGACAGCTGCAGAAGATACATACAAAAGTCTCTGTTGATGCTTGGAAACAAATCTAGCAACATACCTACAGTAACGTCCGTGCAGTCTTTACTTAGGAGTGTTTATGGCAAAATCTATGCTTAAGTGTCCCATATGTGTAATTTATGATGTTAAATACAAAAGAGAGAGGATCCCCCCTTAGAAATTACCCGCTAACCCTACAGCAGTGAGTATTCTCACATAAACACACTAATCTCCAGAGAGCAGGAGAGGAAAAGATGTCTTAAAAATTATGGTGATTTAATTTTATTTTGCCCTAGAATGACATTCTCCTGAGTATTTGTGAAAATGAAGATGAATATGCAGGGCTACATTTGGTTGATTTCGCGCCAGATGGCCAGTTGCAGAGGCTGAACTAAGCTGAACTGATTGATTCGTTTTTGCCATATTGCATGCTGGCGTTTACCAGAGTTCACATGATTCAAATACTAACATTTTTGGTGCTCTCTCTTTTTATTTATTTATTTTATTCTCAGTTTCTTGGGATGACCTTTGCTATCATAATGAATTCTCCCTCCTCTCTCTTCTGCTTCAGTCTTTAAAGGAATCACTTGTTTCCCTAACAAACTATTTATTTTTTATCTTAAAAAAAGATTTGATAAACTGCTCATATAGGTAGGGAAAGGAGAAAATGCAGAGGGCAAATCTGCATTATAGTGTTTTTTCCCTAGAGGTTTCATTTTACCTTTCGCTAATTTCTTACGTGTGAGCAGAAAATATAATATCTTGTACTGAAATGTAATTCTTAAAATTCTATAGTTTCAATTTGCTTATTATTTTTGGGGCCATTCAGCAACTCTTTTTAGTTCCTAATGTTCTAACCTTCCATTAAAAGCTAATCAAGATGAAATCAGTACAGTTACACAGAAATTATTCCAGAAACCTATGGATATTAGTAGAACATATAATGTTTCTCTTTGTTTTGAACTGTTTTGTAGACATCTATAATAAAGAATATATAGGCGGTAGGATATAATATGTGAATGTGGCATATGTACATCTTATAATTCAGAGTTGATATAAATTAAGTGAAGATTTAAAAGAGCTAATAAAAGTGGATTTTCTTGTTAATTTCTGTTAGCTTTGGAGAGATTTCAGTAAAAATTTATTATAATGTTTTTCTATGAAAGTGGCATTGTATATACTTTGATTAATTTCTATGCATTTGTAAAGCCTATTAGAATATAAAAGAAAGATCTTCTCAAATTAATTTCAAATTTTTCTATAAAATACAATAGTCTGATCATTTTGCAAGAGGAAAACAATTCTCTGAATATATTCTTTGAAATATCAGTAGAGTAGTCCTTTGGCAAGAGAATGTCTGTATTTTTTAGAGGACGACTTCTTTTTACTCTGTAATTAACAATAACCCTCCTTTAGGCCATATGATTTTGAACCAGAATTCCTCACTGATTTCTTATATAATGATAGCTGTATAGGGTCAGACGAGAGGAAAGACCTGATGGGATTTAGGCTTTACGGACAGCACGTCCATCAATTAGCAGTTGAAATTTGGATCAAAATGTTACTCTGAAAGAAAGCAAGAGAAGGCTAAATCCCACCCTCTCAGAAGTCAGTAGGAATTTTACGGTGGACCTGAAGGGTGCTGGGATTTTGCACTGAGGAGCATGGTGTGGCTCTGAGGAGGCCAGAAGGTGTTTGGACATGCTAGTGATGGAGGACTGGGCTACAGATAGAGCAAATCAGCTTAATCTCCATGATGGGCTAACGTCCACGCTTTATGGGGCAAATCCCCTGTCTGGCCTGCGTGACTGAAGCACGCTCTGGTGTGGGTAGGAATCTTTCAGATTGCTTCAGAAAAGATATTTATGCTTGTTGGCTACCGCTGGCCATATGACTTCTCCAACAGCTGCACCTATGGAAGTTAGGGCTATTCTCCAGTCTCCAGCTTCACTTTCTTCTGGCTCTTTTCCCTATACCTTGTCTGATTTTGCTCCCCTTGCCCAGCATCACCGTGCCAGTTGCTCTGCTGCACAGGGGCAGGGACATTGTTTGCTCTGTGTTGCACTTCCAAAGAAACCCCTCAGCCCCCTCCCCAAAATGCTGCCTCTTGGCAGCCCCGGAGCTCGCTCACAGGCGTGCCCTCGTGTATGCACGCATGCGGTGATGTGGGGCAGAGGGGTGCCGGGAGGGACTTAGCGATAAGGGAAGGCATGCGTAAACTGGTTAAAAAGTTGGTAGAAAACAATTTTTAAAATATCTAAAGCACTGTGAATTTACTCTTAAAACCCAAAATACTTGGAACTTTTTCAGAAAGTTATTCTACTAGCTGGCCCAGTGAAAAAGGTATAGCCCTGGAGAGATGCTAAAGTTTGCCATATGCCTCACCCCACAGTCTCCTGACACTTCTGCTCAAAAATGCATAGTGGGATTGATATATATATCTCACCTTTTCTCAACAATTCTCTGCACATCTTTGTCACCTCTAATAGTTCTGTGAATCAAACGGAGCAGTCAGAAACGCAGTCTGCAGGACTGAAAAGGATTAAAAAGGGTGAACCTACAGTACTTTATTGACCTAGGTCCTCACATTAACCTGATCTGATCCTTTAATTACTATGAATAGAATAGGGCTTACAGTCCTACTTAATAACACCCCATGCTTTTTATTCTATAAAGAGCTTTCCTATTCATGTGGCCTCTTCTTTTCAGACTTACAGATTTGTTGCGAGAAGGAATGTATGCAGTTTTTCTGGCACTCCAGGGGAGAAAGCTACCTAATGTGCTGTGTGGGATACTGGAAAGCATAACCACGGCCTTTCTGTTTTGAAAAGTTATTCGGAAATCAGTTCCCATTCAAGTTATTTGTTATTTGGGAAGAAAAGGTGAAAGTAGAAAAGGCAGCCAAAATATAAGTTCTTAATTTTATAAAGGTGGTAGAACTAGCTTAATGTGGTTTCCTTACTAATCAGAACTGTAATCAAATAAGATACAAACTTTTTCCCCTTCCCACATCCATTTCCTCCCCTCCCAATAGGCTCAGAGAACCAGCATGTTTCTATAATCTAGGCAGACTGACATATACACAAATGATCATATATGAATGATATATGATACTATAATTAATAATTGTTATTTTTCCTGAATTCAGGAAAACAGCTGCAGCCCACTGATAAGGTAACATTAAGAGAATAAAATCAAAGCTGAGCATTAATGATTATGATTTGTTGTGATCGAGAATGGCGAAACAATCGTTAGAGTTCTTGAAGTGAACTGAAATATGAGTAGACCACCGGGTTAAAATGAAAAGGGGGTACAGGTTGCGATTAAGAGCCTAAGGTTTGCGCTGAGTGGTGTAAAAAGTAGGAGCAGTTTCCCTAATTTTTACATGAACACATTGTGCCTGTGCATGTCCTCTGCTGGGTTGAGGACCTAATCAAATCTAGTTTTGAGGTAGAAAGAATGATGGAAGAAAGGCAGAGGGCTTGTTTTTTTTGGGGGGGGGGAGGGAGAACGAAGGGGAGAGAGAGAAAAGGAGAAGATAGAAATCGACCAAAAAATTGGCGAAAGTGGTGGGATGAACCCAACTAAATGCAGCTTTTTCTCCTTACGTGGTCAGTTTAAATATGATTTTCCTGAGCACGCAGTCCTTTGACTATTGTACTTATGAAAATATCATAGCCATATTCTTATTTTAGAAGGAATGTTATACGGAAGGGAAAGTGAATATTCTGTTGATATTTTGCCATTTGGAATTTTTTCTTTTTATTAAGGAACACTTCTCAGCATAATTTTAAGGCAAAATTTGATTAAATGCAAGCCACAACGAAACTGGACTAATTTTATTTTATTAAAATTGCTATAAATAGTACTGTTAGTAAAATAAATACTGAAAGAATATGTATTTAACAGCAAAGATATATTTAAAAATATTTTATCACAATTCCTTAGCTTTGACAAGACAGGTATTGTTAGGAGTCAGTCTGATTAGTCTATCAAAGACACACTGTTGCCTCCTTCTCCCCCACCCTCCGCCCCCTTGAAGATAGAATAATCTTTACTATGCTTTTAAGGAATAAGAATTTAAATTGAAGCAAACCGTGAAACTGCCAAAGCATGCTTATTATTGACAGGTTATATGAAAATGATTGCTTAAAATTCCACCTCACAGACAGACAGACACATATATATATATATATATATAATCCCTACTTTAACGTTACGGGTTTGCTCTCAGTTGCAGCTGTATACAGCTGTAATCTCAAAAGAACATTTATGAAATGTGAAATATTATATGTTTCTCTAGTCTCCTTCCTTGATTGTGTTCACAGAGCCTGGTTGGGCAATTGATTACTCTATGCACAATCCTGCTGCTTTAGGTATTAATGGCAAAACCCCCATTGTCTTCAGGATTTAGGCCCTTTATGATTTTTTTAAGTTCATTATATTTTGCAAGGAACTGAGTTTAAAATCTGTGATTGGAAAGACTTACCCCTTACATCTTCCCGTGAAATGTTTTACCTTTAGAATGAAAAAGCATTTGGAAACTGTAGGATGGTTTTGATCTGTGAGATTAAAAGGAATCAGTACCGAAAATGGATTCACATCATTTTCTTTTTGGGTACCCAGTACCTGGGGGAAGGGGGAGGAGAGAAAAAATAACAGCTGATTTGATATAAGTGGGCTGAATTCCCTCTCCTGGTGGGTCTTTCAAACCTCCAGTTTCTGTTCTTGCATCGCTCTGTGAATATCCCCCTCCCCTTTTTGTTAAAAGGCACTTCCTATGAAAGCCTACAAAAGCAGCTTTCAATCTGATTAAGCTTCTCCCGTAAAAAGTATAAAAATTGGGATACATTTGGGTCAGTATCACCCCTTTATTCATCTGACTTAATTTGACTAGGCTGCTTAATAAGGAAATTGTACATGAACAAGGCAGGGTCTTGTGGTCATTAGGGCTACGGAGAATTTCATTTCAAAGGGCACCAGTGACAATAATGTGAAACCGTGTTGTTGGAAAGGCCAGAGAAGCTTGCCATATTTAGAGGCATATCATTGGCAGGTAGCAATTTTCTAGCTGTAGCTTGAGTGAGCTGTTGCTCGACTGAGGTGGTGGGAAAAGTTGTCTGCTGCAGTGCTCCAGCGTGACTGTATTTGTGGGGGGGGGTGTTACACCCCTAGAGAGGGGCAGCACCTCGTGGCTGAGCCTCCGGGCTGTGAAGTATTGCACCCTCGCCTCCTTCGAGAGCTCGTGCGCTGATTCCCTCTGAATGAGGACAATCTGCCTTGTGCCTCAGTCTACCTACCTGGAAAATGGGCACAGGATAATTTGTTTCAGAGGGGTTTTGTGAGGGAGGTTGAGACCTGAATAACTTTTCTAGTGTTAACTTTTCCTCAGCCCCGCAGCCACATCTCTCACTTGCCCATCTATAGAAATGTGCATACTATTTATCTCTAGCAGATTAGTATTTATTTGAGACATTTGTGAAGAAGTTTACAAAGGTGCTGTGGTCTGTGAGTAACATATGCAAGCATTTTAAAAAGGCAGCATTGAAAAAGAAGCTTGAATTGGAGCTCAGATTTGATTCTGCCCTTACAAGAGGTTTGGAACCTTTCTTAGTATGTTTTTGTTCAGTACATTGTAATGTTGAAATGTAATCTTTATTGCTGAATGAATGAATGACTGGTGTTGCTTAGGGCACTGACTAAAAACTATTTTCACGTGAAGCGTAAGTATTGTTGCTGTTGCAGTTGCCCTGTTGTTTTATTAGCTCCGAACAATGTTGGACTACTCCCTAAATCTAATAATCTCTGTAAAGTGTCTCCCCTCAGTAGCATCTTTGATAGTGGAAAGTAGATTTTAAAAACATAACAAAAATATAAAAGATAATATTATGATAACAGCTTCCAAAAACTGACCAAAAATGAACAAGTTAAAAAAAGAGGTAGACGACTTAGAGAAGAAAAAGAAGAAGAGGTTTCAAACGTTAGTTTTTAATCACTTTGTGTATTATGATTTAATCTGCTAACAGCCATGTTAAGTACAGCATAGGATTTGGTGGGTATTTCAGCACCAGCTGCACACACTTTTTTCTGCAGAGGAAAAGAGAGAATTAACCAAAAAAATGATAAGTTTTTTTAAAAATATTAGCTGAGTTATAAAAAAGCATATTTCTTTTTTTTCATAATGGCCGTCATTTGCCATTAAGCCTATTTAAACATAAGTTGTTTTAAATACTATAACTGTTTTGTATATTCCTTTTATTAATTAAGCATCTTATGATCTCTGAAGAGGAGAAATAGCCCTCGAGACAAAAGTGTTTTTCCTGTGTGTGTGTATGTGTGTGCGTATGTGTGTGTGTGTGCATGCGTGCATGTCTGCATATACATTTATAGATATGCATGTGCACAAGGCAATGAGCTCCACAGATTTACAACGGGAGAACGAACTACTTGGTTTTCACTTGATTTCTAAATGCAGAAAATATGAATTCTTCCTTCAGAAAGTCAAATAAGCCTTTTCTTGCTATCTGAGCAGAAGATATAGATTTTTTTAATTACAATTTTTCGTACCAATGACTTTTACATGAAGCAACATTCCGATGTTTTATGTTTCACATATATTTAAACAATCACTGTCTCTCACATAATATTTTCCCTGAAACGTTATGTACAGGTAATAACAATCTTATATTGGAGCAGGTTCATATGATAATAGCAGTATAAGGTTGCCTGATTATGTCAAAATGATATTGTGGAAGGAAGATTTTATTAACTTACTTAGAATGAATTCCATAACATCTATGAGCTTTCTCCCTTCCAAACAGACCAAAAGCTTCATTAAGAGAGCAGAAACCTATTTGTAAAGGATACATACTACAGTATAAAGTACATTTAACTTGAAGCCTAAGGAGCAAATGGTAACTATTACATATCTTTGCCAGGAATGTATTCTTTAATTTTACTTTTTACTTTTTCATGTTAGCATCACAGCAACTACACCTTAACTCTTCAGGCAGTTCACGTTGCTGTTTTAAATAGTTTGAGAGGTAACCTCAGTTCACAGAACACACTAAGAGCCGTGTTCAGTGCTATTGGATCCTGTATTTGGAAAATGTCTATTCTTCCTGTGCCTCGCTCCAGGTCAGTAGTACCCAGATTCTGTCATTTATATTTGGCTTTTGAGATGCTACTCTTCGCAGTGATTTTTAACGTACATTTCACCTCATGAAAGTACTTGTTCCAGATAGGATTTTGCCTGCTATATTTCTATGCTGGAGCAAAACCCAAATGTTTTAGATATTTTACTGTTGAAGCAGTGACGTTTTTGATCCCCATGTTTACAAAGCCAGTTGTACACTAGCTCAGGCAGCAACTTCTCTCCCTCTTTGGCCATCAGAACGATCAGATGTCAGAAGGAGCTGGTGGTGGATAGTGGTCTATGGTCTTCTGCTAATGTAACACTTTCTTTTGTAGAAGCATTTTGGCACAGATTGGACTCCTTCGGTTTTTGTAGTACAGAGGTTAACAGAATGAACTTGCATGCTAGGGAATGTCTTCCAGCTTTTTTTATCTTAGCTCTGCCATGTTCACTTTTTTTGCCCCAGAAGGGGATCCCAGCCTCCCATTTAGGAAGTTTAAATGACTTCCTTGTGAAAAATCTGAGGAGGAATCCCGTGTATTCAGAAAGCTTTTTCCTGATGGCCACTTCACTCTAAACTCTTTGCCATTGTGCACAGAAGATTTTCCAAGCAATACTGCTTGCAGTTCTTATAATAGAAGATGATTTTTTTTCAAATATTTTTAATATAAGTATTTATTAGAATTTTTTTTGCAAAAGATTTTATTTGAAAATACGAGAAAAAGTGATTGTGTCCTCTGTATGAAATGATACTTTACTCAAGAAACAAACAAACAAACAAAATCAAAAACTCTTCTACCACTCTGGAACTTTTAATACAAGCATTTAGGTCAAAACATTCAAATATCTAACATTCTACCCATGAGTAAATGACAGGTATTTCCCATAAAAGGAGTTATAAAAGCCCAGCAGTTTCAAAAAATTAAGTCAATAAATTAGGGAAAACTATTTAAAAACAGATAAACAAAAAAGAAAACACCAAAATTTTAGTTTTAGTTTATGGTGGTTTAAAAAATATGGCCACTGTGGGGAAAACACACAGATTCACACATTGAAAATGGTGGTATATTGCTAAAGCAAAAAACTTTGAAAAATATTTTATTTTAAACACGATAGTTATTCAGATCAGAAATAGTTATCTGACAGTTGGTAAAAAATGAGATTGGAAGAAGAATTGTGAAAAATTGGCACTTTCAGGTTTAGGAATTCTTTACTTGGGAGATATGCGTTTCATTTCACAACATTTCTTACCTTGCTTAAACACCAAATTTTCAACAAATTTGACACATCTAGCATTTTTGCATATGACATACAACAAAATCTGAGCTATGAATGCTTACTGCAAAAGCAATTTAGTTTAGAGAAGTGGTTTATTTTTTCAGTAGGAAGATATTATTTATTTTCAGTAGGAAAATAGTTGTTGTTTGTTGTTTGAAAAACATGGTTAGTTTAGTAAAATTTGTTTTCTATTATATAATGTAATTCCTTAAATTTTAAATCTCTTTGCATTGCTTTGCAAATGTTTTGCTCAGTTCTGTGAGATTTAGCACATCCACACAGAGATAGTCTTCTATATCTCCATTACTGTCATTTCCTGGGTCTTATTCTGTACCTTCTCAATATACCTTCAGAAGTAAATTAAATTTCTCACCTGAGTAAGGCTGCCTGGAATCAGCCCTGTTTAAAAAAAAAAAAAAAACATAGTAAGAGAATTCATACATGACTTGGCCTGAATTTGTTCAGATACCGTTGAGTTTCAAGAGTAAATGGAAACAGCACTGGCCATGCTTTCTTTCCCAGACAAACCTTTTTTGACATGCGAAGGCTAAATTTGTCTTTACTGCACAGCAATGCTATTTGAAGACAAAATCCTTGTCATCAGGGGGTTAAAACCAGTTTTGAATTTGACTTAATCCTTATGCTAATCTATTTTAAATACCCCTGCATAACTAACAGTATATATTTAGAAGCACAGTTTGCTGTTCTGGTTGCCAGCTATTTTCTGATGATACAACAAAATAGGGCAGGATATAGTTTTAAGGTTTATTTTGGCCTTTAACTTTAAAAAGGTCAAAAAAAACCTGAGGATATTTTTGATTTGAATGGTCTATACCTGTACTCTGCAATCAGCCAATTATTGTGAGCGGTGTGATGGGCCTTAGGTATTAGCACTGCAAACATTCGTGTTGTCCCTCGGGTTAGGGATTGTTTTGCAATGATCGCCCGTCCTGATTTGAAGATTGCATGACAAGACACTATTAAAGTAAGGGCAAGGAATTCAATTTCTTGATGTCATTTTGCCTGGCCTGGTTTTGAAAATAGGTCAGTCTATGCTATCTGGATTTGTATATTATAACAGCACCTGCTAGCATTTTTGTACTGAAGAGTCTATCCATACTTTCATTATAAGCCCCTATTTTCAAGGGTTTATAGAGTGTAACTTGACCACAGAAATAAGCTCCTATCTAAATGGTGGCATGCTAGGTCTCTTCTAAGGAACATAGTTTTTTACACTGCAAATCTCAACATATATATGCATTCAGCCACTTTTGCAGGAGTAAAAAATGAAAACCCATTTTCAACTATAATTTGGCATTGCTAATAGATTCTTTAGGAAAAAAACACCATGCTATGTTTATCTTTTAATTGAAACAGTATCTAAAAGGACTGGATTTCTCATGCAAGTCTTAATAAGAATCTGAGTAGGTATAGGATAAAAACATTGGTGACTGTGCATGTGTATTTTAACTATGCAAATCCACACTAATAAATGCCCTTGTATAATAGAAAGATTTAATAGGGTCAAAAAAATTGTTGTTTGAAAAGGCTTGTAAATAAATCATATGGACTGGAACGACAAGTTTATGTTTATATACTTGTTTACACTGCTTTTTTCTGCAACGTGGAATTGTTTCTCAGAGAGTCAGCATCACTCGGTGGCCTAATATTTTAAATAGTGACTAGATTCTCGCTTACACACCTGAATCAGCACAACTGTGCAGATATGTTTATTTAAAATTGGTTAGATGCTTTTACCTGTATATTAAAAATACCCAGACTAAAGCCCCTTGCTACTGCTAAACCTAGGCTTTTGCAAAATAACTGTTAAGGTGCGTTTCATCACCTGACCTATACTTCCTGACGTGGTTTCGTCCTTTCTGTGTTTACTATCATGAGGAGCAGCCAGGCAGCAGCAGAACAAAATGAAACTTCTTCTAAAACAAAGGTAATAAAATATGTTGGAGTAACGGTAAAGGATTGTCTGAAGACTGCAGATGTAAGGAAATTCAGGGTTAATGCTGCGTTACTTCATTTGGAAGTCAACCCCGTTGCGCCGGCTTATTGCAGAGGTCTTCAAACACGGCGATCGCACAGAGACGCGGCGGAGGCTGCTGCAGCACCCGGTGGGGTGAGCCAAGGAGGAAACTTCCAGATCGCTTGATAGAAAATTTTTAAATCCCTTTTTTTTTTTTTTTTTTGGAGGGGGAGGGGCGCTGGCGAGAGGCAGAGGAGGAGGATGGGTCCTGGTCGGTGCTATTGGTCGCAGCTGGGCTGCGGGGTCCAACGCGGCGCTGAAGAGAAGCGCGGGTGAAATTTCTGTGCCCAGGGCAGTGCCTCATTTTCGCTAGATGCTAGGATTCCCAGAGGTATTATTTTTACCCGGTAAACCAAAATCTCCCATCCCCTGCAAAGCCAACAGTTTGCCACTTAAATGCGTTTAGACTTCGTTTTAATGGAAGTGAAACATAGTCGACAGAGGCAAATTAAAACCATATAATTTTGTAATCTTGGTTTAGCTATAATTGCGGCAATAAAACAGTGGAAAGAATAATTGTGGAACATATGTTTGTGAGTGACATTATCTAGGTGACTTCCCTTTTACGGCGGCGCGCTGTCCTATTTGTCTCCCCCTCCCTATGTATTGGAATGACAAACCTGCAAGCCTGGAGTTAATGCTGATTGCAGCAGCTGCTTACACACGGAGTCGCCATAGCAACGGCGGAGGTTGCCACGCAACCATATTCTTTTAGGGACAGTGAAAATGCCCAAAGGCTTACTAAAAATACATGGGAGAGGGGGGAAAAAGAAAATTCTGAAATTTTCTTACTACTTTTAATGGTTGTAAGGAACTGTGCGACCGCTTGAAAGCAGAGGTCACGCAAATAAAAGCCCAGCCCTGACCTTTCCAAAATTGCTTGCCATCGCTTGAAATCGCCAGCTTTATTGACAAAGATGACTTTTGATCGATTGTAAAATTGGTAGCTAACGCACGGCGGCCCTGGCAGGCTGCGAGATGCAGCGCTGGCCCCTTGCTATTCCTGAGGGGTGCAAGGTCAGCCCGGAGTCATCAATGCAATATTGATCAGCCGAGCTGAAAAACGCCCGTGTTTACAGCTCCCCGGGCCGCAGCGCTGCGGACCCAGCCTCGCGCGGGCTCCCGCAGCCTCCGAGCGTGCCGTGGAGTCTATCAGCAAAAGTGACATCACTTCACTCAGCTCAGCTGTTTCTGCAGTTTGCTATAAATAGCTAGATAAAGAATTGAAGGCTGCTTTTGGAGAATGTAGCCAGCCAATCTTCTGATCGTAAGCAGAGGAGACAGGCTGGTTTTTTTCTTTTTTTTTTCTCTCTTGCTCTGCTAATATTATGCAGCAAATTCTTCCTCCTCGTACTGGGAGCCTGACACCAAATAACCAAGAACTGTGAATGGTATCTGTGGCTGCGTTCAGGATTGTCCTGCAATTGATATTTAATTCATCATTTATCACTTACCTAACTGTTAACACGTGATCAATTAACAGCGAGGGCTGGAGGGAGGAGAAAGGACTGGCTTTGCTTTACGAAACGCACAGGCCATGCGTTACGCTGATGCGGGATATTTTGCTGAGGTCAGTATTGGCCCAATTCTGGCACCCTGACCTGCAAAAGCAACAGCACTCCTTGCTCCGGGGTGCCTCCGTGAACAAAACATACCGCTCACGTCAGCTAGAGCTACTAGAAGGTACTTGCTGGCTATAACAGCGGAGACAAAGTGTTTGAAGGAAGCGATTAGAAAAGCAAACAAAAGCGCTCTTAATAAGCAAGCTTCCTATTTTTCCTTGATTCCTGTTTAGCTGCTCTGTTTCTTAATTAATGCACTAAGATAGCTGATGAAATAAAAATATAATCTGCTTGCTCTGTAAATAACCTCTTGCTGAATAGTATTTCTCTGTGGAAATAGGAACATTAAGAAAACTACAGAACATAATATATTCTCAAAACCATGCAGGTAAAAAAGGGCGTTCTGCGGGTTTCACCATGTTTGGGAGATCATGGCTGTTCTTTTGGAAAAAGGAGAGGAAAATAAACTTACAAACATTAAAAAAAACCCACCACTGGTCCAGGTTGAGCCAAGTGTGTCTACTACACACAAAATTCATAGACAGCTCTGAGTTGGAGTTGCTTATCATTCCTTTGAATAGGCCTGGCTGCCACGGGGTTGTATTCCCGTTTTGAAACAAGCCACTGTCAAAGAGGAGAGCTCTCATCCAGCCCATAAGCCTCACTCAGCTTTTCAGCAGTCTCCTCCTAAGCACAAGACTGTGCTCAGCATCCTAGGCTCTTGCTGAAACGGTCCCAAGTCTTGCTGATTGCAAGATGGATTTGTAGCTGCATGGCAACAGTAAAGACGAAAGTACTTGTTTTTCAGAAAAATTAGTGGCACTAGAAATAGAAATCACAAAGTTCCTTGACGGCAGAGAACAGGAGAGCGGTAGGTTTTCTCTCCTGACCGCAGTGCCAATTGCAGGGTGACAGTTTTTGCAAGGGGAAATGCATAAGATGAGAGATTAGAGCAGAGGAATGTACTTGCTCATGCTGGCCTCAAAATATGTATCCTTCCCTTAGCAATGGAAGTGTGAATGAATTGCAAAATTCATGTAAAATTAGTGGTATATGCAGTTTGAAAATGTATTTTTTCTCTGCAGAAACTGACCTGTGATGAACCTGAAGGCAAAATTTGGAGTCTAGCCTAGAAATGGAGATCAGTGAGACTTTTATTCTTAAATACCCTTTGAGTATCTTGGTCTAAGAGATCCATAAACAACCTGCAGTTATTTACTGAAATATTTCTGCTACTGTTTAGGTTTATTCTTTTTGGATGGCCAATACTGATGCTCAGACTTGGGAAGGGAGAGGAGGAAGGAGAAAGGTAGAATGAGACGAATCCAACCTGTCTTCTCTACAGGGAGCTGAGTAGGATTTGGCCCATTGTTTGAATGAATTGAACATAAACAGGCTGGAATAGACAAAATACCTGAAACTTTATAAACTGCTGAATTTCATTTGTTGCAGAAAAAAATTGAACTAAGTTTTGCCCAGAAACTTGTTAAAGATTTATCCCACTTTCAAAAGAACTACTAGGGAAGTTTTACCACAGAAAATAAAAACTAAGTTAAAATTATTTACTGGGACTATACTTAAAAAAACTGAATGCTGTTGTAAAATCAATTTATTCATTTTTGCATATAAAAAGATATTGATCCCTTGTAACTCACTGCTGCTCTGAGGTATTTTTCAATAAAGTTCACCATCTTCCATTGTTATTAAATTCTGTAGCACATTTTAAATGCTACGATTTTTTACGTGCATATTTTCCACTGTCAAATAAAGCACACATAATTTGGATTTTGGTGCTGACTCAATTTAGTGTTCTTCCTATTGAAAAAACTATTTGATAAAGACAGAATAGAGAGGTGAAAAGAAATAAAACGTTCCTACCCTCCTAAGTCTAGCATCATCTTGCTTTATTACCTGATACAGCTGGTATGTATTGAATATTGAAAAACTAGACAGCTGTTTTTATTATCTTTGCCTGATCTCAAGACAAGACCCTTTGGAGAGCAATACTCTTGACTCTGCATTCTGTGACCTTTTCAAAACCTTATATTGAGAATATGAGTGGATTAGCCAAATCTGTGAATCACAGGCCTGTTCACTAAGTCAGCAAGAGCTTGCTTGCTACTTTCAGTGGAATCAGGAACAGATCTGAAGAGCTGGATTCTGCTCCTGTTACTGGGCTCAGGCAAAACTCTACTTGACCTCAGGTTCAAATGCAATTCTTTCCTGTCGCCTTTATGTACTCATACTCACAGAGGGACAAGGAATTTTATTTTTCTGATTTCTTTCCCAGAAAGGGAAAGGTGAGTCCCATCACTGCTGTTTCTGAGCATGCAAACATCACGTGCATAGGACCTCCTCTCAGTCTACTGGTGGAAGGAGGTAAAAATTTCTTATGATGTGGGTGAACACTGAACAAGCGTGTGCTGATAGGACCAAACATCATGAAACCTGGCATTTGTTTGGAGGAGGGAGAGGGAATGCCCCAGAGAACAATTCCTCGACTTTCCTGAACTCATATGCAAGACCCTTGAAAACACAGCTAGACACCATGTTTTCCCTCTTCATCCCTTAACAGGAGAGGAAAAGCAGTAACCCTATTAAGAAAATATCTGAAAAAGCATGTCCTAAAACATGCTAAAACATGTCCTAAAACATATGACAACATCTGGAACCACAAGGGGATTCCTGCTGTTATCTGTATCTTCACCTCAATTTTACTCTTCAAGTTGTTTTTTATCTTTTTGTCATTCCATGTGGTTTTCTTACCACCTTAGTAACCAGACTTTCAAGATTTCTTCAACATTAGAAACTGATTGAATGGGAACAGCGTGCATGTGTGTGCGCAGACACGCACAGAGACACCAGCATAGAGACAATGCTTTACAAGGCTATTTACTAGCGGAACTATACGCAGAGCAGCCACATTACTATTAAGTATCTGTTTAGTATGTTACAACTAAAAACAATCACCTGCCTAAAGCTGATTTTTTTTTTTTGAATGAGATGAAGCCTTTCGAAAAAACTCCTTTTTTATCTTTTTGCATGTTTGTGTCAAAATATCTCAGGGCACAAAGCCCAGTGGAAAGCTAACTTAAAAAAAAAAAGAAGTCTTTGTAAGCTCTTTCATGACAGTGAACCACTAAATCTCCTGAGTAATGTAGGGAAGAGCTGGATCATGCATAGATTGCTCTTTACCCAGGATGCACTGTTGCCTGCAAGGTTCTGAATAAAGAGACACACCTGCTAGCTAGCTGATAACACTCTGGGGTCATTTCATTGAAGAAACTGTCAGCCAGCAGGTATTTAAATAAAGCCACAGCTGAATTCATGACCTGCACTACTGAGACTAAAAAAAAGGTGTTAAAGCAGAAAGAGAATGTAGATAAATGCACATTCCTTTGTATTGCAACAAAACTTTTACATGTAAATCAGCTGAATAGGAGAGAATGGGGAAAGAATGCGCTCCCCTGTACAGTAGGGGGAAGTTGGACCGTTCAGCTGCACATCTGGCTGCCGGCCAAAGCGGTCGTGTGCCATGCTTGTTTGCCTACTAGTGCTGCTTAGATTGGCAAATGCCCATGCAGTTTGAAGAGGGCAGGCACAGGACTGGATGCCTGCCAGTAAGTGTGCGGGACTGATGCCACTGCTGGACGCCATAGCCTGGTAGGAATGAGGAATACAAAGGCATTCAATAATCTGAATGTCCCTTTGCTTCAAGAGAGTGGTGCCAGGCAGCATTTAATGAGAGATTGCTTTGTTACAAAGTCCTCGACATCAAGTGGGCTGGTGAGCTCATTAACCTGACTGCAGCAAATAAAAAAGGCGCACTCAGAAGACTCCCATGATAGCATACTCAATAGTGTAAGAGTCCTTTTGCTTCCTTTATGGCGATCCATTAGCAAGCAGCAGTGTAAACACCATAAAGCAAGCCAGTTTTCTGATTGTTCAACTAAAGTCTGTTTTCCCTGGAGGATTATGCCACCAGTTGATTTAGATCCTCCCCCCCCGTCACGTTGTTATCTATTACATAATAATCTTCTAAGCAATGAAGGATTTCCCCATTTTTTCTCAGGAACACAACTGCAGCCAAGAAAACTACTAACAATTCACATCTCTGAAAGAAGAAAGGCAATGATGTAGGGCACATCAGAAAACAAATAAACCACAAAGTGATCCCAAGGGGAATGGAAAATATGATTATGCTTATGTTTATACAAGTTCAGTTAGAACTCACGAAAATGGTACATATCTTTTCTGCGTTGCCTTCGTTCTTGTTTATACAGGGCTTTGTAGCTGTATGAGGCAGCCCACCTTGTGATTACCTAACTTGGTTTCCTGAGTCTTTCAGTAAATGCTGTTTGCCCTCAGGAAAATGCATTACAAAGTAGTGCTTCCAGAACAAGCGCCTACTGTATCTCCACTTGAAGTACAGCCTTTTGCTGATTTACTAATTAAAGAAAAGAGAGGAGAGACAAATCCCCAGAGAATTTCCCCTTTTAAAACAAAGGGACAAATTCCTTGTTGCAGTTATTCCGTTTAATTCGCTAGAGTTACACTAGTGAAATTGTTTTTTCACTATCTTAAAAGATCAAATTACAATATTTCTGTGCAATTCTCAGGAACTGCAAAGAACTATTGCTTTCCTGCAAGCACCCAGCAAACAGAACTTAGAAAAACAGCAAAACAAGGTCAATTTTTTTTTTTGCAGGTAGGTGATCAGCATGGATCCTGTGCATGCTGATAGCAATGACTTTTAGTTATTCAACTGCTCAGTCAAAGTCCTACTACCCAAGTATCTATCTAGCATAAAATAAAATTAAAAATCCTGTTAAGCACTAAATGATACCCCTTTTCAGAAGAATTACATACCAGTTACAGAGTTAAAATGTTTTCTGTTCTCAATAATAAGTTTTTTTTTTAGTTCTTTAACAAATTGCAGAATTCCGTAAGCGATCTGCAAGGTGCTGCCACCGATCAGGTGTGATTACAGGATCAATTTAAAGTCCTGAAGCAGTAGTTACAGCACCACTGTTAGTATATGAAATTGTGAAAAAACACCAAGAGACATAATTAGGCCACCTCTTCCTATCTCTATATACTGAGGGACAATAAAGTTAGACTGAATTGTGTTGTGTCTACAGTGTTTAGATGGTGCTTTACATTTGTAATTAAAAGTTGTTTTAGTCTCTGTTGTTATATATACATTCCCAACCCTTTAGTCAACAAAATGCAGTTTGACTGGTGCAAAAAATCTACAGTGGATTGCTGCAGTAGATCAGGTGCAGTTTATTCCAACTTCTTTAGAGACTCTGGGGAAGCAAAGGGAGTGATGCTATCTGCCTTTTGGGGATTTCATATTCTTTACATTTAAAGGTGAATGAAGATGAGATGCTGAACTGAGTCCAGTGGAGGTCATCAAGACGGTTAGGGGGCTGGAGCACACAAGGTATGAAGAAAAGAGAAAGAATAAGAAATGAGAAATGAATAAAAGAGAAGCTGGTATGCTCAGCCTTAAGAGGAGAAGGCTTCAGGGCTACTTTACTGCTGTCTGCAAGTACCTCATGGGAGAGTTGCAGAGATGATAGATGCAGGCTCTCTCTGAAGGTGCACAAGGCAAGAGGCAAATGAACACAGACTGGAGCATGTGGAAGTCCTAAGAGATATAAGGAAAACCTTTCTCACTGGGAGGGTGGATACGTGTTGCAACAGGTTGTCCAGCTAGGTGGTGGAATCACTGTCCTTGGAGACATCAAACCTCAGCTGGAAAGCTGTGAGCAACCTAATCTACTTGAACCTGCTTCAAGGTTAGGGTCAGACTGGTTGACCTCCAGATCTCTCTTCCAGCCTAAATTATCCCTTGATTTTGTGACTATTCTGGAAGTGAGACTGGTCAGGCACAGACTGAGATGCCAGTGAGGGACTGGCCTTTTTGCAGGATTGATCAGAAACAAAGAAAGATGGTAACACACGGTTGGTCTGGTATACAAGTCCTCAAAAGCCCATTCGGTGAGTACGCTGTGTTTGTGGTATTTTTCAGCACAATTCTATCCGTGGCAGCAAGTCCTTCGCACTCATAAAAAAGGTCACTAAATGTAGGCAGCAGTGGAACCTTGTCACTACAGTTCCAAACACTTGCATGTGAATTTTTTATTTGAATCATGCAATGCCTGATCCAAAGGTAGTCCTTGAACTGCAGACTCCTGGTGAGAGGACATCGCCAGTGATTTAACCTGACAGTGTGTTAGAATGAAAATGACTAGATCTGCAAGCACTCGTGAACAGGCCTTAAGCACAACTCTGGAAAAGAACAAAAGGGGTGGAAACATAAGATACTGAAGGCCAGCACAGTAACCCTGAACTAAACACTGTTCTAGTGTGCAAATGTGGTAGAAGGTAGCACTTTCTCCTCTGTTATGAGGTAACTCAGGTTACTGTAAGGACAGTAAGGAAAAAGGTAGGATGAAGCTGGGCAGACTGCTGGCAGACTAGGATAAGACAACAGGGAAGAAGCCAAGCTCTCTAAGGAGTGCCTGGTTCCTCTGGGAGCTGCTATGTAGCACCTAACCTACAACAAAGTTTGAAAGGAGGAGGAAAAAAAAAGCAAGATAAACTTTAAGAAAACCAAAACTGAATCATTATGTTAAATACTACCAGTATAACATTTAGCCCAGCAATGGAAAGCAAAGGGTAACAGGTACATCACTGTTGGCAAGCAGGACAAGAGCAAGTACTGAGCACGAGTAGGTTAAACCAAAGATTACACGTTTTTCTCTCCATTCTCTTGCTGCTGTTCCAAAGATCTCTCTTCTTCAAGCTTGAACAAGATTATGTTGCAAAGCACCCTATGCAGTTCCTCTAGAAAGTAACATACATGTTTGATGAAGCCAAGCTAACAACTGTAATCCTAATGGTAAAAGTCTGATTCACAAAGGCATTTGGGACACTGCTCCAGATTGTGCTGTGCATAGTGGGGAAAATAGTCATTGATGCAGTGTTTTCTGCTTTTAGTTCCTTTGTCTGACGTACCTTCTATCTTCAAGGCATATTCAATCATTTTGACCTTACTGAGGTGGGAGTGAATATGGCTACCTGTTTGGTGTAAGCTGGACAAAGCATTTTCAGTGAAGGGAACAAAGGATAAACGAAACGGTCCAGGAATCGTTCTAGCAATAGAGGGTCTGTTCCTAAGGTGTGATGGAGCAGTGCTCACCAGAAGGAGCTCTTTACTCGTTCTCATTAAACTTTGAGTCCTTCGTCTCTGCTTGGTTTGCCTTGCCAGTTAACAGGATTGCACTAATGCAGAAAAGAGTATTGCCTTCTGGTAGCACCCCACAGCATCTTTGGGCAGGGCAAGTGGGCCCTGCCTTCTGAGCCTTTTCTCCTCCAGAAAATACTTTTAGTGGTGGTTATATGACTCAGAAGGACCTTATGATGAAATATCGCTAGGATATTGGCTGAACCCACAGATATGCTCTCCTCGAAAGAGTTGCCAGACTTCGTAGCCAGTGTCTAAAATAAGAACCTGTATAGGAACTTTCCTCAGTGTAAAGTCCTGTTGTAGTGGTAGACTAATCACTGGACAGAGATAGTACAAGCTCATGGAAGATTTTCAGTTATCTCAGCTTAGTGGAGCGTCCAATGTCAGGACTGAGCCTAACAGAGGACCTAAGTAAAACTAGCAGTCGAGGGTCGAGGTATATCATCTTCTTGTGCAGCCTAGACCGTGTTGTATCTGTGTCCCCTACAGTAGCACCCTCAAGACTTTAGGTAGACTTGTGAATTCAGCTAGTATGCTAGTTCAGCTCTTGGAATTTAATAGCATTTCATGGCTATTTTGTTATAAAGTAGTATAGGAGCAGCAGCATGCCTCCACTCTGCAATGCTGCCTAGTTTGTGGTTCCTACTTGTAGCAGCAACACATGCCGAATAGTGTAAAGGATTCAGAAAGCTCAAAGGCCTTCTGAGATCAGAATATTTCTGTGAGCACAGGTAGCCTCTGCCCATGCTAACTGAGCGATTTGGGATAGAGTTTTCAGAAATCCCAGAGAGCACTACTGCAAACACAATATGCTTTTTGTATGTGAGCAGACCAATATTATTCTAATAGATATTTGATCCAGCCCAGAGGTGCTGAATCATTGGAAGGACAGAAAATCAACCAGATGTTTCAGGAAAACCTTGTCCTTGCCACTGCTATTTTTGTAAGCACATACACTGAAAAGACCAGCTGTCTTGATCTTCTTAGCCTGAAACTGCTGGAAAGGCTAGGGTATTATGTCATGGCAGGCCATGAATTTTCCTTTCTCTGACCCTTCTGGCCCTTCTGCTGTTTTAACTGTTTACTCCATTTGACTCCAAATATGCTAACATACTTCATTCATGCTCTCTGTGTGACTGGAAGCCCCACAACCTCCTGATGCAAGCTGAAGAGCCTTGCCCTCCAAATATCAGCATGCTGTCCATCATTAATCTTTTGGATTTTGCATATGTAGAGCACCAATATCCTGGAGCCTCCTCCGACACTTGGGCCAGCACGTACATAGCGTGGAGGAAAGAAGGAATACGCCATGCCTGCAGGAGCTTTTTACGTTTACTCAAAAGTTTCAGTGGTAGGAACTCTTGAAGTATAATAGATGAGTAGGACAGAGTGAGAAGCAGAATAGTGACATAATGAATGGTCTTTTTTTTTTTTTTGAGTGGTCAGTGATAATTTTATAGTTCTGTAATTAGATAAAAGATCACACGAGCTGAGAAGACATTTTAATGTATACATGACCTGCCTTGATAGCTAATTTCCAGAATGTTAATTCACAAGTTTTCAACTGAAATTTTTCTTCGTCTTGCATAAGTTTACTTAAGGTAATTAACTTTTGGGCAGTGTAGGACAATATTCTGACAGAAGAGGAGCATTTTCTCCTCTCACATTTTGCAAGTAGAAATGTGAGTATTGGACTGTTTTTTTCTCACAGGATAAGATTCTTTCAGTGGTGGCAGCAAATGAAGGTTGAGCACAGCTGAACAGTGCTAACTCAGTTCTAAGTAGGCAATACAGGGAACCTTTTCACATATAGGTAAAGTTTACTTTTTTTTTTTTTTTAGCTATCATTCCGTATCTTTAAAAAGAGGGCAGAGGATGTCGGTCCCGTATATTGCAATCCCAGAAAAAGCCTAATTTTGATCTTCCTAATGCCATTTATGGGAAGAGAAAATTAAAACTTCTTGTGACCTATGATAATTTTATATCAGGTCTACATGCTAATTGAGAGTCATGAAGGTCAATAATTTCTAGCAGCATAAAGCACCAACCTCATGTGGGGATAATATGAGATCTGTTTTTTGTCTTCTGTGCCTGTAGAGCAGAAAGAAAAAGCAAATCTTCACTGATATGACCTTGATTCTTGTCTCTCTCTAGCCTCTGCAGGCAAGAAGAAGTGGAACTGGTGTGCTTGCAGCTTCTCTCATGGCCTCTGAGGGTAGAAAGGATGAAAATTATGTGGAGCATGAGAAGGTACAGTGAGAGCCTGGGGCCCAGCCAGCTTTGAAAACCAGAGTGATTTTTCATATCCAAAGAAGCCAAGGTTAGTTTGTTTGTCTAATGCTACTTTTTTGTGTCTGTGCCAGCAATCACATATCATTCTGCAGTATTCTAATTTTTGCCAGATGACATTAATTAATAGCTGGAAATATGGATTCATCTAATATGTTGTGCTGTATGTCTTTTCCCGAGTTGTTCCTCCTTCTAACGAACATGCATTATTAAAAACTGGAAATGCTCACCAGCTTTCATTCTCAGATAGGTCACTCCTGGCCTATTTGAATTCTTATCATCTTCAGTTACAAGATTAGCAGCCAATATGCTTTTTGAAGAAGTAGAACTTTATCACGACTTTATAAGACTGCTCAAGAAAGCCTAGATAGTGACTGCATTCAGATATTTACTTTCCTAAATCTGGAGATAGTCTCCAAGATAGGCAGAGAGGCATATTTATGCCTATAAAATGTTTGTCCCCTTTCCCTAATCTCATCAGACAAAAGATAGCCAAGTATTGATAAAACAATCAGGGTCAATGCCAATAACAATTGGGCATTGTATTAAGGAGTTCATAATAAAGTCTATCCCCATGCCTGCCTAAATACTGGGGATGAGCTTGACATTAATTGTGCCCCTCTTTCTAAATCAGAGATCATTGTGATAAAATTAATTTGAATCTGAATTTTGCCATTATCACTTGGACAAAACTTCCATTGCCTGCAGTGCAGTGTTGCTTGAATTAAGAATGCGAATAGCAAGATTTGGTCCTCTAGTGTTAATGCAGTAGTAAAAAAATGTAGCTTTCCCAAAAGCTGGCATGAAATTCTTCTGAGATATATAGCATAAAAATAGGCAGAAATGTAAGAGCGGTAACTAACTGTATAAAATTAGCAATAGAAGAAAATAACTGTAAGTAGAGACGTACTTTTTTTTTTTCCTGAGCACTCTATAAAACAGCCTGAAGATAGTTAAGGAGCTGGACGTGGCTGTGAGCTATGATAATCAGCTCGCTGTGTCCAGCGTGCAGCTTTCAGCCCCCTCTGCTCATTTCTTCACATCCTGCTGTAGCCTGATCACCTATGCCTGCCACCAGCAAAGCTCCTACTTCAGCAAAGTGGGAAAATAGATTTTACTCTCCCAAACTACTCTGCTTGCCAATTGCCACCCGATTTTGAGGATCCTGGTTGCCTGGGAAACATAACCGGGGGTTGCTGTGGTAACTCGGCTTCGCTGACCACTGGGTTTCCCTGCCCGCCAGGCTGGGAGGCGAGGGAATTTCCACCTTATTCTGCACTAGCAGGTGACAGGAGGCAGCTTTGCCATGGGCACTATCAACAAAGTCACAAAATAGTGTTAATAGCTTTTACTTTCACTTATTTAAGCCTTCTCTGCCGTTGAATTTTGGAGGAAAAAAAAAAGAGGATACTCCATTTAGGTAATAGATTAGAGGAATGGGTGGAGTAGGAGGAGGCATTCATTTATTTGTTTAAGTAAACTTTCTAAGACTTTTTGTGCCCAAATTACTTGAAAAAACGAACTTGAAAGCATCATAGAATGTACAATTTCACATTGCATTAATGTAGGCTTTTTGAAGTTAATATAGCCAATTCTTTGCAATTAATGTTCCTATTTACTCAATTGGCTTGAACTATTCATTTCATAGTGAATACATGCTGTCAGAAAAGCAATAGCTACTACTGTATGCATTAACTCCCTTTTCCCAAAACCCACACCAAGTAGAAATGGCATTGACCATGTTTAACCCTAGTTCTATCTTCTGGAGCAAAGGGGGTTAGCAGGTATCTGAAACAGAAAGATGTAAATTTCTCATTGGTTTCTGCTGGCTTTGGAAACAAAGTGAGAACAGTGCACTGACTAATTTTTCTTTCTCTTTTAAGTAACAGATTGAAAAAAGTGTTACAGCTCACATTGCCATCAATGAAATAATAATAATAATACTTTGCACTTATATGGTAGCTTTTATCTGAAGTTTTCAAAGGATTTTTCAAACGTTAATGGTATACCACTGTATTCTCTGTTGGCAATGTGGTCACATGATGGTGTGGGAGCTGAGGAGATATGAGGCAATTTATAGGGTGGTAGGACAGTAATGCAAATTTTAGGAAGCTATGCAACTGACAACAGCTCTGTGGCTAAATCATGTTTAAGATAAGGTAGTCTGTCTGATCTGTCACTGCCGTGGTGGTAGAATGGAATGAAATCTCTGTAGTCCATTAATTCTACTGCAGATACTACAGAAAAAGAAACTGCATTTAAGTTGGTTTAGAGGTATCTCTTGATCTGTCTGTTTACATTAACAGATACTGGACCTTTTTTTTTTTCTTCTGTGACACTTAAAACACATGTATTTTAAAAATCTGTAGTAGTTCTTATATATGTATTTGTGTTCACTGAAGGGAATACTAGAGTGAAAATGCAGAATGACTTGAATAATTGTTCTCTGTTTTTACACATTTGGGGCTTCCAAAAATATTCTCTTCTTGAGCTTACGCAAAAGGAGAAATTCTGGCAAGTTAGGGAAAATCATTTTTTCCTCTCCCCTCCCTCTTTTTTTTAACTGGAAAAAGTACCCTTTTCTTGCTATAGTAAATTGTCACAGATTTGATATTCAGGCGGGGAAAGGAAAAAAAGGTTAATCTTTGATATTGGAAAGGTGATGTATAAGTAGCCCCTGTTTAAAAATGCACCCCTGTCCAATTTATAAACAGCCAGTGTTCTGGAGGCATCTTCTATAAGTGACTTTACGGAGGCAGGGAATACTTTGTTATCCTAGGCTCACAGGAAACCCTGCCTTAGCTGTAACTAATATAAATCAGGGAAGCTCCGATGAAATCTATGAAGCTACATCAATTTACACAGGCTGAAATCGTGCTCAACTGTTCCCAGCCAAACAAAGGCAGGCAGTTCCCCATTTGCCTCAACAAAGGCAGATGCTCTACCTCCTTACCTGCTCCATTTGCTTTAATGAGGTGTTCACAGCAAAGCGTTAATGGTACCATTTAGACGTCAACATTAAGCATGGCGATGTTTTAAGAGTGGCACTTAAGGAAATTAAATGCGTAATCTGAGCTGATGCGAATGGTGTATGACTGTTGTTAAATAAAGTTAAAATGGACAAAGTAAAATTCTCTCAAGTGCCTCTAACTAAGGTGTGCTGTATGTTGCGTGAGTTATGGGATAATCTTAGTACACTGGAAATTTCTTCATTCAGATTTTTAAAATGGAAACAAATGATTAAGGAGACTGTACCTGTGCCATGGTGCTAGCTGTCAGAACATTTGCGTTTGACATGCAAAACGCTAAAGCTGTGGAAATACCGTAGGTTACGGAATTGCAGCTTTTGGGGACTGGCTCTGGCTGTATTGCGCCTGCAAGGATACAGGGAGATGTTTTGTTTTGTGCCTGTTTCATTTCTGCTGTCCTCACACACCACAAAGCTGGGCAGCAGAAGCATGATTTGGTGGTTTCACCCCAGTGCTGTGTGCAACATCGCTGACTGCTTTGGAATTATTCTAAATTTACTCCTGTGTGAAGCTAGAATAAGGGCTAGCTAATTTAGCTTAGCGTGCTGATATGAAATGCAGGATGGAAATGCTATGTATGTTTTTCCTTGTGGTGAAAAACTGCTAGAGCCCTTGTTGGGATGGATGTGTTAGTGGTAACAACACAGCATTGCATATATGTATTATTTTCAAAATATTTGTTAAAAACTGTTTTTAGGAACTGATAAGGTGCCCTTCTGGCTAGCGGCTAATCGTGTTCATGAGGTCCAATGTATGATTTTTTGTGTGTACTGGTATTAACCTGAGGACAAAGTCAGAGTCCTTGCTAGATTCAACAAAGCCCTGTGTTCATGAGGATAGCATTATCACAGATTAAAAAAAAGTATCTGATTTAAAACCATTTTCAGACCTTTCTACTACCCTTAGGTTAAAAAAAAGAAAGAAAAAGCAATGAATAAATTAGTAGCCATGTCTTTGTTCAAACAACCTAATTTCAATAGTATCGTAATAAAAGGATAAAGGTCATAGATTAAAGTATTGTAATGGAAATACAAAATCTATACGGCTCATAGGTACAGGACTGTATTTTTAAGGATATTACTACTTGTATTGTAATGATTATAATTTGACCCTAGTGTCACTAAGAAGAAAGTAGTTCTTTTTCACTCTGATCTAAGCACCAATATTTACAAGTGTGTGTATATGTATGTATAAATAAATAGTTAACAACTGCAATGCAATTATCTTTGAAGTAGCTTTGGGTTGCAGCACTATTTGTCTGATGCTCTTATCAAGACACCTGTTACAATTTAATTTTTGTTTCCCTTTCTCTTAGCAGGGGACAAGTAATAGGCTCAGGAGGTGGCTAGAACAGGAAAGTATGAATATTATTTTCCTGAGCAGCTTCTGTCAATACGTTAAAATGGGTCAAATTTTGATTTATTATTCATAAAGTGTCAAAAGTATCTATAATGCTTTGCCTGAAATCATAGAGAATAATGCAGCTCATAGCTACCAATATCTGGCATCTGGAGTCTTACATCCTGAATAAACAATCCTGTTACATATGTTGAGAGACCCAAAAGTCACTTCTATATCAAAAGTGAATAAACTTAATCTCTCCTTCCACAAATAGTAGAATGATTTCCTGTAAGTAGAATATGAGCAGATTTCTTCTTTGTGCACACTGTCCTTCAAAGTCTGAGGCATAAGTGCAGGAGGAAGCTGACACAAATACCAGATGTAGTAAACTTTTACTTGCAGTATTTTATGTGTGACTGGTTAAAGGGAGCAAAATAATAGTGGTTTCCCACAGTATCTTGTGTCTCTCCCTCCCACCCACCCATTTAAATTTTTTCACATATGGTTAAAGATCCATGCAAAAATAAATGACATTCCCTCCACTTAAAGTGGTAGCATATAACATGGAAAAAAAATTCATTTAACTTCTGTTATTTCCTAACAAAATACTTAACAAGCAGTTCACAGCTGTAAGGCAATGCTGTATGACTCTTTCTCACAGGTGTATAATAGCAAGAAAGGTGTATAATACCAATGGCAGGCAGAACTTTGCATTCAAGAGATCTGTTCTGTATTGTGTGTCAGACGACAGATTTGCGGGACATTAGAAAACGCTTCAGTGTGAGGATGCTTTTAGGCTTCACTTGAGAATGCAAACGCTTGAAATGCTGCTCTGCCTACTGTCGGCTATTTTGCTGCCAGTCGGGGCATGGCGGAGCAGCCTTAGGCCTTCCAGGCTTTTTCGTGCATAGGAGTGAAGTCTTGAGTTCTGCAGTTTTGTGACTTGTTTTGGTCTTTCTTGGTGCGGTTCTTCACCGAGATGAAAAGCTCCTACCCTGAGAGCAGAGATATATAAACTATCGTATTTGGGCATCATTAGTGGCACACAAACTATTTCAGAGTCATATGTCTGTGCTGCCTGTGGAGCTGAATGGTCCTTCTGAGAGTGCACAGGTCAGGGGAGCTGCTCTAGCTGTGGCTCCCAAAGTGAGTTTGGTTTGGGAACTTCTGATATAGAGCAAAGCAGAGATGCACAACACCTACAGGATTTTGCCCGCTTTTGTTCTTCCACTCTTTAGTCTCTTCCATCACTAACAAACTGATTTCTTAATCTGAGCTGCTGCCTTTACAGAGCAACTCCGCGTTTACTCTAATTTGTTGCAAATGAACTTGGCCACAGCCTTTGTAGCTTCCTGCTCCTGGGAAGTAAGAAGCCATGGTGGAGAAATGGTGTTTCCCAAAGAAAGACATCCTTGGGTAAACCAGTCCAGGGCTAAGGACAGAGCTGCTGACCCAACCCCCAGAGCACTCTAGAAAAAGGCATAAAGACTCAGTGAGTGAAAAGCTGGAAAGTTGGTTAGAGGGAGAAGAAAGGGGTTGTTTCACCTCCATTCTCACTGCTTGGTGGCGGTTGACTGTGCAGGAACCCTCCTCTCCCTGCTAACTGGAATCAGTACTGCAGGTACTCTGCAGGTTCTGTGACGCTAACAGGCTGATCTCTCCTTCAGCTACAACCTTAAGTTCGCAACCGGTCAGATGCTATCCCAGGCCTTGTTGCAAAACTACTGTCCCTGTGCAGAACACTCTCGTTGGTCACAAAAAAAGGAGCCTTGACTTAGAGATTAAAGGTGGAAATCATAAATCAGGTTTATACAACCTTTTTCTTGGGAATGAGCCATTTCAGAGTAAGATATGGCTATAAATGGATGCATGTCAATGGCAGGGTGCGATGCCCATATGAAACATATGCTGTACTGATGTTAAGGTGATGCACATTTTAGCCTGTGTCTTTAGTGGCCTCTTGTGAGCCAATCAAGCTATTTTATGAACCACAACTATAATTTGGCCTCCTCTGCCCTCCTAAATGTATCTTGGGATAAATACATTCTAGAGATCACAGAAAGTCACAAATTTGTGTGGTAGCAGCTGGATCTTTCTTTCCTGTCTTTTATGCATTTCATGATTTTCAAAGCTAAGCGGATTTGGGCCTCATTAATGCTTGAATGCATAAAAAAAATATTGCTCATAGTATAAGCTGCAGCCAACTATTTTCTACAATATATCAGTACGTATATCTTTGTAATTTTTAGAGAGCTATTTTCTAGAGTGATATTTAATTTGCCAATATACATAACTCTCCAGATTTCCTGACACAGGGGGCCTGCTCCACCAAACAAAAAATCCCAAAGAGAGTGTTTCTTCTGTATTTATTTAAGGGAAAGTGAGATGTTTGGGGGTTTTGGTCACAAATATGGTTCACGCTGCCTGAGTTCTAAATCCTTAAGAGCAAGACGAATGCTTTGTGATTGTTTAGCATCTCTTCCCATAATGGAACTTCAAGTCAGAGATTTTCTCATGACACACAAATCTGTGTGTGTGTGCATATTTTGAAGGAAAGACTCACTGTTGGATTTTTTCCGCTGACCCTTACGTAGTAAAACTGCACTACAATCTACGCTCTGTTTGGCCGCATCCTTCCGCAGGATCTTAGAACTCAAAGGGGGAAATCAACTCTCAGATCATTTTTGGTGTGTTTCTCTCCCTCAGTGTCGTTCTGTGCCTTCCGCTATACTATTCGGTTTTTCCAATTTGTTTTTAAATAGCTTGTGGATGTGGCTTCTCCCTCTCCCTCGGGATACTATTCCACAATCTAATGATTTTCAAAATTAGAATTTTTCCTCCATCCCAGGTGTAATACTTTGTTTATAAAGCACTGAGTTCACACAATAATGCATATGGTGCAGATGTTTCACATGGGGACATTTATGAGAAGTGCTTTCACTGAAAAATGGGGATAAAAACAAAAACCTTATTAAGTGAATTTACAACATATGATGTGTAAACATGCTTTTATTTTGTAATTTCAGTACAAAATTAGCGACACATACAACTGTAATACAGTATTGCTCCATAAAAATTAATTACCAAGAATTGCATTCTTCCAAAGCTTAGGATCACAGCAAATTAATTAAAATTCTTCATACAAAAAAGCAGTTTCATAATATGTTTTTACAAAATATATGTATAGTGTATTGCAAACTTTTAAAATTTGTGACTGTAACATGAGCTTTTTTTCTCTTTTTCTGCATTTTTAATAAGAAGGTAATTGAGATCTAGCAAGTCTATAGTATACATCACTGTTTTTATTCAAGAATTCTTGTGAAAATAAAGCACTTCCTTTATTCACAAAAGTCATAATTGCAACATACATAAAACCTGTCAAAGCTCCAATTTCCAATATTCTAATGAATATCAAAAGAGTCCAGCATTTCTGACTTTGACAAATTGCAAATGAGGTTTTATTCATTAAGAGGGCTGCTAATGTTTATTTAAATGCAATTTACTGTTGCATTATTGATTAGCTACTGCAAAATTATCTTACAAGAAGCACGTGTAGCAAGAAGATTTCAGGTTGAGAAAGGATTTATCTGGGGAAGGCCTGTAGGCTTGATTTAGGCCCCAGGACATGAGAGTTTTAATTTATCTGGAAAGAAAGGCCTGGTGGAAGGTTTGCTTTGTTTGCATTTAGACAGCAGATGAAAGGGGTTTTGATGTTGAGCTGGGAGAAAATGGCTGCCACTCTTGTTATCCACAGAGAGAATTGAGCAAAAGAAAAAATCTATTATAGGGGGCAAGATAAAAAAAAAATCTCCCCCCGCAATCATTTTCAAAATCGGGCTATATGCTGCTTGTTATTTTCCGAAAGAGGAATAGTAAAGAAAATGTTGCTTGTTATCTAAAATCTCTTAAAAATAATCTATATTACATTTATTACTGAGCCCTCACTTCTTATTTTTGTGCCATAAAACTCCAGTGAGGTTGCTGTGTCTGACCCAAATTAATTCTAGACTTAAATATTCTAATGAAAATTGAATGTGTAATATTTTCGGTATTTACCTCCATAAACAGACACTTTCTGGCAATGTTTCGTGAGACTAATTGTTAGCAGCCCAAAGTGCCAGAGGATGATACAGTGCCTCTTTGGTTTCACCTTAGGAAAGGAGGCATTGGCAGTATTTATTTGTTTTAGTACCCATTTTTCTACAAAAAACAATTAGTCATGTAAACTATGAGCCTGAATCCTATCCTTCCTGAGAGATACTACTGTAAGATTAAAGAGGACTCATGCAAACACTTAGCAGCAGTAGAGATTTAAGAAATAAAGGATGATCATGCCGTCGATCTGATGAACAAAAAGCTTGCAAATAAAAATAATTCCACTGAATCAGATGGAATCCCGTGAGCAGACAGATTCTAGTCCTGCGATAAATCATTTTCAGTTTCCAGCTTGGAGAAAATGTGTTCAACGGAGCAATTGGCTGCTTCAAAAAGGCATAGTTCAAGTACACCGTATTAGGACGTGAATGTCCTTTTCTGGACTCATTGCAAACTGACAAAGCTTTTCATTTCAAATGACGATCAGGAAAATTTGGAAAGCTCTCAGCCAATTGCAGGGAGGGAGAATAATCCTACTGAAATTAAATCTGAAACTCAAATATTACAGCAAGACCTTTCAACTTGCTCATTATTCCATTAAACCAACTGTAAAGGCACCATTCTTCATCTGAAATGAGTTTAGAAAAACTTTCATTGTGTGACTTGGTCCACAAATGAAAGTGACAGGAGCAGAATGATATTTTCCTTCAGGGTTTATACCTTTAGTGACTCTGATGATGATGACTAAGTATCAGTTCTGACAAGCTGAAGGTTAATTACTTACTTTGTGTTTCAGATCTGCCAGAGTGGAATATTACCGTTGATTTATTTACCAAAAGTCAGAAGTGTTTGGTCTTTACTTTGGCCATATAGAACTGTTGTTCTAATGACCTACTGTCTGTCTTCTGCTTGCTCTCAAATGCTTCTGTTCCCCATTCTGCCTTATTTAAGTTTCCCTTCATTCCTCAACTTTCAAGGAGTCTCTTGGTACTTTTCCTCTTTACCTTTGGTTCTTGGCAAACAGTAAAATGCTTCACATCACTCCAGTGAAGGACATGAGCAATTAGAAGGTTGAGGTAGAAAGCAACGTAGATATTGTAATTTTGAGATGAATGAATGGCAGTCCATTAGAAAATACAGAAAACCTTAAATCACATTGTCAATGAAAAAAATCTCCTTAAAATCAGGTAGATGACCAAGGCCTGTCCCTGTGAATGTGACATATTTGGATCATTAACTTCAAAAGAAGAGGTGGTACTGCAAACAGGAAAGAGATGTTTGAAATGCAGCAAGTGAAGCAGTGTTTAGTAAACTAGGTCTGGCCATCTTAGTCTTGTCTAATTTTTAATTATTTCACATATCACAATTCATTAAAAGGGAAACAAAAAGTTACTGGAAAAGGTGTCTAATTACCTCCTATACCTTTGTAGACCTCTGGGGCCTTTCTTAGAAGCAGTGCTCACACTTTCTTTCTGATTTTGTCCTTTATGCGTTACCACATGCTTTGATCTCTCCTTCGACAGCTTTCAGGCTCCCACTCACTCTTCTGTGGTTACTCTTTCTACTCTTCTTGGAGATCTTTTCCAGTTTTCAGGACCTGATTCAAAGCCCACTGCGGTGGAAGGAGGTCTTTATGTGTGTGTATATGTATGTATATAGTTGTGTCAGCATCTCAAGACTTCTGCTCTCGTTATTGCTGAATCACACTCCTTCACATGCGTATTGGATTTAGTCCCTTTAGATCTTTCTTAAAATCCAAGACTTTTCTCCCCTTTAATACACTTGGAGTTTCCACAGCATTTTGCATGCATGCATGCAAGTCCCCTTTTTTTGCATTATTGTATGTACAAAGGTAGCTCCTCCTTGCTTTGCTCCAATTCCTCCAGGAAGGTGTAAACATGGAAGAAATGCAGGCTTCTCTCCCTAACACCTGGATTTGGTCGGGCTTTTTCTGGATGAAGCTAACTAAGTCTGCATTTCTTCTGGCATCCATTGCTAAGAGACAATGGAATTCTACCACCATCAGATGACTGGAACCACCTAAATACAGATGCAGTGACCCATCTCCTTCCTGTTGTCTCTAGTACCTTTTTCAAGTTTGTTTACTCAGAACATGCACAGAGCCCTTATTTTGTTTTGGAGAGGGGCAAAAACTCATTTGCATGCATTATGTGCCCACAAATCTCCTTTATTGTGTAAAAGTCTGCAACTGGAATTATGTTATGCTGAGGTCGCTATCCAAAACTTGCATGCTTCAACAGAAACATCAGTCTTTGAAAGTCTGATGCTATGTTATCTTCAACAGATATTTAGAGATTGTATTGTTTTCCTTATACTTGACTTTATTTTAGAATCCGGTTTTCCAGTTAGTTACTTGTACATCTAATCTATTCATAATAATATTGAAAAATGACTTCTATCCAGCTTCCAGGTCACAAAGATTTTTATTTATTTCTTCGATGTTCTCAGTTCCCCAACAAGAATGTTCCTCTATTGCTTTGAAAGACTGATGATCATCCCAGTATCTTCTCAGGTCCACCACTTGAAAATAAGTATTGCTTCTTAACTTTCTTTTCCTCATCTTCTGAGCCAAGAGGAGTGTCAAACAAAACAACAGTCTATGTATAAACAAGCTAGGCAGAAGTTTGACATCTGTATAAGACCTGGGAGAAAAATGCTTCTTGTATAGGCTGTGTCCCAGGGCTTTGTTCTACTTTGAGTAATTTACCTTGAGGATTTGAAATAATAGGCATATCAAAGATTTGGTAGAAGGAACATAGTCAGAAGGATTCTACAATATAAGAGTACAGAAATGTAGGAAAAACAACTGTACTGGTAAAGAATTGGATCCTGTGCATAAAGCGCAGCTTAAAATCAGATCAGATCAATAAGCTAACTACTAACTATTACAAGCTAATGCAAGATACCTGTGCTACACCTAAGAGGGTTTAAAGTACAGCATTAAGGCTATATCATCAACTGCCTGATCTGAATTTACTCTCAGGTGTGAAGGGGGGTGAGAGAAGCTCTGAGGACAGAAATACAAGCTCTGGTATTGTTCATTTGAAACAGATAAAGGTTATTTAAAAGAAATTTAAGAGGGAACTCAAGTGGTAAAACACTGGTAAAATGCTTATGAAAAACTTAGAAATTGATTAAAGGTATAGTCACAGACTCAGCAAATATGTGCTAACTATCGAAACACTCTGGAAAAACAAACTCCTTTTCCCCTCAAAAACTGGTGTATTTTAAACAGTCGGAAATTAACAATAAGATAAAGGACGCTATTAAATGTAGGAATTCTGACTTCCAAATTAAAGTTCTGTTCAAGTGAGGAAAAAAAAAGAAAAGCTTGGCAAGTAGGTGTTAAACACAATAAGGCAAACCAAAAAGGGTTCTGAGGAGCAGGCTGTTAAAGGCGTAAGAACTAAAAATGAATTCTCTTCAAACACATCAGAGGCAGGACTTGTGAGATAGTCTGTAGGGCCAATAGATGATGGATACAGCAAAGGAAAGCTCAAAGGAAATAAAGGCTTGTAGAGATGCAAAACTAATTCTGTGCTGCTTTGTTCACTATGAAAGGGGGGAGGATGGACAGATACACTAAAAACTTTGTTTATAGGAGAAATACTGGGGAAGAGGCAGCTTGACTTTTAAAGAGGAGAGTTACGTCTCACGAATCTGTTCCAGTTCCTCAAAGAAGTCACTGGGTGTACAGGTAAAACTGATCTGACGGAAAGAGTTTGCATAGCGTTCTCCAAACACATCATCAAAGGCTTCTACAGAATATAGCCCACTGTGCTCTTATGGCCAGGTAATCAGACCTGAAGGTCCAAAAGTACCTCCATAATGAGTTACCTGAATAAGTGACTCGATTTTTTTTTTTAATGGGTACAGCTCTTGCAGCTCACTTTATTGGGAAGAAAAGATGCTTTTGGCTCTGTGCAAGGTAAAGATGGTTTTATTTAGAAATGCCAACATTAGGTGTGCAAGACTGGCTCGTTTGCCACTTGCTCTTTATACAGGGATTTTGCCACATTTGACTGAAGCCACCTGCAGTAATTGCACAAAATAAAATATCCTTTTGGCTATACATGTATGGAGGTGGGGAAAATACCACTTAGTTCTGTCTTCACACTTCATCTCATCTGATGGGCAGATGAGTAGGTTACCCCTGAATTTAAATACGGCGTATTAGCATTCATTTCTTACTTATACTGAAGCTTTAGTCAAGAAACACAAATTTCATCACCCATTCTATAAACACATAGTAAAGACATAAACATTGCAGATTCAGGAACAAAGACAAAGTCATAACGTACAAGTGCAAAGACTGCATAGGAAGATCATGGGACATAAGAGAAGTATTCCTACTTATTAATACTAGCAGGACTGGTGCACCAAAAACAATGACTACTTCATTAAGTCCAGGCTGGCCCAGCAAAACCCTGTGTGCCAGACTCGCCTAAGATCTGCAGCTCAGATATTCTTCCATAACATCTCCAATACTGAGGTTTTCCTATTCTGAGGCTAGACAAAACAAATTTCATTGTAAAATCTAGTTTCTTAGTTTCATTTTCCACTTTTTGCCAAAGACATGCCAGTCTCCATCACAGGAATAAATTAGCCCCTGAAGATGCTAGATTCGTCCAGAAGCTTTCGCATTTGATACTGCTGCTGTCGTTTTGGAAATAGTCTTAAAAGAAAACAAAATTCGAAGTTATGCCTGCTTATTAATAGAATCTAGAAACTGTAGAGCCTGTATATTTTTCAGTTTTATAAAAAGCCTTTCCATAGAGCCATTCACGCAACCAGTTATTTGTGTTGAAAGCACTCTCCATGAAAACAGCGGCTTTAATGTCAAGGCCAGGAATAGCAAAGCTTTGCCAGATTCTCGGCTTCAAATTCTAGTGGAAATTAGATGATTTCACTGGAATTATGCTGGGGATCAATCCAGCCCCTCCTAGGTAGAAGGTACACAGTAAATTTAATATTGTAGCAGACCAAATTTTACATCAGAAAGAGCAGCGTCTCAACAAGCCCGTCTCTTATGGAGTCCTTTTTTGCATGTGTGTAGCTCCTGTGAGTGTTCTCTGCACCTGACAATAAAAAGATTTTTTTTTTTTAACACAACGAGAAATCAAATAGCAAACACAATTCCAGGACCCTGTTGCAACAGCGCCTGGGAGGAGAGGGACCTGCTTTCATGTGCTGTCAGGTAGGCAGTCCGCAGCCGTTTGCATGCTAACAAGTACTGTGAAGCTAGCTTGCTCTCCGAGAGTTTCTAACTACCCTTCTGGAAGATGCTGAGGGTAAAATAAAGGACCTGTAAGCTGTAGCTGTAAAACTAGTTTGTTAGTACCAGTTTTGTATTCAATTTTTTCTTTTCGTTTTCAAGATGTCACTTTTACACGTCCTGAGTATCTCATGAAGAAACATGGGGATTCCTGCCAAAGAACTGAATGGTTCATATTTTGCCAGAAAGACCTCTGCCTGCCCCTAGGATTGACGCTCTGTCCCTCCTGTCTTTGCAGAACTAATTACTTGGAGGAAATAAATTACAGTAGCAAATCGGCACCTCGTTGTGATTGGAATCTGTTTGAAGTAGGCCTTTTTGTGACTCATTGTATTTTATAATTCCTTTTTAAGATGGCCTGTTGAAGAGATCTCAGCAAGATTCATGCTCATGGGACAAAGTCTGTGGCATACTGCCATTTTATTTTAAATTGTACTGAAGAAACGTTGCTCTACTTTGGAAAGGGACTCTAAAAACAGCCTAGAAGAAGGGGGATGATGGCTCAATTCTTACTGATTCATTCTTGTTATCATGCTAGATTTGCTCAAGTACAAAGATGACTTTTCTACTTGTCAGCTTTGCAGATTCCTCCAAGCATCTGAAAGTCAACCCGGACTGTCTTTTTTGTTGAGGCTGTTAACCCTGGCCCTGTTTTTTCTGTGCAGCTCCACTGACTGAGGGCATCTCTGACGGAAGGGCAGGACTGCAAGGTAACTGCTTCCATAACCCTGCCTTTTTGTGCATCTCTCTAACTCTAGCACATTTAAAGACATTTTTTCATAGGTTGAACTAAGTTCTCAGGTCTTATACAATAAACACAAGCAAATGATGTTTCCATTGCAAAATGCCTATTGATTGAAACTCAAACTTCTCTGAGTAGAATGACGGTTTTGATTCTGCTTTCCATCAGGAAAAATTCCTCAGGTTCAAGATGAAACCTGGTCAGAACAAGCAGAAGGAACTGACTCTGCGGTTCACTGTTGGTGGCATTTGAGTAAGATAAGCAAAAGAGAATGAAAGTTGCTCAAAACACTGCATTGCCTACAGCTCTGTAGAAAAAAGGAGGCATTATGGATTTATAGAAAAGCACTTTTTAGCCTAAATCCTAACACAATGTAAAATAGCATCTCCAGTATTAAATGATTTCGTCTATGTGAAGAATCTGTTATTTTGGTAGCAACTGATCTATAGTCAACAAAGATGGGTATCAAATTAAGGGACACCTCATCCTTAGCAAAATAAACATTTCACCTTCCACATGCAGGAATGAAAGAGAGAAAATAGGAAGCTTTGTTGCATGACATAATCAGAAACTCATCTTGAGTGGAGACATTTGTCTCATAGCTTGTTATGGGGTTATTTATTTTTACAAAAGTCTGGATTAAAATTGTTCTCTTTACTCTCTTCGGTAAGTACCTGCCAAACTGGGTCTCCTATCAAAAGGGCTATACCCTGTTACTCTGACTCCCCTATACCTTGACATTTACTCCACAAATTATTACACTGAAAACACTACTCCTGTAACAAGGTGATGTTTCAGGTTAACAAAGGTAGCCCTAATAAAGACATTAAATACAAAATCAGAGTGCAGAAATACAGTTGCTAAAACATCTGAACGCAGATCTATGGCTTACAAAGTGAAGGAAGAGTGATAGTTGAAGTATATTCTTGCTTTACTAGTTGACAGAGAGAAATTTATTTTCAAACTAATTTTAACTAGAAACTAGCTGTTGGTTTATATTTTTATAGGTATTTCTTTCCAAGGAAGGAAAGTAGAATGAGCTTCAATTTAAAAGACAAAATTTGGAAAGTGCACAATTCAAATGATTGGTCAGAACTTTGCACTCTGCTCTTGGCTGAAATCTTTATCCTGCTACTGACATCGGGTGTCCTTTCATAAATCATTTGCTGTCCCTGTGGCTTAGTTTGGGCTCCTTCCAAAATCCACAAAAGATAGGCAGTTTGAATTTCTACAGAATCTCTCACATGGATGCTATAGCATTAATATATATATAACCTTTCAGAAGTGAGATAAATCTGAATTGTTTCTGAAGTGCTTTCAGACGGTAGGTTCTAGAGTTGCTAAAGCAAAAGGTGATCTTAGTTTCTAATTAAGGGCTGATAATAATGTTTATTCTCAGCTGATTTTAGTACCTGTGTGTGATAGAAGAGGGGGAAATAGCACATAAACAATTTTTGTAGCAGGCTTTAAATTTGGAATTGGGAAAAAAGAGAAATTACAAAGCGAAATATACAGCTGAAGTTAGGATCACAGGGAGGAAACAGTAAAATTTACATAAAATAGGAAATCTATGAGTTCAGCCACCAAGGTAAAACAGCCCACTACGTGAGGAGAGGATACCTAGAAAGCGGGAGGAAATCTAGATAAGAATAGGTAGGATGTTTGACAGAAAACAACAACAACAGAAAGATTCAGTGTTTGAAGCCATTGATTTCTAGGGAATGATTAAAAGGCAAAAATGTAGATTTTTTATGCGGAAAGAGTCTTCAAAGCCAGGAAAATAAAAGATGAAATCCACTGCCATGGCTTTTATATTGCTTAGGAGCCTAAGGATGTGGGAAACATGTCAGGATCACTTGAGGTTGCGTCTGGTAGATCAGGAGCTGCCAAACTGTGTGCAATATCGGTTCTCCCACAATCCAGATGGCGTGTCAGGGAGCTGCAGTGCCCAGGACTGTAGCTGTTACCACTGTGAAAAGGTTGGTAAGTGCTACCCAAAGGATTTCTACTTCTTTTCCTGTTGAGGTCTGGTTTCTGAGGTCCCTGGTCTTTCTCCCTCACTTTGGAGTTCAAGCACCCAAGCAGAGTTGCCTTCTGTCAGAGCATAAATGCATCCTGTACTGCATTTCATGGTAGGCATAAATTTGTGTGTACTATCTTACCCAGAGTTTGTGATTAACTTCTACTGAACATGTTAAAAGTCGCTTTTGTGAATATTTTGAAGTGGATAGAGCAAAGCACTAGAGAACGTGTAAGCCCAGCTTCACCACAGGAATAGATCTCAGGGATCTCATTGTTTTTTTCCATCTTCCATTACTAACCAAAAGCAGAGATGTAATGAATATTGCTTGCTGCTACAAAAGTGGCAATTACTCCTCCCCTGCCACCCCAGAGTTTACAAAATTTTTTTTATAATTGTTTGCAAATTTTGTAAAATACAGTCACATCCAATTTTCCTGACAAAAAGAATCAAATCTTTATATAGTTTAAGTTATATATACCTTTCATATCATTATGATTTTCCCTTTTAACTATTGAGGGATTGTTCTTATTTTAGCGTAACTGAAAACAATTGTGAATAATAAAATAGTTTATCATGCCATGTAATATGGAGATAAGAGAGATGATTTTATCGTGAACAGGTATTTCTATAGTTAAGTGCATTAATCTTGGAAGAAATTGTCATCTAGAGGGCCTGATAAGAAATTGGAAATTTCAATCATTAAAAATATATTAAATAATAACTAATACATAATTAGGAAATATATTTTATTGTTATAGTCAGATAGCTATAAAGGAGATGCTACTTTTTAATTCCTAGTTTCATTACACTCTATTTACAAAGAACATTATATTAAATAAAAAGAAAAACTAAAAAGGAATCCTTAGAGGAGGAAAAAACCCAAACACCAATTTTATAACTCTTTGCTTTTGATTAAGCTTGGAGGAGAAGACCAATGAAAAGACTGAATGGAATGATACATATTATGTTGTAAAATAGCTTACATTCTCATATCATTTTTTTCAGACTTTCTTATTTTGTAAAACACAACTGATTAAATGTAACTGCAATGTAAGAGAACTGTTGAAAAGCTTAGAGAAGATTTTGAAGTGGTTGCAAAGCAAAGAGAACTGATAGTGCTTTCATACTAGATTAACAAATCTATTGTTTATTACCTCAATGATACAGCATGCTGTGAGGTGCCTATGCTCACGCAGTAATGATTAGCTAGTTGGCTAACTTCCAGCCAGTAAGGTTATTAACACAGTATTGTGAAGGCTCAATGTAAGGTTGATTTTCTTGTACTGTATATTGCATGCAGAAAACTTGTATTAATCAATACAAATTATTCCCCAAACAATAGGACACAGTGGGGGTGAGCAGGAAAGGCTGGAAATGAGGTGCTAGTGCAAAAAAGGAGAAAGAATAAAGAAGGTCACATGTTCTGTCTCTAATTAATGTTGAAGAAAGTCTTCAAAAAGGCAGAAGTCTAGTGGTTAAAACAGGAGACTGACAAACCAGTAGTCTGTGCTTTGTTAAGGAATAGGATTGGGATGTAACCTTGGGCAAATCAAGTTTCCGTTTATTCTGCCTCGAGTTTTACCAGTAAAATAAGGATGGCATCTCCCTCGTATGTTCTTGCTGCTAAATCTTTGTTAGAACATAACACAGATGTTTCAGGTATCATTAATATATAAGATGATTGGCTGAGAAAGCTTTATGTTGGACAGTGTAGTTTCTGCAATAGAAAAACTGCAGAATTTAAGATGTTTTATTGCAAAATAGGAACATGTACAGATAAAACTCAGAATATAGATGTGTTATTGATATTACAGCTACCTTATTTGGTTTTCTTTCCCTTCTTTTCAAAGTAATAGCCCCAAACATGTACTTCTTGAATTGCTCATCATGACATATATCTCAGTGTTAAGTGGTGTGACTGTCGTACCTTACACTATTAACTGGCCTGGGAATTGAATAAGAGCATGTAGTATTCAAATGGACTATTAGTGGTTACACCCCACCAGCCTGTGGACCAACAAAAAATCATTCTGCTTGTTTGCACTGATGCTGCTTCTTCTGCTACCGTTGCCCAACAGAAATCTGAAGGGAGGAAGCTAGTTAGGTTGATGGGTCAAGTTGGAAGAACTGTGCACATCCACTGACTTGATGTTCAACTTTATGAACTATCAGTTATACATTTCTGGCCTCAGCTGGCATGGCTGTAAGCTGGATCTTGATATATACCTCAGAGGTGCATTATGGGTCAGATGCCTTTACAGCCTAAGTTAGGATAATGAAAAGTGCTGTATAAAACATTGCCTTGGATAGACACCGAACCATTGACCAAAGAGGTCCTGGCATCAGCCAGATTTCCATGGGATTGAAAGATTGCTCAATACAGGCTGCTTTTATTTTGTTTTTGTTCATATATAGCCATGAATTGTAAGCTAGTTCTGTGAGATCTCAGCGCTGAGTGGATAAATTGAGACCACAGTGCTTTTCCGCTGGTGCTACTTTCGGTTGGATTGATCAAGTATATGCTGTGGCCAACTGAGGAAGCCATTTGCATGCGTCCTTATCACTGAGCATATGAAAGGAACAATAGACATCACTATGACTATATAAATATTTCTAAACGCCTGTGTGGACCCGGCGGTTTACTTTAAGCTTTGATTTCACAAAGCAGTTCTGCACACACTGCAGCCTTAAGCAGAACAATAATCCTACCCATGTTCAACAAAATATTTTAGCACATGCTTAGTTTTAAGCTGGACACATAGACCCACTGACAGCCATGGGACTACTTGTGCGCTTGTGCCTGAAGCTAAGCATATGCTTAATGTACTGCTAAAGTTGGGCCTGACAATAAACAAGGCTGCTGCTATCCTGAAGATCCATCTGCTTCCCTGCTATTTAAACCATGATGGAAGTGGTTTAAACTAGCATCTTGTGCTTATCAGTTGGGATGGACTGAGGGCATACAATAAGGCCAGTTACAGCCAGCATTACCATCTCTCTGGGCTTTCCTAGAGGTACTCTTTCTTCTCTCTAGCATTTTGGCTGGGGTTGAATCTGAAGATATTTTATCTCTGAAAATTCTAGGCAGAAATATGGTAGCCTTAGGGTCAGCATCTCAGTTAGGAAGCTATAACTTTATAGTGTTCAGCTGTATATTTGTACCTACAGTTACAATTCAAAAGCTGTCAAAAATCTGGAAGAAGACTACTACTCTGCACAAGTAGAACCTCTTTCACCCTGTACAGTCTTAACTGAGCCAAAGTAAACTTCTGCTAGACTATGCTATTCACAAAATGTTTCAGACTGGTGTTCTGTTTTCAGTTTCCAATATTAAGGATCTAAACAATATTAGAAAAAAATTGTATTTGAGCAAAAACCCTTTAAGAGAGATTTCTTTTTTTCCCTGGGAATAGGGAAGAACATCAGCAGTCAGGACTCAGTCCTCAGAAATATAATTAGCTCTGCTGAGCAAATTACAAAGGCTTTGTTACTCTGCCACACAGCACAGCTAGAAAGTGTTTACACATCCCTAAAGCTGAATTAGTAGTGAAGCGAATAACTTTGAAAATACATAGATTATTATATTTTGATTCTTTACACTTTTCACATCATGTAGATAATATGGAGTTGGTGTATGAGGGTGGATGTATGTGAAATAGTTTCCAAGAATATACATTTATTTTGTCATCAGCATATAATATATGGAATGAAGCACCGGATAGGAAATGAAAAAAATGGGGAAGAAAAATAATCAAAAGAAATATAATTGAGGGAATGAACAGAGTAGAAAAGTGGATTTACAATGAGAAAAATGTAGAGAACAGAGACTTGAGAAAAGAAAATGGAATGATTAAGAACTAACTATAAAATAGTTATTAGAAATACTTAAGATGAAGTCAAAGCTTACCATAAGGAATAAGTAGACACAATTTCTAAAATGTGACAGATAATAAGAGAAAAAAAATTAAGAGAAAACCCAAAGGAAATTAAAAATAGAGATATGGTAAGAATCTGAATGAAAAGTTTAAAAATTTGTACGTTAGCAAATACTTAGCTATTAGCAATTATTTAAAATTGTTATCAATTTAAGGGATTATCAACAGAAGTTGTAGATTCTGAGGGAATATTCTGACTTGTTTGATACTATAATAATGACGGGCATATACTTAAGGTGATTATGTCTCTAATTAAATAGGATTATTCCTGAGTTAAACTTCAGTTCCTCTTGGTTAGCCCTGTGATACCCTACTTCCTTCATTCTACTTATAAGATGATAAAAAAGGAAAGGTCAATAAAAATAAAATGGAAGCATGTAGAAATAGTAAGAACTACAAATTCTACTAATTCTTCCAGCTAATGGAAGAGTTTACCATGGGAGGTAGCAGATTCTCCATCATTTGAAAGGTTGCAATTGAATGGATATCTTTCTGGAATGCATCATTTATCCACAAATAAAGTGTCTGATGAAGAAATTATTAAGATTTTTCCTCTGTGGGAAGATTGGCAACCACAATTCTTTTGAAAAGAAATATCCTGTTGCCACTGTTTCAGAAGAGCTCCTTGTGCTGAGAACCTGTTGCAGAGTGATATTGTTTGTGTGCCAGTATAGAGTGATTATTTAGGGGAGAGCTCCTATAAAACAACTGACTCCCCAATTGCCTCTTTCTGTAGCCAGGCAAAGCCTAACTAGGAGATCTCACATTTCATTTGGTTGGTAGCCAATGGCATTAGTGGTACCTGTCTCCAATGGCTTGAAGAGAAACATCTTAATGATTTCCAACTATATTTTTTTTAAATCAATTTTTGTCTTCTTGGAAATTGTTCATATATCATGAAAGGAATAGAAAGCCCCCCTGGCCTGTGAA